>NC_026001.2:90030937-90392367 GCF_000442705.2 Elaeis guineensis | reverse complement strand
TCTGCAAAACCTAATGAAATTCTAACTATGTTTGGTTTAGACCATACTTACTTTGTCAATAAATCACAGCATTACTTTAACTGGTGGACCTGTTTATTGGGCCTAAGATTGGGTTTTTCCAACCCAAATCTCACTGGTTTGGCTGCATTAAATTGACCGTCCTCAATATATTGGCTTATAAAAGATATTCCAACAGCAGCCATTTCATGCCAGATTGTATATGATACACATCAAGGAGCTCATCAAATTAAGTAGTAGATAAATGGTTAGATCTCTGGACTGAGGTTTCCAATTGTTATGTCAATAGATGATCCCTTGAATCTTTGCAACCTAAATATTCCTGTTTTGAGAAATAGGGCAGGAAAATGCTAGCCGAAGTACCAATCCCAAAAAGTTTTGACAATCAGCTTCTTTTTTATTTTTAAATTTTTATGAGCAATACTTAAACATCATTTTGAAATGATGAGACCTTGACTGGCAAATTACATCAACATTCAAAGAACAGTTGGCCTGCCTGAGCTCCGGAGCCTGCGGCGCACCTTTATAAAGTTAGCAGGACAGGCCAGTCTCAGTGGACCTCCTCCACCATCAGATGCAGAATGTACAAAGAGAATGTTTATAGACTACTTGAATAGGGAAATTGGAGCTGCGTAGATGCAGATTTACTGCTTTTACCTTGTGATTTCCAATTTATGGCAATAATATTGTGACAAATTTTTTTGTTTTGTGGTGGTAGTCGCTCGGATTGTTGGATTGATCAGCTAGTGAAAAATACTGGGGAAGTATATTAAAGAATGTTTAAACTTTCTTACAATGTATTGAAATTTTATTGCTGATTGATTCTCTGTATTTTCTTATTCTTTTCTATTCAGCAAAGCTATGTTTATTTTTATTTATAATTAATGTATCATATGAAATTTTAAAATAACTATTTGTTTGGTGGGGATTATCACTGCATAAGGTATGAGACGTGTTAATTGTGGAAGAAAAATTTGTTGGCATTGAGAGCACAAGGATGGATGGTTAAATGCTGTATGCCCACAGGTTCTAGGATAAAAACTAGGTTTTCATTTGTTTGCCCAACCATGTCACTCTCTAGAAGTTCATTTAACCATGTGATCTTCATATCTTTAATTTCAAAATATGATTTCGGTTCATGGATGACTTAAGATATGGGTGCCTGTCACATAGATTCTCTCAACCGGAATCAAATTTATGATCAGAATGGCAATGCTTTGGTTCGCAGCAACAATCCATCCGGTGGTTGGAGAAGTTTGAGAACTCTGTTAAAGACCTCTAGTTGCATGACAACACGTTTTACAAAGTAAATAAATAAATACAAAACTAATGCCACCCTATGTTTGAATATTGGAACGTCTCCCCTCCGTTTGCATTTATGCGGAACACCCTTGTATGCGGCTACAGTAGATTAGTGGAGAAAAACCTGCGAGACTTTTCTCCAGCCTGGTGACACACGGATGAGTTACCACACCATAACTCTTGCCCTGGTGACCGAACAAAGTCATATCGGGCGGGCACTATAAAATATCATATGGGATGGCTTCCATAATATGCTATATTTCTCTTAATAGTGGATACAGTTACTTTAAGATCTATGCAAGCATCTTCCCCTTTGAATTGCCCTTCTCTTCTTCCTCTACCTCCTTGTTTCCAGCAACCAATGGAGAGCACACATGGTAGCACTAGTGAGCCTCTTGCGGCAGTACCAATTCACCTCTCCCTATCAACATTGGTGACTTGCTCTCTTCTCCCCAAAATCTAGGATTCCTTACCCTTCCAAATCCTAATTTCCTTCCAATTTCCTCTAATCTCTTGATCACTATCTTCGAATTTCGCCCTAATGATCTTTGGTGCAGTGCAGTTTTGACTTCTCTGGCAACTCTGATCCATTCTCACCCACCAAACCTCGATCTCTCGAGCTTGAATCATGGGAGTAGTCGGTGTCAATGGTGGTCAAAGGTGGAGGAAAAGCCCTCCCTTATCTCCTTATTTACATGAATTTAGGTTATTCACTCGGCTTTGACATTTATGTAGATAGATGAGCAATCTAGGCTTTGAGATCTATGCAAGTAGATGAATAATCTTGGTCATCCATTGATTGCTTGGAGATTTATGCAGACGGACGAATAATCCAGATCATCTATACGATTATTTTGAGATTTATGTAAGTGGATGAATGATATAGATCATGCATTATTTGATTTGATATCTATGTAGGTGAATGGATGATCATGGTCTAAATGCATGAACAAAGGAGCTTGGAGTACTTTGATATCTATGGATGGATGATCCAACGGTGGGTTCACATGAAGAAAGGTGAGCCTTGGCACCTTTATGTGATGGATGATCTTTTTATGATATAAAAGGCATTTTGGTCATAATATAATTTTATGTTGCTATGTGAGAGTTACATGACACCACTTTGTTAATTAAGATGAACAATATATAGGACCGATTTGGAATAGTTTGCAAACTTGAGGAATCCATTTGAGATTATTTAAACTTGATGAGGTGTCCTGTAATTTATCCAATTAATTTTTAGTTATATAATATAATTATGACATAGTAAATGTTAACTAATGAAAAGTTATAAAAATAGTTATTCTTTACATATTACTTGGTAAACATAATGTTATTTGATCCATTATATAAAAAATAATGAGATTCTAGAATAAGTAATTATAGTTTTAGAAAATAAAATTAAATGATTAATAATGAATATTATATAATATATTGTATAGTTCATAACCTACTGAAATAAATTGTATCACTATTATGTCATACATGGCCCAAGATACCGTATATCATCTTTTAATATCACATTATCCTATATAAACATCAATTCACACTTAGTAATATAATATGATATATATTTTAATTGAATTTGATAATGTAAAAAAAAAAATATTTCTTATGCAGTAAATTATAGACTATTGGCCCATTATGCAATCCATGTAATGCTTTTAATACAGTTTATAGCTATGTAGATATTATGATAATATGATAAGATATGTTATTATAATTCAACAATGCTTAATAATGTTAAAATAATTCATCACCTCAAAAAGTTCTCCCAACGCATTCACCAATGGAATAAACCTGGAATAATGAGCATTGGGAGGACAAACTTGTCCAGCGTCTAGAAAGATCACGGTATCCCCAGAAACCATCCAAATATCATTTTGTTATCCCCCGTCTGAAACCAAAGGATTAATACAATCTTTTTATGGGATAACTCCCTTTCTCCCCAAACAAGATCCACACCCACTAAACCCGGTGTATACCACACCACACCAGTGATAGCTTTCCCTGTCCTTGTTTTGCGGCCCAAGAGTTAGGCCCCTGCTTTGCCATTTGTATTATACTGTTAGCTGTTGTACTTCATTCCCTGAGTTTATTCCATGTTTATGTGCGTCAAGGGTGAGTTTACTGATTGTGATTTGAAGATAATGCTTTCATTTTACATTATATGCCTTTCTTCTGCTCTTAATGTTTCCAATGTAGTTTTCTCACTCAGTTTACACATATATTACCTCAGACCTTTCATGGAATGAGAAGTTCTTTCTGAGATGTGATGGAAGCCACAGTTCAAATACTTTAATGTGATCTGATTTTCTTCTCCCTTGGGTGGTGGGGAGGGTTGTCTGGCCTCTATAATTGCTGGCAAGAAGGCTGCAACACCCTACTTGGATGATCAATTATATGCTGATTCAATGTCCCATTCAGTAGACATACAGCTCAAAGAAATGTACTCCTGTACTTGTTTGACTGGGATGTTAATGTTGCACTGCAGTCTTCTTTGTCTGTGTCTGGAGTGGGACATCCATTCTAATATCAAACACACAATCCTGCCCACCTCTTCTTTTAAATGCTCAACCATTATCATCATGTTCACTATGGGCTCCACAAAACTAAAATTCTGGAGTGCCAGTCTTCGGCTTTGCACCAGATGTGTACGACTGCTACAGAAACTCTCTGTCCATTTTGTGACCCTAAGATCTAGTATGAATAATTTCAAAGTGCCTTGCAGCACCTATTATTATCCTTTGCAACCAATTCAACTTCCCATGATCTAAGCAGCAAATACCCATGCCTGACTTGTCATTTTTCTTCTTTTTTGGATGAAGGGGAGGCAAAGTCTTAATGCATGTATTTATAATAAGTACATACAAAAGCTTTGGCTGTAACAACTAAGGCTAAGTACTGAGCAGGTAAAATATCACCAACCAGTTAGCTGGTGCAATGTTGGGTTTTTGTTCATAATTCGATGCACCAGATGCGCATGATTCCATCGATGAACAGATCTTTTTTTGGTTAATTTTTTTGGATTGAAGACGCCTTGAAAATTATTGTGATGGTGTGTTGGTTTTTTGTTAATGTATATTTGGTTATGAGATTGTGCTTCGAGTTTTCTTAGTGCTATGCCAGGCTTAAATTGACCTTTTGTTGCACTTCCCTGAAGTGATGGTTGATGATGGGTTAGTATCTTGTTAATGTGCTCCAATATGTGTGCTTGTGCTGTATCCTTGGTGCTATGCCATGTGATAACCCGGCTTGATGGGCCAAAAGCCCACTAAACCCATTAAACAAAAAAAAAAATAAAACAAAAATAAAACAAAAAAAAAAGGGAGGAAGACTCCCGATTGGAGTCTTCCTCTTCTCCGGTTCCGATCAAGAATCGGAGTCCTAGGGCCATTAAAAGATCCTAGGACGAGCTCTATAAGAACCCCCCTCCTCTCCTCTAAGAGTAGACCCATCAGTCACCGACGATCGCCGGAGTTCTTCTCCGATTTTTCTGATTGAAGCCGCGGCCCCTCGACCTGTGCTCGCCACGATTTCATGCCGGTGGGGGTCATCGGAGGCTGTGGTAAGGCCTCCTTCCTCTTTCTCTCTTCTCTCTCTTCTTTTCCGTGCCTGTGGGCACGATTGCCGGTGACAGGTGTCGCCGGATTTTGTCGGAAAAGAAAACTCCTATCCGGTCTCTTCTTTTCTCTGATTTTCCGGCACCGACGGTCACCACCGACTGCCGGTTCTGGCCCCTCCGAACTCGGGGGAAGGTCATACCTTGCCCGGCGACTGTGGCAAGGTGCGGCCGTGAACGGCCGGTTTAAGGAACGGGGACCTCTAGGTCCCCTGTTTCAGCCAAAGAAGGCCGCGGGAAGAAAAGGAAAAAAGAAAAGAAAAGGAAAAAAAGAAAAGAAAAGGAAAAAGAAAAGAAAAGAAAAGAAAAGAAAAAAAAGAAAAAGAAAAGAAAAGAAAAATATATATTTATATAATAATAATAATAATAATAATAATAATAATAATAATAATAATAATAATAATAATAAGAAAAGAAAAGAAGTAAAAGAAAAGAAAATATATATATATATTTATATAATAATAATAATAAAAATAATAATACACATGAAAGGAAGTTTTTCTCATCCCTCTCTAGAATTGGATTCGTTCTCTCTCTACTTTCTCTCTCTACTTTCTATCTCTACTTTCTCTCTCTAAAAAAAATTCTCTCTCCAAGAAGTCCTATGAATCCCCTATTAGACTATCTTCTCCACTCCTAAGGACCTATGACCTTAAATCGGTTTAGAGCCGAAGGGAGAGATTTATTGGACTGATCATCAAATCGATCATTTCTTTATATTATGTAATTTTATTAAATATATAAAATAAAATTTATTGATGATTTAATATTTTAAATAGGACTGTCCGATTCTTTTAAGGAAGATTAAAAGGTCCAGGACGATCGAGGTAAGTGAATTTTATGCTCCTTATTTATTTTTTAAATGATCATGCTTTTATGTAAAGAATTGCTATTGATAAAATCATAATTTTTCATAAAATAAGGATCAACATATGTGATATGAAAAAGTATATTTTATTATGAGCATTGATTTCATGAATATGTTTTATGAAAATAGCATGATTATGAAGCATGAATTTCATGATTTTTCCATCTATGTATATGTATGCTTTAAGAAAAAGATAAAATATTTTCAAAGGCTCTCAGATGGCTATGAATGAATCCCTTCGAGAAGGTCGACATCCGGAGCTAGCATCCATACGAAACATGGCCCTGCCAGCGGATATAAAGTTGGCATATGAATTAAGAACTCTGTCGATTAAGAAACATGGCCCTGTCACAGGTATAATAGTGACCTTAGCACGAATGTCTGTGAGCAATATTTTGAAACATGACATGAATACATGATGAAAATTATTTACGATTCATAATTGTGAAATATACATGATTTATGCATGCATGATGAGCTTATAACTTGTTTTATTATATGCTCTATGAAATATTTATTTTTACAATAATTATTATTTGCTAAATGATGCATTATCATAAAAAACTTATGCTTGATCCGGTAAGGAAGCGAAAGTCTACTTACTGAGCTAGTGTAGCTCATATTCTTTTTATTTTCTTTTTCATGTATAGAGAAGGCTAGGATTGATGGAAAGAGAATCCAGGCTTGGGGATCAGCAAAGCAAGCTTGGAAATTTTGCACTATGAATTCAGTTTATGTTTATGAATTATAGTCATTATGAATTTTAAGACTTGGATTATTTCATCTTTGGATTTAGATGCTCTGAACCAGTTTTGGTTTAATTAAATATTTGAATTGAACTTTATTATTATATTTATTTGTGATACACTTGTTATTATATTTAAGAAGATGAATTTTGGCTTCGTGTTATCGTAGGTCCATCCCTTGGTAGCATGGCCGTGTTATGTCCCGGATTTGGGGCGTGATATTTTATGGTATCAGAGCGATAGGTTTAATCAATGGTAGAACTTAAAACCTAACAGTGGGTAGTTAGGTTACGCATAGTTAGACTCTGACTTAAATTATTAACTGTACTGTAACTCTGTTATAAAATAATGTAATAATGTTGGTATTTGAATAGGAAGCGATGAGCGATAGGGAGGGCGAGACTTTGGCAAATATGGCTGCTAGGATAAGAGGAGCAAGAGGAGCAAGATTGACGTCGCGGAGAGCTGCCAATCAACCAGTTGAGCGGGCTCCTGACGCACCAGCCACTCAGACGGACATTGCTGGTGTATGTCAAGTGGTGGCTCAGCTTATCCAGCAGCAGGCACAGACTGCTCCTCGACCGACATTATCTATGAAATCATACTACGAGAGATTCAGAAGACTCAACCTATCTCTATTTGAGGGTGGATGTGATCCTATGGCTGCAGAGACATGGATTCGAGAGATGGAAAAGATGTTTGATGCCCTGCAATACCCTGAGAATGTGAAGGTCCGATTAGCTGTTTCTATGTTAAAAGGGAATGCCGAGTTTTGGTGGACTGCAATAAAACCTGCCTATGGGAACAATGATGATCAGCTCACTTGGGAAGAATTCAAAGAGATATTTTATGATCAGTACTTTCCGGAGACAATGAGATTGGTAAAAAAAAATGAGTTTCTAGCCTTAAAGCAAAAGGATGATATGACGGTGTTAGAATATGCTAACAAATTTAATGAGCTAGGCCGCTTCTGCCTCCAGCTTATGGAATTCGAAAGGAGTAAAGCTAACAGATTCGAACAAGATCTAAGATCTGAAATTCGATCCCGTCTGTCTTCTCATATTTTCAATAACTACAAGGACGTACTGGAGTGAGCTTTGAAAGTGGAGTCTGAATTGAAAAGAGCAGATCTAGAAAGAGGAGATAAGAAGAGACCGAGATCCACAAGAAATCTAAAGGATCAGCAGAAAAATTTTAAAAATAATAACTCTGATAAGAAGAAAGAATCTTCATCCTGCTCCTACTGTGAAAAAATCATAATGGACCTTGTCTCAAGAGGATTGGAGCATGCTTCTTATGTGGTGAGAAAGGACATATGGCTCGTGATTGCCCAAATAAGAAAAGAGATGACTCTAGACCTAACAAACCAGTTGATCAAAAATAAAAAGAAAATGCACGAGTGTTTACTTTAAACCAGCAGGAGGCCAATACAAATGATCAAGTGGTGACATGTATTATCCCAGTCAATTCTATTCATGCTCGTGTGTTATTCGATTCTGGCTTTTCACACTCTTTTATATCTCTCAAGTTTGCTATTTCTTCGAATTGTGTGCCTGAAAAACTAAATGAACCATTATATGTTAGCACACCTTTTAAAAATATTGTTGTTGCTAACATTATTTTCAAGAATTACATAATCCAAATAGAAAAAAAGAATTAGCAGCAGATTTGATTCAGCTAAATATGTATGATTTTGACGTTATTCTTGGGATGAACTGGTTATCTTCATACCATACACATATTGATTGTTTTGGAAAAAGAGTGGTATTTCAAATTTCGGATGAACCGCAATTCTTCTTTCAAGACAAAGTTCATAATACGGAACCCAAACAATCTTTGGGTATTATCTCAATCATGAACACAAAAAAAGCTTTAAGGAAAGGATGCAGAGCATTTTTGGCCCATGTAATAGACGTTGAGAAGGAAAAGATAAAGTTGGATGATATCCCAATTGTCAAGAAATTTTTGATATTTTTTCAGATGAACTACCCGGACTGCCCCCAGAGCGTGAGATTGAATTTAAAATTGATATCACCTCAGAACCGGACCTATTTCAAAACCTCCTTATCGGATGGCTCCCATAGAATTACGAGAATTAAAGGATCAACTGCAAGAACTTTTGAATAAAAATTTGTCCGACCAAGTACATCACCTTGGGGAGCTCCTGTGTTATTTGTGAAAAAGAAAGATGGGAGCATGCATTTATGCATTGACTATCGAGAGTTGAACAAGGTAATCATAAAGAATAAATATCCTCTTCCTCGAATAGATGATTATTTGATCAACTTCAGGGTGCTCAAGTTTTCTCCAAAATTGACTTACGATCAGGCTATCATCAACTAAGAATTAAGATGAAGATGTACCTAAGACTGCATTTAGAACCAGATATGGCCATTATGAATTTTTAGTAATGCCTTTTGGACTAACCAATGCACCGGCTGCTTTTATGGATATGATGAACAGGATTTTAAGCCGTATCTGGATCAATTATTGTTGTTTTTATTGATGATATCCTAGTGTATTCTAAAAATATAGAGGAACATGAGAGACATTTGAGGATCGTGTTTCAGACTTGAAAAAAGAGAAGCTCTTCGCCAAGCTTAGCAAGTGTGAATTCTGGTTGGATAGTGTTGTCTTCCTCGGTCATGTAATATCTAAGGAAGGAATCTCAGTCGGTCCAAAGAAGATAGAAGCCTGGTGAATTGGCCTCGTCCGACTAATGTGACGGAAGTTAGAAGCTTCTTAGGTTGGCTGGTTATTATAGAAGATTCGTCGAGAATTTTCTCAAATTGCAATTGCTCTGACTCACTTAACTCAGAAACGAATAAAATTTGAATGGAGCAGTGAATGTGAGCAGAATTTTTAAGATCTGAAGCAACGATTGATATCTGCCCCAGTTCTTACCTTACCATCTAATAAGGAGGATTTGTCATTTATAGTGATGCTTCCAAGAAGGATTAGGTTGTATGTTGATGTAGAACGATAAGGTCATAGCTTATGCTTCTCGACAACTAAAAGCCTATGAGCAGAATTATCCGACACATGATTTGGAGTTGCAGCTATTATTTTTGCTTTGAAGATTTGGCGACACTATTTATATGGTGAATCATGTGAAATCTTTACTGATCATAAAAGCTTAAAATACTTATTTACTCAAAAAGAGCTGAACATGAGGCAAAGAAGGTGGCTTGAACTATTAAAAGATTATGATCTAAATATTAAATATCACCCTGGAAAAAGCCAATGCGGTGGCAGATGCACTTAGTAGGAAGTCTTCAGCAAATGTGATGACTCTGCTATCCTTTCAGCAACAAATTCTGAGGGATCTTGAAGATTTACAAATTGAAGTGACTTGTACTGATGTTAAGAATGTGTTAGCAAATTTAATGGTACAACCAGCATTGATCGAACAGATAAAAACGGCCCAACAAAGTGATATTCATTTATGTTAGTTTAAGAAGGACATGGAGAAAGGGCTACGAACTGAGTTTAGGCTACATACAGATGGAACTCTTTATTTTGGGAACAGATTATGTATACTAGGAGATCCTGAACTAAAAAAGAAAATTTTGGAAGAAGCTCATAAATTCCATTTCTCCTTTCATCCCGGTAGTACAAAGATGTATAGAGATTTAAAACAATTCTTCTGGTGGAATGGAATGAAGCAGGAGATAGCTCAGTTTGTATCTCAATGCTTGGTATGCCAGCAAGTGAAAGCCGAACATCAAAGACCTGCTGGTTTGCTAAGGCCATTAGAGATACCAGAATGGAAATGGGAGCATATCACGATGGATTTCGTTACTGGACTTCCAAGGACAACAAGAAAAAATGATGCAGTGTGGATGATTGTTGATCGGCTTACTAAATCAGCCCACTTTCTACCTTTTCGAGTTGGCACTCCACTTGATAAGTTAGCCCAGATGTATATTGATGGAATTGTACACTTGCACGGTGTTCCAATAAGTATTGTGTCTGATCGAGATCCACGATTCGTATCTAGATTTTGAAAAATTTTCAAGATGCTTTGGGGACAGAATTGAGGCTTTGTACTGCATTCCATCTCCAGATCGATGGCCAATCTGAAAGGACAATTCAAACTCTTGAGGATATGTTAAGAGCTTGTGCTTTTGACTTCGGAGGACATTGGGATAATCATGTGATATTGATTGAATTTGCATATAACAACAGTTTTCATTCTAGTATCCGGATGGCACCCTATGAAGTCCTATATGGAAGAAAGTGTAGATCCTCTCTGTATTGGGATGAAGTAGGTGAAAAGAAATTAATAGGTCCCGAGTTAGTTCAAGATGCTAGAGACAAAATTTATCTAATCAAGAAACGACTCAAGGCAGCACAGGATAGACAGAAGAGTTGGGCAGATAGAAAAAGAAGAGAATTAGAATTTCAGATCGGTGATCATGTTTTTCTAAAAGTATCACCTACTAAGGGTGTCACGAGGTTTGGGAGACATGGCAAGCTGAATCCGTGATATATTGGACCTTTTGAAATTTTAAATCGAGTAGGAGATGTTGTTTACAAACTAGTCTTACCATCAGATTTATCCAAAGTGCACAATGTCTTTCATGTTTTACTACTAAGAAAGTTTGTACCTGATCCAAACAGTGTGATAAAGTATGAGCCATTGCAAGTTCATGAAGATCTAACCTATGAAGAATTTCTCCTCCGAATTATTGATCGAAAAGAGCAAGTTCTAAGACGGCGTATCATTCCGTATGTAAAGATTCATTGGAGTAATAATGAAGAGAGAGAGGCCACTTGAGAGCTTGAAGATGATATGAAGACGAGATATCCAAACTTATTTGAAAATGAAGGTATGTTAAATTTCGAGGATGAAATTTTTTTTTAAGGGGGGTAGAATGTGATAACTCGGTCCGATGGGCCAAAAGCCCACTAAGCCCATTAAACAAAAAAAAAAACAGGGAGGAAGACTCCCGATCGGAGTCTTCCTCTTCTCCGGTTCCGATCAGGAATCGAAGTCCTAGGGCCATTAAAAGACCCTAGGACAAGCTCTATAAGAACCCCCCTCTTCTCCTCTAAGAGTAGACCCATCAATCACCGACGATCGCTGGAGTTCCTCTCCGATTTTCTCGATTGAAGCCGCGGCCCCTCGACTCATGCTCGCCGCGATTTCACGTCGGTGGGGGTCATCGGAGGTTGTGGTAAGGCCTCCTTCTTCTTCCTCTCTTCTCTCCCTTCTTTTTCGTGCCTGTGGGCACGATTGCCGGTGACAGGTGTCGTCAGATTTTGTCGGAAAAGAAAATCTCTGTTCGGCCTCTTCTTTTCCCTGATTTTTCGGCACCGACGGTCACCACCGACCGTCGGGCTTGGCCCCTCCAAATTCGAAAAGCTCTCCCCTCGCTGTCGGCCACCATCATGATCGGGGGTGGCTACGAACAGTCGGTCAAAGGGTACGGGGACCTCTAGGTCCCCTGTTTCGGCCAAAGAAGGCCATGAGAAGAAAAGGAAAAAAAAAAAGAAAAGGAAAAAGAAAAGGAAAGGAAAAAGAAAAGAAGAAAAGAAAAAGGGAAAAGAAAAAAGAAAAGAAAAGAAATATATATATATATTTATATAATAATAATAATAATAATAATAATAATAATAAAAAGAAAAGAAAAGAAAAATATATATTTATATAATAATAATAATAATAATAATAATAATAATAAAATATAATAATAATAATACACATGAAAGGAAGTTTCTCTCATCCCTCTCTAAAGTCTTTCTCTCTCTAAAATTGGACTCTTTCTCTCTCTAAGAAGCCCTATGAATCCCCTATTAAGCCACCTTCTCCACTTCTAGGGACCTATGACCTTAAATCGGTTTAGAGCCGAAGGGAGAGATTTATTGGATAGATCATCATATCGGTCATTTCTTTATATTATGAAATTTTATTAAATATATGAAATAAAATTTATTGATGAATTAATATTTTAAATAGGACTGTCCGATTCTTTTAAGGAAGATTAAAAGGTCCAGGATAATCGAGGTAAGTAGATCCTGTGCTCCTTATTTATTTTTTAAATGATCATGTTTTTATGCAAAGAATTGCTATTGATGAAATCATAATTTTTCATAAAATAAGAATCGGCATATGTGACATGAAAAAGCATGTTTTATTATGAGCATTGATTTCATGAATATGTCTTATGAAAATAGCATGATTATGAAGCATGAATTTCATTATTTTTTTATCTATGTATATGTATGCTTTAAAGATATAATGATTTCAAAGGCTCTTAGATAGCTATGAATGAATCCCTTCAGGAAGGTCGACATCCGGAGCTAGTATCCATACGAAACATGGCCCTGCCAGCGGGTATAAAGTTGGCACATGAATTAAGAACTCTGTCGATTAAGAAATATGGCCCTGTCACGGGTATAATAGTGACCTTAGCACGAATGTCTGTGAGCAATGTTTTGAAACATGACATGAATACATGATGAAAATGATTTACGATTCATAATTGTGAAATATACATGATTTATGCATGCATGATGAGCTTATAACTTGTTTTATTATATGGTCTATGAAATGTTTATTTTTACAATAATTGTTATTTGTTAAATGATGTATTATCATAGAAAACTTATGCTTGATCCGGTAAGGAAGCGGAAGTCTACTTACTGAGCTGGTGTAGCTCATATTCTTTTTATTTTTTTTTTCATGTACAGAGAAATAAGGCTAGGACTGATGGAAAGGGAATCTAGGCTTGGGGATCAGCAAAGCAAGTTTGGAAATTTTACACTAGGAATTCAGTTTATGTTTATGGATTGTAGTTATTATGAATTTTAAGACTTGGATTATTTCATCTTTGGATTTAGATGCTCTGAACCAGTTTTGGTTTAATTAAATATTTGAATTGAATTTTATTATTACATTTATTTGTGATACACCTGTTATTATATTTAAGAAGATGAATTTTGGTTTCATGTTATCGTGAGTCCATCCCTCGATAGCATGGTCATGTTATGTCTCGAGTTTGGGGCGTAATAAAATCTGATCAAGACACTTCCAAATCTGTTTCAGAAAAGACTACATTATCTACGCGGGATGGACAGACTGCAGAAAAAGGCAAAATGTCCTCTTGGAAGGAGCCAATGAGAAGGGGATCTACGGTTTAGAAAACTGTCTCAGTCAAAACAAATTCTGTAAAAATTACCAAAATCAAATCAAAAAAGAGTGCTGCAGTTAATAACAGCAATTGTGGCCAGCCTTCAAACTCCAAACCCAAAAAGAAGGGTAAAAAAGATGGCTAAAATGATGAAAAAAGCTAGCCAGTCTGGTCAAGAAGACAAGTGTGAAAAAGGCTGCTAAGTCTGCATCAAATGTTTCCACCAGGGGAAAAGGTACGTTTTATACAAAATAAACTTTTATTTGTTTTGCTTTCTTGAATAGAAGCAGATGTTATTATATTTTTTCCATTTGTGATAACATTTTGATCTTGAAAAAATAATTTGGCTGAACGTTATCAAAGTATATGGCTGCTAATTAACTAATTTAATTAGAGGAAATTGATTTTTTTTTCCTTTTTCTTTTCTTACTTTCTTATTTTCTTTTCTTTAAACATGATGTTATAGTAAAGAGCTGCCATTTGACTCTAAGTCTTCAATCTTGTATTCTGGTAACATGAGTCCATTCTTGTTATGATGCTTTTCATCGATTAAATGATAGATATTAAGTTATTGACTTGACTGCCTTGTAGACTATTAAGTTATTGACTTGACCACCTTGTAGACTATGTAACTGACTTGACTGCGTGTACACTATGCAAGTATCGAATAAAATTATAGCATCTTAGATTCAGATGCTTCTTGTCTTAGTTTATCTAATCTTATGCTTAAACTGTACGAAGCTGCATTGAATAAACTAATGTAGATCCATTTCTCTATTGGAGATGATTACTTTCAATAGAATGTTCAGAAACAAGATGATCCTGTAATGCACAGTCTCCATCTAAAAATAGGGTCTTCAATAAGTGGGTACGCAGTGCAGCACCTGGGTACACAGACTTGGACCCATTAAGTGGGCCAAACTCAGGACCCCATCAGCGCCATGGAGAGGGGCACGCATCGCTACTAGGGCTGATCATGGGCCTGGCTTAGGCATAGAAAATCTAGATAGATCTTGCCCAAAGCCCGACTAAAAATAAATATAGTTTGAAGCCGAGGCTTGACTCATGATCGGCTCTTCTTGCGACCCTCTTCCCATTTCCTTGTACATGAGGGATAGCGAGGGTGGCATGGCACCTGTCCGACCAACCTTGAAGAGGGGAAGGGCATGAAGGCTGTCCTTTGCTTATGCCTCCCCACTCCTTCGCGGTGGCTGTGGTTGGGCCACAACCTAGCAGCCGAGGGCCTCGACCCTCTATTCTTCTCCCTCTGGTCCTCCCTTCCTCCTCTAATTCCCCCCCCTTTCTTCTCTGTGGTTTAAGTGGACGGTCTAGGGCCCTCCCACATTGTCCATTGGTGGCCAAGGGGAGCCCATCGGCCTTCCCCTCTCCCTCATTCTCTCTTCCACTCTCTCTCACCTCTCTCCCTCTCCTTGCATGTGGTGAGCCCTGAGCTTCGCCTTGTCTCATAGATCATGGGATGTGAGATTAGGATTTGCACAGGATGCCCCCTTGTTGAGGAGAGAATCCTCAGCCCGAGGTAAGCATCAATCCTGGTAAAGTAACATAAAATAAATTTCTTGGTCAAGGGAGATAGGAAGGATCATTGGAGGATGGCTAGACACAGGGAGGTAGAACTAGTTCTGGACACCACCAGTCAGGGGAAGAACCACCAGGTCCAAATCTAGCTATGCCATCCTTATTCGGAAGGATCCTAGGTGATATAGCCCTAAGTTGGTTTTGCTGCCAAGTGAAGCCTTCCATTAATAATTGATTATTTTGTATTAGGTCGTGTGTAGCCCTAACGGGAAGAGTTTCTGGACCACACCAATCTTGATTTGTAAGTTATCTCTACACCCGTGTTTTATCATGCATTCCATATGAAGAGATTTAAAATATACATTACTTAATTTCGTACCTGCATAGGAAAATAATCTAAATATTTGAAATTAAAATTATGAAAATTATTTGTGTTTGTATTTAAATTAAATATTGTATATACTCTGCATTCAAATGAATTTTAAAATATTATATCAAGCATGAAAAAATTCATTTGGACATGAACTGAATTTTGATCCATCGAAATACATGTTGATTTAATTGGACAAGATTAAATCATAAGTTAACAAGTTATCAAACCTTGTCTATAAAATTAATATACTTTCACGTGAAGGAGGAAATTGGTTGAGATGGATATGATGTTTGCTCTCTTATTTGAGGATAATTATTCGGGTTCAGGATCTAGTATCTTTTTGGACCATCAATGAGCGATCATCGGCATATGTTGATTTATGGTATGTTATAGTCAGGAGCTAGCTTTCTTTTGAGCCTAACTAGTTGAGGCAATCATTGGAACATGTTGATAGGGGATATATTTTTTATGTGCTTTTAGAGCTAGTTATCTTTATTGGTCCAGTCTTCTTCTAGACTTTCAGTGGGCAATTATTGGTACATGTTGATTGTTGGCATGTTATAGCCAGAAACTAGTCTTCTTTTGGATCCAACTAATTCATGATGAAATGCTGGTAGATGTGGATTGATGGGATGCTATAGTGTTTAGAAGTAAATCGATTTTAGGCCTTGCCACGAGGCATTTATGGCTGTAGTTGCAAATATCGAAAGATGACATAAACTCATTATTACTTTTACTAAGAGTTTCTTAGAAGAGTAATCTTTGTGCACCACATGCAGTGCAGTAAAAATACACCAACCCATTTTATTGGGCCATGTAACTGCCACTTTTCAATGCATATTTAATGTATGTAATTTTGTTTTTTCGTTTGAAATTTGAATGATGAAAATTTTTTTTCTTTTGAAAAAATTATAACATCCTGCGACCATATTATGACATTCTGTACAACAGAAAGTCATAAAGAGAAGGATATTTTCTTTATTAAAAATTTATAAAATTTTTAAATGATGAAAATATCCTTCTTCATAATATTCTGTAGTTAAATTATGACTTACTATTGTGTACGAAATCATAATTTGACTATAGGATGTCATAATATGGTCATAGGATGTTATAATATTTTTAAAAGATGAGAGGTATTTTTGTCATTCAAAATTTTAAAGGAAAAAATAGAACTACAAGTATTAAATGCATATTGAAAATTGATGACTATGTGGCTTAATAAGGTTGGATGGTGCAAGACTTTCTCTTCTCAGAAATTATTTTCTCCATGAGATGTATGTAAAACTAGTCTTTATTCTAGCATTTTGAAAGGTGAAATTTCTAAATTGTTAAAAGCTTTGTTGGCTGGTTATGAATTGCCTTTCTGAATGATTACCATATTAGTTTCTGTCACAATCTATTATGATATTTGATACTTTCTGAACGTCATTTTGTTTATATATTGTTGGAGAATACCCACCAACCGACCGACCGATGGCCGGAGGGACCAACCGATCGATTGACGGTCGGACCGACCGACCGATTGACGATCGGACCGACCGACCGATTGACGGTCGGACCGACCGACTGACGCCATCACCGGCCAATCATCGGCTCACGACCGACTAAGGATATGTCGGGCGCACCTTTCCCGACCGACTGAACCGGGAGGTCTGATGGCCGACTCACGTAAAACTCGCCGACCAACGGTGGAGCCCGACGCCACTCAGCTGGCCACCGATCTAGGGCCGGTCGACTCCTCTGATCGCCGTACAGCCGCCAGACCTTGTCAGTTCTGACAGCAACATGCGGCACGGCCATCTGGAGGCATTGTCCCACTGAGGGCGTTGTCAACCCTGGTGATTTGACAGCCCCACGGCGACGTGATACTTTCACGGCGACTCTGACAATCTACAGTGAGTTGACAATTCCTCACTTGTCTGCGCCATTAATGACGGCGCCATACCATGCTCCACTATATAAATCGGGGAAGGCGACAGTGCAAGGGATCCGCTCCCCCCACTTCTCGACTCCAAAATCACAGGCTCGCTCCTCTCTCCCTCGATCGAGCTCTCTGTCTTCATTTCACTGTTGCCCAGTCACCTCTCTGACTTGACCGTCGGAGGGTCCCCGCCGGAGCCGCCTCCGGTCAGTGTGGACTTCTCGTTTTTGCGGATGCACGTTCCCCGGTGATCAGACGACGAGGTGATTGGCCGCAACATATATATATATATATATATATATATATATATATATATATATATATATATATATATATATATATATATATATATATATATATATGGCTAGTTATGGATTGGCTTTCTGAATGATTACTTTATTAGTTTCTGTCATAATCTATTATGATATTTGATACTTTCTGAATGTTATTTTGTTTATATATATATATATATATATATATATATATATATATTCAAAAAGTACCAAA
The DNA here is from genome assembly GCF_000442705.2 of Elaeis guineensis. Classification (NCBI taxonomy): domain Eukaryota; kingdom Viridiplantae; phylum Streptophyta; class Magnoliopsida; order Arecales; family Arecaceae; genus Elaeis; species Elaeis guineensis. The sequence goes on along the minus strand of NC_026001.2, from coordinate 90,374,335 downwards.
TATCATAATAAATTATGATAGAAATTAATCATAATTTATTATGATATTTGGTACTTTCTAAAAATTTATTTATATATATATATATATATATATATATATATATGTATGTATGTATATAAGTATGTACGTATATATGTATATATATGTATGTTGATATGTATATATATGTACGTACCTATATACGTACGTACGTACATATGTACATATAGGATTGATCAACTAGGGATGTAACGTATCTTACTGGGTTGTCAGCTCACTTTTCCCTGTGTTTGCTTCTTTTCAGATGCCAAGAGGTAGCGCAAACTGGGTGACGGGATGTGTGCAGGAGAGTTAGGATCAAGCATTTATTTTGGAAAAGCAATGGAATCTGAACCTTGAAATATCTCACAATAGTTTTGCCTTATAGGATTTAATGCTGGATATTTTTTCTCCCTAAAAAGTGGACAGGCTCCAATGATACAGCTGCCTGTTCATGATTTCTTGGTGAGTTTTTTTGTCTTGAATTTGTCTTGAATCTTTTCTGCTGCCACTACCTCTATGTTTTATCATGCCCGTAGAGTTTCCTACATAAGTGCATCATGTGTGGCTATCTCATATTTAGGCTGGATTGCATCATGCGTCTGGGCTTCAAGATTGCTGCTCCAAGGTCTTTCCATTCAACTTGGGCTAAATTTTTCTTGTTAGGGATATCTTGAACTAGGCCATCTAAAAAAGGAGCTAAGTGGGCTATGGGCTGGTCAAGCCCAATGTGCATCCTTAGCATGTGAGCTAGAGATGGCAATTTACTCCACCCTAACAAGCATCTGACTTGACCTGATCTTAATGGGGTGGGTTTTGCCTGACCTGCAGTAGATCCGGGGCGAGAATGGATAATGATAAAATTCACCTCGATATATATACACACACACACATACTCTTCAAAAATCTCTTTTTGAGGTAATATAAAAATAATTTTTGTCGCTTTATCTGATTAATTTGTTCAACCCCCCTACCCTATCTCATTTAAGGTAAATATGGGAGGATATAGATAAATGATCTATCTAATCCGTACCTGACCCGTTGCCATCCCTGGTGGGAGGCAAGGAATGAGCATTACAATTGTATAAAAGTTGCCCATAAGGACAAAGTAGATGGCAAGTGAAAGGGGGCATTCGTTGAGTTAATATGATATGAAACTAAGGGAAGGAAATCTACAATGATGATCTTCGAACCATACATAGCATGATTTTCAAGAATGAAGAATCCTCTTTTTTTAGTGGAAAAAAAAAACTTCTTTTTAGAGAAGAAAATTTGCAAATCACGATGTGATTGTGGCAAAAGTTTTTAGAGGTCAAAGCAGAGTGCTTTTCCTAATTAATGTACAAAAAATTATTTACATAAATAACTTAATTTTTAACATATTTATCAGATTCATATAAGAATGATAAAACATCATTTTGAATAGTATTTTATCATCGCTACGTCACCCTCCATTTTTCACGTAGACGATGCCAAAAAAAAAAAATAATAAAATCACCAAATAATATGGCATTTTTAAAAATACCATATTATTTGGCGATTTTAATTTTTTTCTCAAAAAAAAGAGAAAAAAGATAAAAAATAAAAAAAATAAAAATAAAAATTTTAAATTTTTTAAAAATAAAAATTATAATTTTGATAAAAATAAAAATTATCATTTAAAATTAGTATCTCTATTTCAAATTATCTTTTTAAAAAAATATTTGAAAAAAATTGATGTAAAAAAAAATAAAAATATCATAAAAAAAGAATTGAAAAGAAATAGAAATTATAATTTTAAATTTTAAGAAAATAAAAATTTTAATTTTAATTCAAATAAAAATCATCATTTCAAATTACAATCTCCTTTTCAAATTAATTTTTTTAAAAAAATATCATAAAAGAAGAAAAAAATGAGAAAAAAATAAAAATTATAATTTTGAATGAATTTTAAAGAATAATAATTCTAATTTTAATTCAAATAAAAAAGATAATTTTAAATTATTTTATCCATTTAAAATTAATTTTTTAAAAAAATATCTCAAAAAGAAATCTTAAAAAATTTAAAAAATAAAAAATATCATAAAAAAAGAAAAAAATAAAAAGAAATGAGAAAAAATAAAAATTATAATTTTAATTTTAAAAAAATAAAAATAAAAATTTTAATTCAAATAAAAACCATCATTTCAAATTACTTTACCCATTTCAAATTAAATTTTTAAAAAAAATATGTCAAAAAAATAAAAAAATTAATAAAAATGTACATAAAAAAGTAAAATATTTAAAAAAATAAGAAAAAAATTGTTGCTCCTTAGATTGATTTTGATGATTACAAAGCAGTTGAAGGGGTACCAATGATTTTCACTTGAAAAAGATTTATTGCTCTTCATGGGCAAAATTGTAATTTTACCAAAATTCTGATTTGATAGTATCAAATGATAGAACAAAAGATTTGTGATCCAATGGTGAAAATTTTATTGATTTTGGACTTGTATTTTGAAAGATATGCATGATTGAAAATCATGAGTCGACCCATGAGTCGACTCATGGCACATGAGATGACTGGCACGCTGAATTTTCTGGCCGGCACAGACTTGGCACACCCTGTGAGTCGACCCATGAGTCGACCCCCAAGGCATGAGTCGACTCATGAGTCGACCTCTGCGGGTCTTTTTGCCAGTTTTACAGAACCATGGATCCCGTTCACTTCTGTGACGATTTTCCACAGAGGTCGACCCATGAGTCGACCCCCAGGCATGAGTCGACTCATGAGTCGACCCCTGTGACGGGATTTTTTCGCAACGGCTAGTTTTTAACCCGTTTTAAATACTTTTAATGCTCATTTAATGCAGTCTAACGGCTCTTTTTCCAGTCTAGAATGATTTCCTCTATTTCTTAAAGCTATAAAAGGAACAAAAAGGTGAGAATCAAAGAGGATTCAAGAAGAGAGATTTTGAAAAAGAGATTTCAAGCCAACTTTTCAGTCCTAAGCAAGAGCTCATTCAAAGCTTTCAAGAAGCCTTTAATCCAAGCTCACCAACTCCTCAAGTACACATTCAAATCTCCATCCACCTTGAGGAAATCCAAAAAGGGTTTTCTTCTCTTGAGTAAAGTGTATTTAAATTTATATTCGCTCATTGAAGGAGCTTTCTTTGTACTTATTTGTGCTATAAATTGTTATACTCAGTTTGAGTGATTGGTTTTATTTTGGAGGGGTTCCAAAACAAGAGAAGGTTGATCCGAACCTAGAATCGGAGTGTATTGGGTTGGCTTGTATCCGAAAAATAAGTGGACTAGCTTGGAATAGCTAGAGTCGGAGTTTCCGACGTTTGTATTCGGGTTGAATACAAGATTAGTGGATTGAAATTCTCAAGTAGGAGCTTGGGGAGTGGATGTAGGTGCAAGGTTGGCACCGAACCACTATAAATCCTTTTGTTTGGTGTGTGTCTAATTGCTTTTCTTTATCTCTTCATTATTCTCTTGCATTCTTGCTTTTGCTATTAGCCTTGAATTAATTCTACTCATTCTATCTATTTAGCTTTGTCAAACATTTCTCATAAGTCATAAGTTAAGCTTAAAATTTTTAGAAACCCAATTCACCCCCCCTCTTGGGTTGCATAGCTGGACAACAAGTGGTATCAGAGCCCGGTGCTTTAGCCCTTCTTTGATCTAAACAATCAAAGAGCCAAAGATCTATGACAACTCATGTCGGCACTTCTCTAGCCGAGGGGCAATCCACCAACCGACCTCCACTTTTCAATGGGTCTAATTACACCTATTGGAAAGCTCAGATGAAAATATTCATTCAAACACTCGACTATGATATATGGAGTATCATAGTGAACGGTCCTCACACACCCACTAAAATTATAGATGGTGAGGAATCAACCAAAACCGAGAAAGAATGGGATGAGGTTGATAAGAAGATGGCCCAATTAAATGCTAAAGCAATGAATGTTCTTTATTGTGCTCTTGATGCTAATGAATTTAATCGCATTTCTACTTGCTCATCTGCTAAAAAAATATGGGATAGGTTAGAAGTAACCCATGAGGGAACCAATCAAGTAAAGGAGTCTAAAATCAACATGCTTGTGCATAAATATGAATTGTTTAAAATGGAGCATGATGAGTCCATAACTGGAATGTTTACTCGCTTTACTGATATTATTAATGGTTTAAAGAGTCTTGGCAAGTCCTATACTAACAGTGAGCTTGTAAGAAAGATTCTCAGGTCCTTATCAAGAACTTGGGAAGCCAAAGTGACTGCCATTCAAGAAGCTAAGGACTTGAACATTCTACCCTTGGAAGAGCTTCTTGGATCATTGATGACTCATGAGCTGAGCATGAAGCAACATCAAGAGGAAGAAGTCAAAAAGAAAAGAACAATTGCCCTTAAATCTACAGCTCCACCAGATGAAGAAACTGATGACATTGAAGACGAAGAACAGGATGAAGAGATGGCACTCATTACCCGAAGATTCAAAAAATTTTTGAGAAAAAGGAAACAGGGGATGAGGAAGAGGCCATTCACAAAAGGAGAACAGAGCAAAGAAAAAGAGAAAGACCAACCCCTTATCTGCTACGAATGCAAGAAGCCGGGACACTTCAAATCCGAATGCCCTCAGCTGAAGAAAGGTCCCAAGAAGTACAAGAAGAAGGCCATGATGGCCACTTGGAGTGCGTGTGATGACTCAAGCTCCGACGAGGAAAACTCAACCGAACAAGCCAACCTGTGCCTTATGGCACACGAAAAAGAGGTAATTTCTGAAACTCCTAGTGACTTTACATTTGAAGAATTACATGAAGCATTCTATGATTTAGTTGATGAATTAAAGAAACTAGGGATGAAGAACAAAGATCTAAAATTGAAAAATCAATCTTTATTGAAACAAACTGAAAACATTTCAATTGAAAAATCCACCCTGCTTCAAGAAAATCAAAGCTTAAAGAATGAAATTGCCAAGCTAAAACCAATAGTAGAAAAGTTCACCTTGAGTTCAAATAAACTCAATATGATTCTTGATAATCAAAAAGCCGTGTATGATAAGGCTGGACTTGGCTATAACCCCTTGAAGAAACAAAAATATCTGAAAAATATTTATGTAAACTCTTTAAGTAACAAGTCTTCTAATATTACTTGCTTCAAATGTGGTAGAGTATGACATAAGTCATACACTTGCTTCTCTAACAAGTCTGCAAACTCAACTATAAAGAAAAAATGGATTCCAAAAGGAACCATTATGACTAACCAAAAAGGACCCAAGAAAGCTTGGGTACCTAAAATAAAAACTTGACTTTTGCTTGCAGGTGTGTCTAGCATCCCAAGGAGGAAACAGAAAATGGTATCTTGACAGTGGATGCTCGAGACACATGACTGGTGATGAATCTCAATTCATCACTCTTGATGCTAAGGATGGAGGGATGGTCACCTTTGGAGACAATGGCAAAGGAAAGATCATCGGTATAGGTAACATTGGTATCACTCCCTCCGAATACATTGAAAATGTTTTGTTAGTAGATGGTTTAAAGCATAATTTACTAAGCATTAGTTAATTTTGTGATAAAGGATATAAAGTTGTTTTTGAATCGTCTGTTTGCATTGTAACTAGTCCTATTAATGATGGCATTAAATTTATTGGACATAGACATGGTAATATTTATATGGTAGATTTAAATGATTTAGCCAAAATAAACATGCAATGCCTAGTATCCTTGAATGCTAAAATTAATGAGACTAGTTGGCTTTGGTATCGTAGACTTGCACACATTAGCATGCATTCTCTTTCAAAATTAATTAAGAAAGAATTAGTTCTTGGTTTGCCAAAACTGAATTTTGAAAAGGATAGAATTTATGATGCATGCCAACTAGAGAAACAAACAAGAGTTTCATTTAAATCCAAAAATATTGTTTCAACCTCTAGACCTTTAGAGCTTTTGCATATGGACTTATTTGGACCTACTAGAACCACTAGTCTAGGAGGAAAACGATATGATTTTGTAATTATAGATGATTACTCTCGTTTTACTTCGGTTTTCTTTTTAGCACACAAAGATGAAACTTTTCATGTTTTCACTAAATTTTATCGAAAAGTCACTAATGAGAAAGGATTTTCAATTTAAAATATTCGAAGCGATCATGGAACTGAATTTGAAAATCAAGACTTTGAAAACTTTTATGATGAAAAGGGAATTGGCCATAACTTCTCTGTTCCTAGGACACCCCAACAAAATGGGGTAGTAGAAAGGAAAAACAGAACCTTAGAAGAAATGGCCCGTACCATGCTTTGTGAAAGCAACCTTCCAAGATATTTTTGGGCGGAAGCAATCAACACAGCATGTTACATTTTAAATTGTGCTTTGATTAGATAAATTTTAAAGAAAATCTCCTATGAGCTTTGGAAAGAAAGAAAACCTAATATTGCTTATTTTCATATTTTTGGTTGTCGATGTTTTGTGTTAAATAATGGTAAAGAAAGACTTGGAAAATTTGATACAAAATCAGATGAAGCAATCTTTCTTGGTTACTCCTCCACTAGTAAAGCTTTTAGAGTTTTTAACAAAAGAACTTTAGTAGTAGAGGAGTCCATACAAGTTGTCTTTGATGAATCTAACGATCTTCCTTCAAGGAAGAATGAAGGTGTTGATGATGCAGATTCTCTTATAGAAGGAATGAAGGAGATCACTCTGAAAGATTCAACAGTTCAAGATGACAAGGAACATGAAGACAAACAGGATGAGGGAGGTGAAGAACATCAAGAACAACCTCAAGGTACAAATAACCTACCCAAAGAATGGAGGTATGTTCACAATCACCCTAAGGAGCTAATTATTGGTGATCCTATGCATGGGGTAAAAACTCGTTCTTCACTTAGAGATATATTTAATCATTGTGCTTTTGTATCTCATCTTGAACCAAAAACTATTGAAGAAGCTGAAAATGATTATAATTGGATTAATGCAATGCAAGAGGAACTTAATCAATTTGAAAGAAATAATGTATGGACTTTAGTATCAAGACCTAAAAATTATTTAATAATTGGCACAAAATGGGTCTTTAGGAACAAATTAGATGAACATGAAAATGTAATAAGAAATAAAGCAAGATTGGTTGCTAAAGGTTATAATCAAGAAGAAAGAATTAATTTTGATGAGATCTTTGCACCTGTTGCTAAATTAGAGGCCATTAGACTTGTACTTGCATATGCTTGCTTTATGAAATTCAAATTATTTCAAATGGATGTCAAAAGTGCATTTTTGAATGGATATATTGCTGAAGAAGTTTATGTAGAACAACCCCCAGGATTTGAAAATCATGCTTTTCCTAATTATGTTTTTAAATTAAATAAAGCTCTATATGGATTAAAACAAGCACCTAGGGCTTGGTATGATAGGCTAAGCAAATTCTTACTAAATAATGGTTTTTCAAGAGGTAATGTAGACACAACCTTCTTTATTAAAAGAAATCAAAATGATATGTTAGTTATACAAATTTATGTTGATGACATAATTTTTGGGTCTACTAATGAATCTCTTTGTCAAGACTTTGCTAAGCTCATGCAGGGGGAGTTCGAGATGAGCATGATGGGAGAACTTACTTTCTTCCTCAGACTCCAAATCAAACAAACAAAAGAAGGAATCTCCATCACCCAAAGCAAGTACACTAAGGAATTACTCAAAAGATTTGGAATGAAGAACTCCAAAGCAATTGGCACACCCATGAGCCCCTCATGTAAGCTTGACAAGGATGAAGAAGGTAAATGCGTAGACTTAAAATACTATAGAGGTATGATTGGCTCTCTATTATATTTAACTGCAAATAGGCCTGATATCATGTTTAGTGTTTGTTTATGTGCTAGATTTCAATCTAATCCTAAAGAATCTCACTTGAATGCTGTTAAAAGAATCCTTAGATATTTAAATGGTACTCAAACTCTAGGATTATGGTACTCTAAGGACTCACTAATTGATTTATTAAGATATTCAGATGTTGATTTTGCTGGATGTAGATTAGACAGAAAGAGCACTAGTGGAACTTGCCAATTTCTTGGAGTTAACCTAATCTCCTGGTTTAGCAAGAAACAAAATTCGGTAGCACTGTCTACGACTGAGGCCGAATACATTGCAGTCGAAAGTTGTTGTGCTCAAATCTTGTGGATTAAGCAACAACTCGAAGACTTTGGTATCAAACTTAATGAAACACCCATAAGATGTGATAACACTAGTGCCATAAATCTAACTAAAAATCCAATTCAACATTCAAGGTCTAAACATATTGAAATAAGACATCATTTTATAAGAGAACATGTTCAAAACAAAAATATAATTCTTGAATATGTTTGCACTGAAAATCAATTAGCTGATATCTTTACAAAGGCCCTTAGTGAGGATAGATTCTGTGAAATTAGGAGAAATCTAGGAATTCTTGATCCTTTTGCCTAAATATTTCTCCAATTCCAAGAAATCGATGTCAAAATTTCTTTGAGCTCAATTTTCATCATCTCTCTTGGACCTAAAAGCTCAAGATTATCATTCTCACAACTTGTCATTGAGCAAAATTTCTTCTCCCAAAATTTTAAATTTTTTCGAAATATATTCATATTTTTTCTGAAATTTTGTGATTCATGAGTCGACCCTCTAGGGTCGACCCAATGGCATACTTGAAATTCTTTGCCAACTTCCCACGGGTTCTTTTCTTTTTAACTTAAAGCCCGTTCATGAGCCGACCCCTTCTTCTTCTTCATCTTCCTCCCTCCAAGACTCTTCGTCTTCATCTTCGTTCTCTCCAAAACCAAGGATTTAGCCCAAAGATCATTCTCCCTTCACATCTCCACCTCAAATCACCCCTTGGGAAAGGAGCTTCTCGCATCTTTCTCCCTTGATTGAAGCGGTTGGAGCGTGCCCTAGCTTCCACCGTTCTTCTCAAAATCATCATTTCTCTCCGCCAAAATCTCTTTCCATCCTCTAGTAACCTTCCTTCTCCTCACCCATTTGATCTTTCGAGTCTCCCTGTCTGCTCTTGTGGTGAGAATGGCCCCAAAGATGAAACTCCCTCAAAGAAGGAAATCAGTCCGTGCGCTGGAAGAAGGCGTCCGCAGAAAAAGGCAAGCTTCTCAGACCTCCTCTGCTCCCATTCCAGCTTCAGCGTCTGCACCAGATCCCTCTCAGTCTTCTCTTAGCCCTAGCAAAATCCCTCTCTCTGACAGAAAGGTAGAAACCGGCAAGAATGTGGACTTCAGGTTTTTTGAAAAACAGGGTTTCTCCTTTGGTTCAAAGATAAAAAATCAGGGTTGGAGATTTTACTGTTCTCTCAAGGAAGTTACATATGTAGACTTGGTTAGAGAGTTTTATCTAAATCTGCACTATGGCAATGGAACAGTAACTTCTACTGTTAAGGGAATTGATATCTGCTTAGATCCTATTATTTTGGGAGAGATTCTACATTTGCCCTGTGAAGGATATTCATACATGGAACTCCCAGTGAAGGAAGAGGGGATCAATGTAATTTTAGGAGGAACCTACTCGGAAAGTCTAAATAAATTAGAAGCCAAAATCTTGTCAATTGAAATGAGAATTCTACATCAATTAGTGACAAAGCTTTTCTTTCCGAGGAGTGGTAGGCATGACCTCCTTTCTGGTCGAGATATTTGTATAATGTTTCATGTGATCACTCAAACCCCCTTAAACCTCCCTGCTTTAATGATTGAGGCCATGAGAGAAACACTGAATAGATCCAAGGCACATCTGCCTTTTGGTATGGCCCTCACACTGGTTTTCAGGAGGTTTGGAGTCAGTTTTGAGGGGGAGGCATCTGCTAAGCTTTCTCACGCAGACACCATCAACCAACACACTCTGCACCGCATGAGATTCACTAGAATTGATGATGGTTGGATCAAGGGTACAGAATAAAGAGCTGAGGAGAGAGCTGAGGATAGAGTTGAGGACAGAGCTGAGGAAGAAGGTCCCTCATCACCTCTTCATGACTTCAGGGCAGCATCTTCAGATATCCAGTTTGTTTCAGATCCAGAGGCTGGCCCTTCAGAGTCTACTAGAAGGTACACACCAGTTCAGCAGCCAGACAGCAGAGCACCTCCTTCAGAGTTCAGATTGGCTGATGATCAGATTGAGCAGATTTCTCAGCGTGTGGCTTCCTTGCTTTCTCGTCAGTGGAGCACTTCTGTATTTGCACCGGGATCCACATCATTAGATACATCTGATCAGACCTTGATCCCCCATATCTCCATTGTATTTCAGTTGATCTCAGATCAGTCTGTTCGGATTCAGCAGCTCGAGGATTGCATTTTGAGACTGACTGGGAGAGTACTTGACTTGCAGGGGCAAGTCTTAGCTTTGGCCCATTCTCAGCCACAGGAGTGTACTATTGAGGTCACAGACCTTACTGCGGAGGCTGGCAGGCTCAGAGGTGTATTGGAGGGTGGTTATGAGTTCTTGAGGAGAGAGATCAGAGGCTCTAGTGAGCGTGCTTCTACACAGTTCACTGCACTACTTCAGTCTGTTTCAAGAGCTCTGAACGTTCTTGATTCCATCAGGCTCTCTCTTGCAGTCCAGTCTTTGACCTCTGAACGTTCTCAGCCTTCAGGATCATCTCGCCCACCTACTCGTGCCAGCACCTCCACTCGTGGCAGAAGCAGACGGGGTAGAGGACGAGCTCTTGGTCGTGATCCATCATCTCCCCACCCCATCTCTGATACATCTGATTCTGATCCATAGAGTCATGTGTTCTACTAGATCCTTGTTGTTCTTTCTAGGATCTATCTTTTGGGCCATGTAATGATGTTAACTAGTTGACTTTTATATTATGGAATATGTATTGAAACAACTATGGTATCAATCATCTTTTAATTATATATCTACTCTTTGTAATGGTATCAATCATCTTTTGATTATATATCTTCTCTTTGTTGCTAATTCATATCTATGGTACTCAATGGCATATTTTGTTTAATGATTGCTGTATTCAGGGGGAGCAAACATTAATGATTAGCACAAGAAGTTTGAAGAAATACTAAAGAGAAAATGTATTCAAAAAAAGAGGGAGAGTTAACAATGTTTGATGATGTCAAAAAGGGGGAGAAATTAATGAAAAATATCAAAAGCAAGATTATTAAATGACTTAAAAATACAATGAGTGAATTGCTAAGCAAAAGTATCAAAAAAGAGATAAATACAAAACTTAATAATAAAATGAGTGAATTGGGAGAAATTAACAAGATTGCTAACAAAATGAATGAATTGCTAAGAAAGTAAATGAGCAACCTTTAAAATTAGACATGCTCTGATACATCTTAAAAATTTGACATGCTCTGACATGCTTTAAAATTAATTCTTAGACATGCATTGATACACTTAATTGTTAAACATGCTCTGATACTAAAATTAAATAATCAAATGAGAATGAGCGAATTTTCAAGATGCTAAGAAATTTGAAAAACAAGCAAATGAGCAAATGAGATATTTTCAAACACGTAATTTTCAAATCCTAATATAAATTCTGCTTTGCTCTGATAACAAAAATAAATTTTCTACTCTGATACCAAAATCACATAATCAAATGAGCAAATTTTCAAATCATTAAGCAATAGGCAAATTATCTATGCAAATGGGTACATGTATTACATACCAAAAGAATCAATCTTTTTTTCAAGCAAATGCACTTATAAGTTGGTTGTAAATTTTCTATTTATCTTCAAACTACCTATAATGCATTTCATTCCTTTGAAATTCATGATCATTGATTCATATATGAATGCTTTTGTTCAAGTATTTTGTCATCATCAAAAAGGGAGAGATTGTTGCTCCTTAGATTGATTTTGATGATTACAAAGCAGTTGAAGGGGTACCAATGATTTTCACTTGAAAAAGACTTATTGCTCTTCAGGGGCAAAATTATAATTTTACCAAAATCCTGATTTGATAGTATCAAATGATAGAACAAAAGATTTGTGATCCAATGATGAAAATTTTATTGATTTTGGACTTATATTTTAAAAGATATGCATGATTGAAAATCATGAGTCGACCCATGAGTCGACTCATGGCACATGAGATGACTGGCACGTTGAATTTTCTGGCCGGCACAGACTTGGCACACCCTATGAGTTGACCCATGAGTCGACCCCCAAGGCATGAGTCAACTCATGAGTCGATCTCTGCGGGTCTTTTTGCCAGTTTTACAGAACTATGGATCCCGTTCACTTCTGTGACGATTTTCCACAGAGGTCGACCCATGAGTCGACCCCCAAGCATGAGTCGACTCATGAGTCGATCCCTATGACGAGATTTTTTTGCAACGGCTAGTTTTTAACCCGTTTTAAATGCTTTTAATGCTCATTTAATGCAGTCTAACGGCTCTTTTTCCAGTCTAGAATGATTTTCTCTATTTCTTAAAGCTATAAAAGGAACAAAAAGGTGGGAATCAAAGAGGATTCAAGAAGAGAGATTTTGAAAAAGGGATTTCAAGCCAATTTTTCAGCCCTAAGCAAGAGCTCATTCAAAGCTTTCAAGAAGCCTTTAATCCAAGCTCACCAACTCCTCAAGTGCATATTCAAGTCTCCATCCACCTTGAGGAAATCCAAAAAGGGTCTTCTTCTCTTGAGTAAAGTGTATTTAAAGTTATATTCGCTCATTGAAGGAGCTTTCTTTGTACTTATTTGTGCTATAAATTGTTATACTCAGTTTGAGTGATTGGTTTTATTTTGGAGGGGTTCCAAAATAAAGGAAGGTTGATCCGAACCTAGAATCGGAGTGATTGGGTTGGTTTGTACCCGAAAAACAAGTGGACTAGCTTGGAATAGCTGGAGTCGGAGTTTCCGACGTTTGTATTCGGGTTGAATACAAGATTAGTGGATTGAAATTTCCAAGTAGGAGCTTGGGGAGTGGATGTAGGTGCAAGGTTGGCATCGAACCACTATAAATCCTTTTGTTTGGTGTGTGTCTAATTGCTCTTCTTTATCTCTTCATTATTCTCTTGCATTCTTGCTCTTGCTATTAGCCTTGAATTAATTCTACTCACTCTATCTATTTAGCTTTGTCAAACATTTCTCATAAGTCATAAGTTAAGCTTAAAATTTTTAGAAACCCAATTCACCCCCCCTCTTGGGTTGCATAGCTGGGCAACAAAAATAAAAATTATAATTTTTAATATAAAAAAATAAAATTTTTAATTTTAATTAAAATAAAAAATACCATTTCAAATTACTTTTTTCATTTCAAATTATTTTTTAAAAAATATTCCAAACAAAGAAGTAAAAAATGAAAAAAAAGAGAAAAAATAAAAATTATAATTTTAAATTTTAAAAAATAAAAATTAAATATTAATTCAAATAAAAAATATAAATTTAAATTATTTTCTCCATTTAAAATTAATTTTTTTAAAAAAATATCCCAAAAAAATCATAAAAAATTAAAAAAATAAAAAATACAATAATTAGAATTAAAATTTCTAATTATAATTCAAAATTATAATTATAATATTTTAAATTCAAAATTATAATTTTATTTTTGAATTAGAATTAGAATTTCTATTTTTTTCAATTCAATTCTTTTCCCTTTTTTCTTTTTTTATGGTATTTTTTTATTTTTTTTACATCAATTTTTTTTCAGATATTTGTTTAAAAAAATAATTTGAAATGATATTTTTATTTGAATTAAATTTAAATTTTTAATTTTTTATAAATTTTAATTTACAAATTTTATTTTTTTTCACATTTTTTCCCTTTTTTTCATTTTTTTATGCCATTTTTTTTATTTTATTTTTCTTGAATTCAAATTCAAATTTTAATTTTTTTTAATTTAAAATTATAATTATAATTTTTTTTTATTTTTACCATTTTTTTCTGTTTTTATCAAATTTTTTTAGATATTTTTTTTATTTGTTTGAAATATTTTGTAAATAAATTAATTTGAAATGGGGAAAGTAATTTGAAATGATGTCTTTTATTTTAATTAAAATTAAAAATTTTATTATTTTTAAATTAAAAATTATAATTTTTATTTTTTTCTATTTTTTAAAATTTTTAACTTTTTTATGGCACTTTTTATTTTTTTAATTTTTTTTATTTTTTTGAACATCTTTTTTAAAAAAAATTAATTTGAAATGGGGAAAGTAATTTGAAATGATGTTTTTTATTTGAATTAAAATTAAAAATTTTATTTTTTTAAATTTAAAATTATAATTTTTTATTTTTTTTATTTTTTAATGGTATTTTTTATTTTTTAAATTTTTAAAGATTTTTTTAGATATTTTTAAAAAAATTAATTTTAAATGGAGAAAATAATTTAAAATTATCTTTTTTATTTGAATTAAAATTTGAATTTTTATTTTTTAAAATTTATTCAAAATTATAATTTTTATTTTTTTCTCATTTTTTTTCTTTTATGATATTTTTTTAAAAAAATAATTTGAAAAGGAGATTGTAATTTGAAATGATGATTTTTATTTGAATTAAAATTAAAATTTTTATTTTTTTAAAATTTAAAATTATAATTTCTATTTCTTTTCAATTCTTTTTTTATGATATTTTTTTTTTACAACAATTTTTTTCAGATATTTTTTTAAAAAGATAATTTGAAATGGGGATACTAATTTGAAATGATAATTTTTATTTTTATCAAAATTATAATTTTTATTTTTTTATAAATTTAAAATTATAATTTTTATAATTTTATTTTTTTTCATTTTTTTTGAAGAAAAATTAAAATCGTCAAATAATATGGCGTTTTTAAAAACCCCATTTGGAATGGCATTTTTAAAAATACCATTTTTAATGACGTTTTTAAAAATATCATTTCAAATGGCATTTTTTAATTTTTGTTGAGGTCGTCTACGTGAAAAATGGAGAAAAAGGTGGGTGATGTGGCGATGATAAAACGCCATTCAAAATGACGTTTCATCCTTTTTGCATCAATCCGGTAAATAAGTTAAATATTAGATTATTTTTATAAATAATTTTTTTTTTAAATTAATTAGGTAAAGCACTCGGTCAAAGCATCTAGACTTATACTACTCTCTATTCTCTCTTCGATCGCCATCTTTTAGACTGGTTTGAGATTGGTAGCATATTTGAGATTGGTAGCATATTTGCGCACATATCATGGCCCTGCCATCTGACTTATGCCTAACAGGTTCTCTGGTGTACCCATTTCCTTAGGCATTAGAGAGAGACTCTACTGTAGCAAATAACTGCCAATATTTTAAGAATATGAAAGTGGTTCATCAAAATACAGGGTCATCCATTGCTTGGTGAAAGAAGTTAAACAACAAAAAAGAATAAATGATAAAAAAGAGGAAAGGGAAGGAGGACCATGATGGAAAGTTCTGCAGTAACCTAACTTTTTCTGTGTCCTAATTTGGTAGAATTGGTGCCTATGAGGGTGTCGGAAAGCACATCCCTATCTGCATCTCGTCCTGTCCTAGTGCTGAATGTGGCGACCCTCACATTTTTGGGGAGAGCTTATGGACATCTTTGTTGTCAAGCATAGAAGAGTCAGTTAACATGGAGCAATGAATGGAAAAGAGTTGGGACAAGGCGGCAAGCAAGTCATCTTTTTTAAGTTGCTTCATATAACATCAAGTGAGTGTTAGGCATTGCAGAATCTTTATGCTTTGTGGTTATAATACTAGAATCGCATAAATGCAATGTTTGTGGATGTGCTTCAAGTCAGGTTGTAGTTTGTTGGTGTGATAGTGGAGTGGATGACTGGGCTCCCTTATAGAAACGGAGGAAATGGCAGTTGGGGAGGCTTGTTTGGATGAAAGCAATCTCACCATGCTGGTGTAGGTGCTAGCTGTTTCTAAATCGAGATAGAAACATGACT
Source organism: Elaeis guineensis (assembly GCF_000442705.2). NCBI lineage: Eukaryota > Viridiplantae > Streptophyta > Magnoliopsida > Arecales > Arecaceae > Elaeis > Elaeis guineensis. The sequence goes on along the minus strand of NC_026001.2, from coordinate 90,358,504 downwards.
GATGCTTGGGAGTCATTTGGCCAAATCATGGATGCTTGTTATGTGAATAAGGTTACAATGTTGCATTTTGTGTCCATGCTGTCCAGAAAGTAATGCAAGATATGCCAATTTAACTGCTTTAAATTGCTTTTTTTATCGTTGGCTTGGCTATAAATCTTAACATCATTGCTCTTTTCTAATATCCGTCCTGATTACCTTTCGGAGCGTGGATTTTGTAGTTTTTAGTAATTTATGATTCAAAACATAGAGAAGCATTGTACTACTATAGGTACACTGTAGAATTAAGCTGAGAATATAGTAAGAATTATAGAGGTAAGAATACTATGTTTACACATTACTGGCACTATCATACATTTGCTTAGTGATATTGGAGGCTCATATATTCATAATATCACTCTGGTATTGTCTTTTGTACCCTGTGCACTCTATTATTGTGGACGGGAAATATTGTCTCGTTCAAGTATCGGAAAACCTACTACATAAGGTTGTTCTGGAGTGGTGATGGAAACGCTTTGCTTTTTTTTTTTTTCTGGGCATCTATTGGCCATAGAATGTCTATCACACAATTGATGGGAGTAAATGTATATCTGACTTTGATCATGATGCGTAGAAGAATGAACCATAGGCTGAGAAAAATATTGTTTGTGTAAAAATGATGCTGATATATGGTAATGGAGAGAGAACTTTCTCTTTTTCTGGTTTGATAGGTTTTTAGTCACTCATAGGCCTGCCCCACAAGTCTCCATGATCTCAACATAATTTTTAGTGGAAATTAAGATCCTGGATTTTGGATCTTGATTAATTCATATTCGGATTCAAGAAAAGTGATCTAAAAGCTTTTCATTATATTGGACCTATGATTCAGTGTAGAGCTATTATTCTGCGTTGTCAAAATGTCTAACTTGTGGATTAAGTCCTTTAAAAAGGAAAAAGAAAAAGAAAATTGACAGGAAGACTTTTAGACCCAACTAAATGCTATTTGGGATGGTTTGAGAATGGGGTTAAAAGGGAGATTATGGTATGAACTGTTTATATCACACCTTAAATCCGGCATATGATATGACTATGCTATCGTGGGATACCGCTCTCGATAATATAAAGTCAATATTTATAATCTGCTAAAATTCATCATAAATAAAATATAATAAAATATTTAATTCTATTGTTTATTAAATAAATAAAATAAGATTGATTCAGAGCATCTAAATCTATAATCAAATAATAAATTTCTATCTCAAAATTTATAAAAGTAATTGACTATGGTTCGTAACAATCCAATAAATTAGATTCAGCTATAAAATTCTCAAACTTGCTATGCAGACTCTAAGTTTGGATTCTCTATCATTCCTAATCTTATTTCTCTATAAAAAAAAAAAAAAAAAAAACTAAAGAGATATGAGCTACACTAACTTAATAAGTAAAATTTACGTTTTTTTATCGAATCAAGTATAAATTTTTTCACGATAATATAATATTTAAAAAATAATAGATAATATAAAATAAAATATTTTATAGAGTATATCATAAAATAAGTTATAAAAATAGTCATGAATACATAAATCATGAACATTTCGTAAACATGATTCATAAGTCATTTTAGTTAGGTATTCGTGTCATGTTTCAAAATATTATTCACAAATATTCATGCTATAGTCACTTTATATCCGTGGTAGAGCTATATTTCTTAATTGATAAAATTTTTATTTCGTATGCCAATTTCGTATCCATTGGTGGGGTCATATTTCTTGTAGATGCTAGCTCTGGATGTCGACTTTCTTAATTTTAGAGATTTGTTCATAGTTATCTGAAAGTCTTTAAAATTTTTATATTTTTTTCTTAAAACATACGTATAAGTAGGTAAGAAAACAATAAAATTCATATTTCATAAACATGCTATTTTCATAAAATATATTTATAAAATCAATGATCATAATAAAATATATTTTTTTATATCTCATATGTCGATCTTTTTTTTATAAAAAATATAATTTCATCAGCAATAAATTATTTACATAAAAAATATAATAATTTAAAAATAAATAAAGAGTGTAAGATTTACTTATCTTAGTTGCCCTAGATCTTTAAATTTCGTTAGAAAAATCATTTAATCCTATTTAAAATAATAAATTATAATCAATTTTTATTTGATAAATTCAATAAAATTAAATAATCATAAAAGAAGGCGATTGACTAGATAATTGATCCGATTGACCATCCAGATACCAAATCGATTTGGGGTCATCTTTTTGGAGTCAATGCGGATCCCTAAAAGAAAAAGAGATGGTCTGATACTAAAATTTCTAGATCTTCTTAGGGAGAGAAAGTGGAGAGAGAGAAAATGACTCTTTTTATTTCTTTCATTTAGGAAAGAGAAAGAGAAAGGGTAGAGAAAGGCATGGGAGAGAGGAGAGAGACACTAGAGAGATGTGATTGAGAGAGAGAGAAAATCCTAGAGAGACACAAGAGAGAGAGAGATAACTTCTCTCTCTCTTTTTCTTCTTTTTTTCTTTTCTTTCTTTCTTTTTCGTTTCCTTTCTTCTCCTTTTTTTAGCTGAATAGGACAGAAATGTGGCAGTAGGCGGCAACATAGGTGGCCAATGGTGGTGGAGCAAGAGATGGTTGGCGACAAATGATCGGCTAATAAAAAATGAGAAAAGAGGATGGAAAGCAGGGGGCGATCCCTTTCTTTCTTTCTTTTTTGCCGGTCATTCATCAATCATCGGTGGTCAAGTCCTCCAGGATAGGCAGCAGATAGGTGGGGTGTCATGACCTAGAGTGCCGCACCATGGGCGAGGGCGGCGATGGCCAGAAAAACGAAAAAAAAATTGGCTAAAAACAAAGGGAAAATAAGATATTATTTTTGGTGGATTTTTCAAGGAATCCAACAGCCGACGGTCATGCGCAAAAATATGGGAAGGAGGGGAACAAGGAGAGGAAGAAGGGTTGAAGCTTATCTTGTACTTCAGTGATGTCTCTAGCAACGATTTTAGGCGGGCATGAGGATGGTAGGCCATGGCTTCAATGGGAGAAATGAGGGAGAAAGAAGAAAGAGGAGGGCCGGGTTGTTCATGGATTACCTTGGAGGGGGGAGGGTAAGATTTATAAAGAATTTTTTAGGATTTTTTGCAGTCTTAGGAGATCGATTCTTAGCCAAACACGGTGGAGAAGAAGACCCCCATTGGGAGTCTTCATTCTTTTTTTTCATACAGGCTAAGTTTGGGCTAGCTTATGGTGGGCTGGTCCAATTGGACTAGATTATTACATTCTACTTCTCTTAAAAAAATATTATCCTCCAAACTTGGCATACCTTCATTTTCAAATAAGTGAGGATACTTGATCTTTATATCATTTTTAGCATTCTTTAGATCAATTTCCATTGGTTTCCTAGAGGTAGCAACCCAAAAGAGAAGGTGAATTAGATTTCTTAAAAAATTAACTTTAAATAATTTGTGCCCAAAGACAATCTTTGAAGTGTTTGTGAAGTGCTCAATAAATAATAAATAAAGGTAGCAGAATTAACAAAGTAAGCAAGATAAAATAGTTGCAAACATAAAAGATTTTATAGTGATTCTGTCACGCTTCAAATCTGGGACATAACATGACCATGCTACCAAGGGATGGAGCCTACGATAATATGAAGTCAATCAATCATAATCAGCTAAAATTTATCAAATAAAAGATTCATTTTCATTATTCATCAAATAATTAAACCAATATTGATTCAGAGCATCTAAATCCAAAAAAAAATATCAACCCAAGTCTCAAGATTCATAATTAAATAACTACAAATTTATGATCATAAAATAAACTAAACTTTCGTTACTAAATTTTTAAACTTGTTACGCATATCCCCAAGTTTAAATCCTTCATCAGTCTTAACTTTTTTTCTCTGTAAAAGAAAAAAATAAAAAGAGCTATACTAGCTCAGTAAGTAGAACCGACACTTTTTTATCGGATCAAGCATAAATTTTTTCATGATAATGCAATATTTAAAAAATAACAGATAATGCAAAATAAAGTATTTCATAGAACATATAATAAAATAAGTCATAAACTAATCATACATGCATAAATTATGAATATTTCATAAACATATTTCATAAATCATTTTTGTCATGTGTCCATATCATATTTTTAAATCTTGCTCACAGATATTCATGCTATGATTATTTTATATCCGTAACAGGGCCAGTGTTCTTAATGGACAAGTTCATGTTTCATATGCCAACTTTATATCCACTGACAGGGTCTGTGTTCTTATGGATATTAGCTCCGAATGTCGATCTTTCCTTAGGGATTCATTCATAGTTATCTGAGAGCCTTTAAAATCTTTATATCTTTTTCTTAAAACATACATATACATAGATAAAAAAATAATAAAATTCATACCTCATAATTATGCTATTTTCATAAAATATCTGTTGAATCAATGCTCATAATAAAACATATTTTTTCATATTACATCTGTTGATCTTTATTTTATGAAAATATGATTTTATCAACAATAATTTTTTACATAAAAAATATGATTATTTAAAAATAAATAAGGAGTGTAAGATTTACTTATCTCGATCATTCTAGATCTTTAGTCTTCTTTAAATGAATCAGATAACTCTATTTAAAATATTAATCATGATTAATTTTTCATTCTATATATTCACTAAAATTAAATAATAAAAAAAATGGTTGATGTTGGATATATACCCTAAAAGTCAATTTTGACTGACGCATATCATATTACTAGGATATGATTTTGTACTTAAAAGGTATTTATATTACCATTCATGTTTTATGTGTCCATGAATTATCCAAGAGATTAACAAGATGATGACATATATTCTTAAAGAGTTGAAAATTTGAGATATATGTCATTGATGGTTAATTTCTAAATTGCTCCTGATCATAGGATCATCATGGGGATGGTGATTGATCCAAATAGATCAGTGCACAGATCACCTCCTTCGGACAGATGAGTCTCGAGTCTGCAGTGTAGTGACACTGGAGCGAGAGTGCAGGTGGTTGTTAGAGAAGAACTAGCATTGAGCGTGACCAACACAAAAAGTCATATGGATATCTGCTCACTCATTAGTGACTTTCTCAATGCTGCAGTAGTGTGACTGGTCCTTTGATCTACGGTGCTACAGCTACTCGCAGTGAAGCTGCTGGAGTTTGACTACACATAAACATTGACTCAATGAGTCTTTATAGTAGATGTTGGCGATAGTTGATCTATTGTAAGAGTAGGGTGCGCACCTAGATGGATCTATCGTCCTTAGCAGAAAGAAATAGTCTTATTAGATTTAAGAAGCTGAGTCCTTAAATCTTTGGCCATAGCAGTGTGATTAATAGAAAAGAGTTTTCATGAGAATCATACTTGGACTTGAGCTAATTGAATCTATCATATGATCGATGATGAGGTTTGACGATTTATCCATGACCTGCCATCTGGTCGGAACTCACGATAGAGAAATTGTATCATACGTTAACTGCACTTAGAGGTTCATCACCTTTTATTCTACTGGATTGCCACTACATACTGCTAGGTGTCGCTGATGGATTGTGAGATCCACGAGTATCATCTCGATGATCGATGATCTCTGATGGATAGAGTTGGAATAGTTTCAATCCATTGAAAGAAGTTTTAATGATATTATAATAGGAATCACAATATATCTAACTACCAGATAGAATAGAATCTATGGGATCATACACAAAAATTTTTGACTGATCAGATGGTTGAACTACGATTATGAATCATGATATGATTTAATTATCAATTTGATTGATGATTAATCCAATACAAAAGTTATAATTAAGTAACTCGCTAAAGAGTTAGTGAGTTATAGGAGGATTAATTAGCAATTGAATTGCTAATTGGCTCAATTTGATTGAGCAATAGGGCCTGCATCAAGTCTAATTAAATTAGATTTAATTTGACTTGACATGGGTTTGATTTGATCAAGCCTAATTGGGTTATAAGATAACTAAATTACATGGAAGAATAATTCCTTGTTTGATTAGGATTTGGGTTTGACTTAATTCCTAATTAAATTAGGATATAATTAAAGAGAGTTTGGGTTTCTATTTGGACTAGGAGTTCTCCTCTTTATGGGTGCATTAAATCCTAATTAGATTAGGATTAAATCGAGTTTGACTCAAGCATAAAAAAAGAGTCCAAAAAGATTAGGACTCTTCTTTTAATTAGATGACATCTAATTCCTAATTGAATTAGGTTTTAATCTAAATAGTTTGGACTTCTAATTAGATTAAGATTCTAATCTATTTGAGTCTAATCAATTTCTGATATGATTAGAATTGATTAGAATTTTAATTAGTTTAAATCAGCCACCTAAAGAGGAGTCTAAAAGTGTTAGAACTCTCCCTCTCCATGCACCATAAGGAGTCCCACGCCTCACTTTGGTTTCGTGCCTGTTTATTCTCCATAACCATGAGGCTTTGTGCGTGTAAGCGTTCACGTTGAACTCCCTTCTCTGTGAGATATTGTGGGTGCAAAAGAAAGAAAGGGTGGGCGGCACAAATTAAGAGTCTAAAGAAGTTTGGACTCTAACCTAAAACCTTATCTCCTTCTCCTATTTAAACATGGGATCTTATGAGGCATTAGAGGACTTGATATGGATTAGTTTTTGGATGCCTAAAGGAGAGGTTTGTGCATGAAAAATTCCTAAGGGAGAAAAGAGGCACGGCATGAAGTCATGGCGTGAGATTAGTTGGTTCACATCCCTTCTTTCTTACCAACAACCAAAGGTTGGTTGTTAGGACCATGTCTCTCTCTCTCTTGTTCTAGTTTGGATATGGATTTTTCTCTCCTCTTTGTTTAAGAGTTGGACATAAGTTCTTACATCTGTAGCGTAGAGATTTGGTGCATTAGTTTTAGAAAAAAAAAAAGAAGAAAGTGTTCTTCTCACGATCTCTAGTGTGGAGATCATCATCCTCCTATTTTTTCTTCTTCTCTAAGAGTGTCTTGAGAAAAAAAAAATTTTTTTCAACCGTCAAGATGCGATCTCTGTAAGGGAGCTAGTATCTTGAAGAGATTAAGAAGCTTCTGATCAAATCGAAGTCTCGTGTGGATACCCGTAGAGGTCAGACACTTGTGCGATTTTAAGGGACCTTCGGAAGACATCCACAATCATCAGTTCACGGTGTAGATCGACTCGTACCAAGGTATGAAGATTGGATCTTCTCTATTTATTTTTTTTATTTGATTTCTAAATCTGAATCCTATCTCACATATGTCGATCTTATTTTATGATTTTAAGATTTAATCTTATGCATGCTTAGATTAAATTAGATTTAATCTGAATTTTAAAATTTTTGCTGCATACTTGTTTCAAAATTTTTGTATGCATAAAATCATGAAATTTTATTAAAATTAAATTTAATTTTTTATTCTATATATTCAATAAAATTAAATAATAAAAGAAAGTGATTGACTGGGTGATCAGTTCGATAGACCACTCAAACACTAAATCGATTAGGAGTCATCTCACTGAGGTTAACATGGGTCCCAAAAAGAGGAAAGGATGGCCTGATACAAGATTTATAGATCTTTCTTAGAGAGAAAAAGGAGGAGAAAGAAATTTTAGAGAGAGAAAAAAGAGAGAATCTTAGAGAAACTTTAAGAGAGAGAGAAAATCCTCTCTTTTTTTTCTTTTTTTTCTTCTCTTCTCTTCTTTCAAAAGTTCAATCTCTTGGTTCTCTCTATGAGTCCATATTTATTGGCTCAAAAAGGACTGCAATAATACCCCAGCCGCTGGAAGTTTGAAAATAGCTGTTGGAATGAATTTAGACATGTTTTGAAATTTTTGAAAAACTAGCCACTATTCTTGTCAGAATTCTGTGAGTTGGCTCACCTAGGCTCTTAGTCGGCTAACCTTCAACTTTGAGTCAGCTAAGTAAAACTTTAAGACAACTCAACAACATATGCCAAAAATTCAATGTTCTATCTTATTCTGTCTATCTGAGACTGGATCAGTTTAGAAGATTTATTGATTTATTTGACTTTTTATGTTCATCTTCTTCTGAGACTGAGCCGGCTATCCTTCTTTTTGAGTCAGCTAAGCTCCAGACTTGATCGGCTACCTCATTCATATGGTCGGCTTAGGAAAATGCTTTTGAATCTTTTACTTTCTGTCTTTAAGCCTGAGTTTGAGATTTGATCGGTTATCCAAAAGCTTGAGTCGGCGAAGATATTGTCTTGATCGATTAAGATGAAAATCTGGTTGGCTAAGGGACTTATTTTGATTTTTCATGATTTCTGTCTTTTCTTTAGATTGATACTGGGTCGACTTAGTTCCTGCCAAGCATGCCAAAAGATATTTTCGATAGATTTTCTTGACCAACTTTATTCTAGGTTAGACTTGTATTCTTAAAATTAATTTATACAAGTGTAGGCTTGTTGTGAGGTATTTCTAGACTAGACATTTCCTTCAAAACTTTAATTTCTTTGCTTTTGATCTAAAGGTCCTAAATTTGGGAACTAAAATTTTTTGAGAGGATCACATCCTTTTGAGTAAAATAATTGAGTATATATTGAGGAATCCTACAATCACTCTAAAATATATTATTAGTAAACATGATTTGTACTTAAATATCTTTGACATCATAAAAATCAATTTTAGGGCTAACACCGTCAACCCTAGCTTCTTCATGTAAAAATAATGCAATTCTTAAACAAGACATTGTCATGCCCGAATTGTCATGCCCCAAATTCGGGACATAACACGACCATGCTACCGAGGGATAGAACTCATAATAACACGAAGCCAATCCATCATAATCATCTAAAATCCGTCAAATAAAAAGATTCAATTCTATTATTCATCAAATAATCGAACTAATATTGGTTCAGAGCATCTAAATCCAAAAGCAAGTACTAACTCGAATCTCAACATTCATAAATAACTACAAATTCATGATTATAAAATAAATTAAACTTCTGCTGTCAAATTTTCAAGTTTGCTATGCCGATCTTCAAGCTTGGATTCTTTTTGCCGATCTAACCTTATTTCTCTGTTCAAACAAAAAGAAAACAAAAAGAATATAAGCTACACTAGCCCAGTAAGTAGAACTTACGCTTCTTTATCGGATCAAGCATAAGTTTTTCATGATAATGCAATATTTAGAAAATAACAGATAATACAAAATAAAGCATTTCATAGAGCATATAACAAAACAAGTTATAAACTCATCATTCATGCATAAATCATGTATATTTTACAATCATGAATCGTAAATCATTTTCATCATATATTCATGTCATATTTCAAAATATTGCTCACAGATATTCGTGCTAAGGTCACTATTATATCCATGACAGGGCCATGTTTCTTAATCGACAGAGTTCTTAATTCATGTGCCAACTTTATACCCGCTGGTAGGGCCATATTTCGTGTGGATGCTAGCTCCGGATGTCGACCTTCCCGAAGGGATTCATTCATAGCCATCTGAGAGCCTTTGAAATCATTATATCTTTTTCTTAAAGCATACATATACATAGATAAAAAAATAATAAAATTCATGCTTCATAATCATGCTATTTTCATAAGACATATTCATGAAATCAATGCTCATAATAAAACATGCTTTTTCATATCACATATGTCGATCCTTATTTTATGAAAAATTATGATTTCATCAATAGCAATTTTTTACATAAAAATATGATCATTTAAAAATAAATAAGGAGCATAAGATCCACTTACCTCGTTCATCTTAGATCTTCAGACTTCGTTAGAAGAATCAGCTAATCCTATTTAAAATATCAAATCATTATCAAATTCTATTCCATAAATATAACAAGGTTAAATCATAAGGAAAGAGGACTGTTGTCCGGATGTGTTGGACCATCCAGATACCAGAGCAATTCAGGATCTCTGATCTGAGGATCAGATTTAAGTGACTTGATCAAGAAATCGTGAAGCACAGATCGAATTAAGGTCAAGATTAATCAATAAGATTCTTTAATAATGAGTTTGAAAAATACTTGATATGGCCAAATGAAGTTGACATACAGCACGGATATCAAAGCAACTTCAGATCATCTTATTAGAGTCAATATGAGCTTCTAAAAGATGAAGGCATGACTCGATACAGGATTCATAGACCTTTTTTAGAGAGAGAAAGTCGATCATGAGAGAGAAAGTAGAGAGAAAAAGTGAAGAGAGAATCTTCGTATTCTTCAAAAGTGACAATCATGATTGAGATCATTAGAGGTTATATCAAGGTGACATAATATGGATTAACCATGATTGATGTTATCAATTTCAAAGAAAGATCGGATCAGGATCCGATCTACTTGCATGAATTTCGGAGCAGTCGCAGATCATCATATTTTCATCTCAAGTTTATCCTAGGGTCTGTGATGCAATCAGAGAGAGAATAACCCTAGAGAGACAAAATCCATAAAAAGAGATAAAAGGGTCTAGAGAGAAATTAGGAAGAAAATCTAGAGAGAGAAAATATAGAGAGAAGGTAGAGAGAGGAGAGAGAAAGACTTAAGAGAGAGATGAGAGAAACTTTCTCTCACATGTATTTATTATTATTATTATTATTATTATATATATATATTTTCCTTTCTTTTTCTTTTTCTTTTTAGAGAGAGAAAATAGAGAGAGAAAGAGAGAGAAGAGAGAGAAAGAGGGAGAAAGAGGGGAGAGAGGAAATTTTTCTCTTATTTTATTTTATTTTTTTCTATTTTCTTTTTTATTTTTCTATTTTGCATTTTCTTTTCTTTTCTTTTTCTTTTTCCTTTTTCTTTTCTTTTTCTTTTTCCTTCTTCCCGCGGCCTTCTTGGGCCGAAACAGGGGACCTAGAGGTCCCCGTACCCTTTGACCGACCGTTCACGGTCGCACCTTGCCCGACGATGGCCGGCGGCAAGGGACGACCTTCCTCCGAGTTCGGAGGGCCAGAGCCGGCGATCGACGTGACCGTCGGTGCCTTAAAAATCAGAAAAAGGGAGAGGCCGAATAGGGCTTCCCTTTTTCGATGAAATCCAGCGACTCCTGTCGCCGACAGTCATGCCCACCGGCACAGGAAGGAAGGGAGAGAAGGGAGGAAGAGGAGGAGGGACTTACCACAGCCTCCGATAACCTCCACCGGCGTGAAATCACGGCGAGCACAAGTCGAGGGGCCGCGGCTTCAATCGAAAAAATCGGAGAAAAACTCCGGCAATCGTCGGTGACTGATGGGTCTACTCTTAGAGGAGAGGAGGGGGATTCTTATAGAGCTCGTCCTAGGGTCTTTTAATGGCCCTAGGACTCCGATTCTTGATCGGAATCGGGGAAGAGGAAGACTCCGATCGGGAGTCTTCCTCCCTGTTTTTTTTTTTTTTAATGGGCTTAGTGGGCTTTTGGCCCATCGGGCCGAGTTATCACATTCTACCCCCCTTAAAAAAAAATTTTATCCTCAAAATTTAACATACCTTCATTTTCAAATAAGTGTGGATATCTCATCTTCATATCATCTTCAAGCTCTCAAGTAGCCTCTCTCTCTTCATGATTACTCCAGTGAATCTTCACACATATGGAATGATGCGCCATCTTAGAACTTACTCTTTTCGATCAATAATTCGGAGGAAAAATTCTTCATAGGTTAAATCTTCATGAACTTGCAATGGCTCATACTTTATCACACTGTTTGGATCAGGTACAAACTTTCTCAGTAGTGAAACATGAAAGACATTGTGTACTTTGGATAAATCTGGTGGTAAGGCTAGTTCGTAAGCAACATCTCCTACTCGATTTAAAATTTCAAAAGGTCCAATATATCGCGGACTCAGCTTGCCATGTCTCCCAAACCTCATGACACCCTTAGTAGGTGATACTTTTAGAAAAACATGATCACCGACCTGAAATTCTAATTCTCTTCTTTTTCTATCTGCCCAACTCTTCTGTCTATTCTGTGCTGCTTTGAGTCTTTCCTTGATCAGATAGATTTTTCTCTCTAGCATCCATTTATTATCAGTAAAATCCTTCCTTATTTATAACTAACGTATTTCATAATATCTTTTGATTTAAAGGATTAATATTTCTAATCAATTCAGACCATCACACTTTTGCTGCGTACTCTGATCTCAACTTACCAAATTATCTAAATCTATGAAAAATAAAAATATCTTTGTATATTAAATCAATCAAAGATAGATCCAACTTTCATATTTCATATACAATTTAGGGTAAAATTTAAGATTTTCTTGTTATTACTATCTCTTAGGCATAGCACATCAAAATTAAATCTTCATCCACCTTCTATGTTTGAACTTATTACATAAGCTTCATCACTCCTCAAGAATCCAATATGTCTAAAATTAATTTGAGTTAACCTTTGACTTATCTTACAACCATTTAGACAACTTCCAAACCAATTTTTCTTTGCAAAGAAATTAACATCAAAATCAGCAAAGTTATCATGTCCTTTATCCATATAGGTTTAGCATTCTAATGTCATCAAATATACCTAACATAATATATCAATACCTCCCACTTCATTCTAGGGTCAACACTTCTCGTACTCAGATCAACCTTGCTAATTGAAATCTAAGATATAACTCGTCAATTCTATTATAGACATCATATGCCACTTATGCATAAATTTCATCATAATACCTATTAATTTGAAATCAAATTATTGAATCCTTTCTTTTATATCTATCATGTTCCTCATGATCTTAGCCTCAAGTTCAAATATCACTAAAGTCACAATCCCGAATAATGATAACCTTAAGTTCAAATACCACTTAAGTCATATTCTCTAGTGATCATAACCTAACTTTATATCATTCTTATCATGTCCTTAATGATCATAATCTTGAACTCTGATATTATCCATTATACTCCACTCGGTCACATCCTATTGATCATACATAAAGTTTTGATATCACTTTATAATCTCAATGATCTTAAACCTAAGCTCTGATATTATTCTATTATATCCTAATCATTTATATCATTTATATCATAATCTCCAATGATTATAACCTAAGCTCTGATACCATAAAATATCATGCCCCAAATCCGGGACATAACACGACTATGCTACCGAGGGATAGAACCCACGATAACATGAAGTCAATCCATCATAATCATCTAAAATCCGTCAAATAAAAAGATTCAATTCTATTATTCATCAAATAATCGAACCAATATTGGTTCAGAGCATCTAAATCCAAAAGCAAGTACTAATCCAAATCTCAACATTCATAAATAACTACAAATTCATGATTATAAAATAAATTAAACTTCTGCTGCCAAATTTTCAAGTTTGCTATGCCGATCTTCAAGCTTGGATTTCTTTTGCCAATCCTAACCTTATTTCTCTGTTCAAACAAAAAGAAAACAAAAAGAATATGAGCTACACTAGCCCAGTAAGTAGAACTTGCGCTTCCATATTGGATCAAGTATAAGTTTTTCATGATAATGCAATATTTAGAAAATAACAGATAATACAAAATAAAGTATTTCATAGAGCATATAACAAAATAAGTTATAAACTCATCATGCATGCATAAATCATGTATATTTCACAATCATGAATCGTAAATCATTTTTATCATATATTCATATCATGTTTCAAAACATTGCTCACAGATATTTGTGCTAAGGTCACTATTATACCCGTGACAGGACCATGTTTCTTAATCGACAGAGTTTTTAATTCATGTGCCAACTTTATACCCACTGGCAGGGCCATGTTTCATGTGGATGCTAGCTCCGGATGTCGACCTTCCCAAAGGGATTCATTCATAGCCATCTGAGAGCCTTTGAAATCATTATATCTTTTTCTTAAAGCATACATATACATAGATAAAAAAGTAATAAAATTCATGCTTCATAATCATGCTATTTTCATAAGACATATTCATGAAATCAATGCTCATAATAAAACATGCTTTTTCATATCACATATGCCGATCCTTATTTTATGAAAAATTATGATTTCATCAATAGCAATTCTTTACATAAAAATATGATTATTTAAAAATAAATAAGGAGCATAAGATCCACTTACCTCGTTCATCTTAGATCTTCAGACTTCGTTAGAAGAATCAGCTAATCCTATTTAAAATATCAAATCATTATCAAATTCTATTCCATAAATATAACAAGGTTAAATCATAAGGAAAGATGACTGTTGTCTGGATGTGTTGGACCATCCAGATACCAGAGCAATTCAGGATCTCTGATCTGAGGGTCAGATTTAAGTGACTTGATCAAGAAATCGTGAAGCACAGATCGAATTAAGGTCAAAATCAATCAATCGGGTTCTTTAATAATGGATTTGAAAAATACTTGATATGGCCAAATGAAGTTGACATACAGCACGGATGTCAAAGCAACTTCAGATCACCTTGTTAGAGTCAATATGAGCTTCTAAAAGATGAAGGCATGACTCGATACAGGATTCATAGATCTTTTTTAGAGAGAAAAAGTCGGTCATGAGAGAGAAAGTAGAGAGAGAAAGTGGAGAGAGAATCTTCGTATCCTTCAAAAATGACAATCATGATTGAGATCATTAGAGGTTATATCAAGGTGACATAATATGGATTAACCATGATTGATGTTATCAATTTCGAAGAAAGATCGGATCGGGATCCGATCTACTTGCACGAATTTCGGAGCAGTCGCAGATCATCATATTTTCATCTCAAGTTTATCCTAGGGTCTGTGATGCAATCAGAGAGAGAATAACCCTAGAGAGATAAAATCCATAAAAAGAGATAAAAGGGTCTATAAAGAGAAAATAGGAAGAAAATCTAGAGAGAGAAAATATAGAGAGAAGGTAGAGAGAGGAGAGAGAAAGACTTAAGAGAGAGATGAGAGAAACTTTCTCTCACATGTATTTATTATTATTATTATAATTATATATATATTTTTCCTTTCTTTTTTTTTCTTTTTAGAGAGAGAAAATAGAGAGAGAAAGAGAGAGAAGAGAGAGAAAGAGGGAGAAAGAGGGGAGAGAGGAAATTTTTCTCTTATTTTATTTTATTTTTTTCTATTTTTTTTTTATTTTTCTATTTTACATTTTCTTTTCTTTTTCTTTTTCCTTTTTCTTTTCTTTTTCTTTTTCCTTCTTCCCGCAGCCTTCCTGGGCCGAAACAGGGGACCTAGAGGTCCCCGTGCCCTTTGACCGGCCGTTCATGACCGCACCTTGCCCGACGGTGGCCGGTGGCAAGGGATGACCTTCCCCCGAGTTCGGAGGGCCAGAGCCGGCGGTCGACGTGACCGTCGGTGCCTTAAAAACCAAGAAAAGGGAGAGGCTGAACAGGACTTCCCTTTTCTGACGAAATCTGGCGACTCCTGTCGCCGGCAGTCATGCCCACCGGTACAGGAAGGAAGGGAGAGAAGGGAGGAAGAGGAGGAGGGACTCACCACAGCTTCCGATGACCTCCACCGGCGTGAAATCGCGGCGAGCACAAGTCGAGGGGCCACGGCTTCAATCGGAAAAATCGGAGAAGAACTCCGACGATCGTCGGTGACTGATGGGTCTACTCTTAGAGGAGAGGAGGGGGATTCTTATAGAGCTCGTCCTAGGATCTTTTAATGGCCCTAGGACTCCGATTCCTGATCGAAACCGGGGAATAGGAAGACTCCGATCGAGAGTCTTCCTCCCTTTTTTTTTTTTCTTTTTTTAATGGGCTTAGTGGGCTTTTGGCCCATCGGGCCGGGTTATCACAGACATTGGTGAGAATAATTTTCTTAAGAGAAGAGATAATATATAGTAACTTATTCAATTCTTTAAATATATAGTTAAACTTGAAAAATAATAAGGAATACGGAGAATCATAATCTAATAGCGCATGAACATCCATGGGGTGACTAGAATGGTATCTATAACTACTTGATTACTTGTATTAGCATCTTATTGGATCAAAGCAAATGCTCATGCATTCCTTTTTTGTTTTTGATCAGCTAATTTGTCAGGCTTTGAGCCATCTTTTTTATTATTTGGACAATCATGAGCTATACATCCTATCTCATTGCATAAGAAGCATGATCCTAGCTTTTTCAGATAAGGTTCATAACGATTTTTATCATAGTATTCATGGATAGCTGCTTTTTATTCTTATATGAGTTATTGGTTGAATTTTCTGCTAGTCATTCAGATTTTTCTACTGTTCTCCATCTCTTTTTGTTACTCCTTTTCTGTTTCGATCTTTTTATCTTGGATTCCATTTTCAAAATCTGTTTTAGTACATCTTTATAATCATTAAAAAGATGAGAAGACAAACGAGACTGTATCTTATATCTTAAACCTTGCTCGAATTTGTTAGCTTTGCTCTTTCGAAATTCTATGAGCTGGAAGCAAAATGGCCTAACTTGTTAAATTTATTTGCATACTCTAATATAGTTATGTCATCTTTTTGCCTTAATAACTCATTCTTTTTTATTAATCTCTTTGGCTCGAGAAAATATTGATCATAAAATATTTTCTTGAACTCCTCCCATTTCAGCTGATTATTGGCATTCTCATATGCAGCTTTAATTGCAGACCATAAAACTTAGCATTTTCTTTTATTGTTTTTCATAATGGTTTATGCATAGTGTTCTTTACACCTCCATTATTCGGAAAGCTATAAAAGGAATCAAGTCTTAGGTACGTAATTCAACACAATTGATAATCCATTCCATTCAATATGTTCCTGCTGACTGAACAGTCTTCTTAGAGGCAATTTCCAAGAGCTCCTGTGGTTCCAACAATATAAAATCTAATTCATAGTTTGCTGGCATGCTGAATAATGCACTGGAAAATAGATATTAGGGCCCCTACTTGAACAGGATCCCTTTTTGCCTCAAAGTCATGAGGCTTTTTTCTGCGACTGCAGTGAACTTTTTTTTTTTTTTTTTTTTACTCTCTTAATAAATTGTGTGGTGTTTAACCTACCCTTCAAAAAATAATGTGTACGTTCATAACTTTTATTACGTTGCATAAGCATGCACCTTTTCCTTTAATGTTTTGGTATGACATCAGGAAAAGTGAAAGTTAGCCGAACACCTCCTCTGGAACCCACAAAAGAAGAGATGTGTTCAGTCCTCAGCGATATTGTGGAGAAGTGGAACTTTTCAAGGTGAGTATTCTCCAACTCTATGTTATTGCTTGCTGCCATTGTCGAGTATTACTTATGGGAACTTAGTTGTTTGGAATAACAGAACTGTCTAGAATACAGGTTACCTTGGATAACGACACCAAGCAATTAGGTATATCATATGGTACTCCTGGAGCTTTTAGTGAGAGTCTTTTTCACGAGAAACTATTAGATAGATCTATTCTACCACGTAGGATGCAGACAAAACTAATAAAAATCCTATACATCAGCTAATTTTTCATTAATGACTAACTATAGTTAACTATCGTTTAGCAAAACCATTAATGACTCGAAAGTTTTTATTGGGGTGAAGAGCAGAATCATATTTTGAATAAAACAAGAAATGGGGCCCTTTCCATGGTTTAGTAGAACCATTAATGGCTTAAAAATTTTTATTGGCTCTGAGGCCCAGAGGTGAATCATATTTTGAATAAAAAAGAGGTGGGGTCCATTGTAAGAAAAAAACTTTCTCATCCACTTGGAAGTTTTTTTCCTACAGTACTGGATCCCACCTTTTCACCTCTTCTCACTCATGACCAATGGAAGTTTTATTCAAAACATGATGAGCCCTACTTATTTTTATTGAAATCATGGTTCACCTCTTTACCTCATGATCAATAAAAACTTTCAAGCCATTAATGTTTCCTTCCTAAATCATGATTAACTATGGTTAGCCATTAATGAGAAATCAGCTGACGTGTGAAAGTTTTGTTGTTTTGCCAGTATCCTACGTGATAGAATTAGTCTACCTAATAATTTCTCCATTTTTCCATAGCTTATAACGAGAATTTTATGTTGGCTCCCTTTCTGCATCTCTCTCTATCTCTCTGTGGGCCAACACCCCCAATCTCCAACAAAACATTAGGTTGATTATCATATTTACCCTAGTATTAGGTATTCACTGGCCAAAGTCGACAGATCGAGCTCCCTAATGAAGATTTCTTTGTATAGAATTCTAAGTCTTAAATTTTTGATGTTGCAAAGATATATTTATCTACTTCAAAAAGGACCTAGAGCATAGAAAGACAGAGGTAGATCAGATACTTCAAGAATTATTAAGCTATAAGAAAGATCATGAAGGGGATGACCAAGATGGTGGTGCAGGAAGAGAAGATGCAGTGTAAAGGTCCTAACGATGATGATATCTTCAAAACTAAAACTTTTAGCCCCACTTATAAAGATTATTTCTTTGTACTCTCTTTCGATCATTTTAATGCTATAGGACCAGGAGAACACATCTTCTTAGATGTTGTTGCTGAGAAGTGTTTATACAATGAGTTAAAAAGTGTGCATGGGTCTTTTGAAGAGGATGGAGAGTATGATCCAAAATTTAATGAAGAAATGGATATGACAAATCCAAAATTATAGTTGGGGATGAAGTTTACAAATACCACAATCTTTAGAGCTATGTTGAAAGAATATTCAGTAAGAAGATCCATTGACTTGAAGCTTAAGTTAAATGAAGGTCACAAGATATCAATTGTACGAAAGAATGAGTGTGAGTGGTGGATTTATGCTTCCAAGATTAGGGGTGAACTTACATTTTAGACTAAAATATTCTACTAAGCTTGTGTTTATGGAGAATATTTTCTAACTCTCAAGTAAAATCTTGATACCTGGCTAAGAAATACTTGGATGAGTTTAGGACAAATGCTAAATAGGAAGTATCAGCTATACAAACTCATGTTGGAAAAGATAATGCTGTAGATGTTAGTAGAAGCCAGGTGTACATAGCCAAAAAGAAAGCCAGAAAGATTATTAAAGGAGATGAAAGGCTATAGTACAGAAAGCTGAGGAATTATGTGAAAATGATTAAGACAAACATTTGAAGTCATGTTATTTTGCATTATAAAGCGTCTGATGAGGACCAGCAATCTATTTTCAAGAGCATGTATATCTGATATCATACCTACAAGGTGGGCTTTTTATCTGGATGCAGACCTATAATAGGTCTAGATAGATACTTTCTTAAGAAAAGATTAGAAAGATAGCTGCTCTAAGCTATAGGAAGAGATGGGAATAGTAATATCTTTCCTGTGACAATAGCTATTGTCAAGCAAGAAAATAAAGACTTATGGAGTTGGTTTTTTCGGATCTTTGGAGAGAGCATAGGCAAGCCTGATGATATTGGTCTAATATTTATTTTAAATAGACAAGAGATATATATTGCTAGGATATTGTCTTTTTTATATTCTACTTTATTTTCTGTTTTACTTACATATAAAAGTATTCTCATTTCAGGGTTTGGTCTCTACAATTGAGGAGCTATTTCCTGAGGTGGAGCATAGGTATTTGCATGAGATATATGTATAGCAATTTTATGACATCTTTTAAGGGAAAGGAGTTGAAAAGATGCAATACGAAAAGTAGTCTATGCAACCACCTCTAAGAGTTTGAAAGGAGAATGACATATATTGAACAATTAATGAGAAAGCTTGAGGGTGGCTTAAGAAGATCCTCCCACCCCAATGGTCCAAGGATTTGTTTAGTAATAGAGTCAAGACTGATTGTCTCCTCAACAGTCTTAATGAATCGTTCAATGCCATAATCTTGGAGGCCAGAAACTTACCCTATACTATCAATATTGGAGTGGATCAAATTTTGGTTGATGAAGATATTCAATATCAAAAGACTAAGTATGAAGTATGGTGGACCTATTTGTTCAAACATATAGGATAAACTAGAGGTCCTAAAACTAGAATCTCAGAACTTTTGTGCCACACCTGTAGGTAGATTGAATTATAAAGTCAAAAATAGATATGAAAGATATGCAGTTGATTTGACTATAAGATCTTGCTCCCATTGGATTTGGGAGCTCACAGGAATCCCATATAAGCATGGTATGGCAGTAATTATTAAGAATTTATAGTAGATAGAGAACTTTATCCATTCATGTTATACCAAGGATGTTTATTTGACCATTTATTAGGAGATAATTCATCCAATGTTAGGCCAAGATGAGTGGACTGAAATTGGACTCCTTGCTCTAACCCCTTTAGTTGTACATAGGCCTCTTAGGAGGTCCAAAAAATTCAGAAGAAAAGATCTAAAGAAGCCAAGGAATCTTCACAGGATATCAAAAATGAATGAGAGTGTAAGATGTGGAAAGAACTATAAAGAAGGTACAACTCAAAAAAATGTAAAGCAAGTGTGACCAGAGAAACTGCTTGGCAAAGGAGGATGAGGATGCCAAAAACAAAGAATGTAATACACCCCAAATTTTGATTATAAAAATTGGACGCACTTATATTAAGTACAAGTTCACTTATAATATTATGTCTTGTAGGTATAAGCTCACTCATATTATGTTGTCATTTTACATAACAAGGTGTACCCAGTGCATAAGACCCTAGCCCCTCTCAAGTCAATAAGCACCTCATAATCCAGTAGAGGCAAAGCCATAGCACCTTTTAGAAGATAATCATGGTTATATCTTTAATAATAGCTAAACTCTATCATCCTATTAACTTGATCAATGACAATGCCCTAACCAATATTGTGATTAATCTTATAGTCTTCAAGGACATATGGAATAGCAGCTTGGTTTAGATCACATTGTAGTGCAAGGAGCTCACATGAACTTCATTTAGCAATGTCACTTGTATTATCCTATAACTTATATTAATGTCGATCTTGCATAACTATAATGCAGGCCGATGCAACTGTTGGTAGGGGAACAGCTGCTGAAGATGTTTTGAGTGGCAGGGCAAAAGGATCTGAAAAAGGTGGTGGTTGAGGTACTTCAACGGCATAGGTTTAGGGACAACAAGAGGCACAACTTCTGCAAGTGGTTCTTCAAGTAGAGGTTCATCTAGAAGAGGTTCATAAAGAAGAGGCTTTTTAAGGAGAGGTTCTATGTAAATGGGACCTAGCATAGGTTTAGGGAGAGAAGCAGGCACTTCTGTGGATGGAACTGTTAAAGAAAAAAATCTGATTCAGCTCAGATCACCAGGGAAGATTGAACAGATTTCTATTTTAAAATTTTTATAACCTTTATGATTATCTGATTTGTAGCGGATATTGTATCAAGAGATACTGAGGTTTCTTGAGCTCGATGTCTCGCGAGATCTGGATGTACAGATCCTCTACTTCGCATGCATGTCAGGCACCATAGAAAAGAGGGATGACCCTCAAGATGTCGCTTCTTCAGAAGGATAGCAAAAGGAGTCCGTTGAGATCCAATCTCATGGTTGGGAGGATGTCTTCGTGCCAAGAGGAAGAAGACACCCAAGAACTCCACACACAAATAGGAAAGATGCTCTCCCTATTTTTTTGTTGCACAAAACCTCTCTAATCTCACTCATGTTTTTTTTTTCTTTTCTTTCTTTTGTTTCGTCGCACAAATAAAATCTGATCTCATTGGAGGTATGAGTCTCTTGCTTCTTATAGTTAATGCCCAAGGTATCTGATCAAGTACCCAATTTGGTTAGGACTCTAATTCAAGTCTGATTTGAATTAGATCCTATCCTTATCAAATAAGAAAACCCAAGGAGAAAAGATGCCAACCATGCGCACGTCCGTACTTTTCATGCGCAAACAAAAATTAGATGCAATTTTTAGCGCTCCACTTCTTCTCTTGGTCGGTCAATCATAAGAGAGAGTCTCAAGATTTTGGGACTTTATGGATCTAATCTAATTTGGTTCAAATTTGGCTTAATTCGAATTCAATTCGAATATGATTCGATCCAAAATCGAAGTGTCAATTCTAATCTAATTAAGATTCATATCCAAGTCTAACTTTGATTATTAATCCAATCAAATCTAATTAAATCAGATCTAATCTGAAATAATTAAGACTCAAATTCAATCTGACAAAAATTTTTTGAATCACTGATCCGATCAAATTTATTTTCGAAATTAAATCTGCATCTCATGTTCAGTGCTAGCTAGACATAGTCAACTATTTAATTCTGTATAACCTCTAACTTAATTCTCAATTAAGCTAATTTATTTGTTCAATCAAGTTACATACTTTCAAATTGAATATATAGATATTAGGTCAATTCTTTCCTACGTTGCTTGACTTTGTGCATGACTCTATAGATTCGAATACTAAGCTGGTAGTATAAGAACTATTTTCTGTATTAATCGAAGTTACCATCTGACAATGATTTTCGACATCCGGATAGGTCGAATGTTGGCAAGACAACATTCAAGAATCTTAAAATATGGTTACCACATAATTCATCCATTTGATCCTGAATGCTCAAGACAACCTAAGGTTAAATTGTCAACCCTGAATGAGTCATCCACATTGTATTTTAATCTTTCAAATCTATCATATAGATTATCCTGATCAAGATTTTACTAAATTGAAATACAGTGATGTATTAACTCTTATAATTTCAAGGGATTAATCCTATCTTGATCCACACACAGACTTTGCAAGTACTTGACTGTACCCAATTATCTTCTGTCACTGTATTAAAAATATAGATAGTTCAGCACCAAAGCACAGTGAATTGCTTGCAAGTCACCATGGTGATCTCAGATCGGAGGGACACATACCCATATCCTTCACGAGCTGCTCTTGACAGCAGAGTACTCCACAGGTGAGTCATCGTTTAGTGACGATGTATTCATACATCTCATCTGTATACCATATCAGTATCTCCATACTCCTTGATTATGAGGACAACCAACCTATATGGCACACAACGACCTACACTCGATAAATATCATCATTTTTTTAATGACGTATCATTTGATCGTGAACATATTTAAAAACTATTCGATAAATCCTCCTTTATCGTGAACATATTTCATTGAAGACTGAGATGTAACACATGACTCTATGATGAATTTATTTAAGACTATATGTGCTGCTAAAAGTATATATATTTTGCCATATATCAGGAAAAGGGTTCAATTTATGTGTTATGGAATGATAAGCCATGTATTAGTGAAAGAAAA
This sequence comes from Elaeis guineensis, assembly GCF_000442705.2. Taxonomy (NCBI): domain Eukaryota; kingdom Viridiplantae; phylum Streptophyta; class Magnoliopsida; order Arecales; family Arecaceae; genus Elaeis; species Elaeis guineensis. The sequence goes on along the minus strand of NC_026001.2, from coordinate 90,335,490 downwards.
TCTATTGTGCTAAATGGTTCCAACATAGTTTCAAGAAGAGTGAATTGCAACACGTCATATACCATTATGATTTTATATTATGCCAAATGAAAATGTATTATGCCCAATGGTTCCAACAGAGGTTCAGGAAGTGGACTGTGGCACATACTGTTTGTCAAATGGAAATGCATTGTGCCCAATGGTTCCAACACAGGTTCAGAAGTTTTTGAATCATAGTACATATGACTGTAATTTAATATGAAACTGTATATAACCGTGGCATGTCAATAATAAATTGTCATTACATCTCAATTGTCATCGTAGCATCTCAAAGAGTGGATTGTCATTACACAAGGTCGTTGTAGGATGTCATTCATTATAAATTATTTTTTGATATCATTATATTATGTCATTACTAATTATCATAGCAAATTACAATGTCATTATGGAATTTTTGGGATATCATTCGATGAAGATGAGTCTAAGTTGGAAGATGAGTTTGAGGCAGCAACTCCTACCGGTTATGTTGGGTACCAGAAGTCCAGTTTGACTCGAAATCCACCCTCGAGCAAATGGTAAAAAGATAGAATATTCAGCTTCAGCATTACAAATAGAAATCGAAATTATATGCATCGCATCTCCAAGGATCGCATTTATGGAGTGAGAGATGTCGTTTAAATTTTCACAAAAGGTTACAACTTCAAAGATAGTAGGATCTCTACCACGTAGCATTCTGGGGTTTATTTAATTGAGCTGTGCAAAACTAAAAATAATCTTCCTAATAGATTCAGTATCCCAAGTATGAGGTGGCATATCGTACAAATATAGCAGCACATAAACTTACAAATGATGAGAACTAGCACCATCTTGGTAGGACCAAGATCGAACAAAGTAAAATATTTATGATGCATGGTGCCATGTCAGATGGCCTGCATTGAAGTGATTCAAGATAGAAAGGTGACTAAGTATTATGACTTAGCTTAATTGGATCCCAATCAAACCCTACTGGTCCAAGGCATGTGAGGGCTTATGCTACCGGAAATGCATTGAGAAGATGGTCCCCTTCTCTTGCAGAACGGACGTAGACCACCCTAATACTATGGAGTTCTTAATAGCAGTGCAAATGAACATCTTGAATTGATAAGAAAATTTTGAAATTTTCTAGCATGTCTTTAACAACAAACTCTCTCAGATTATCCATGTTCTCTTAATCCTACAATGCAATGAAACCCCCTCCAGTACCAGGATATTTATAATGTTCTGCGGCCATCCATTGGAAATAGGTGGAGGCCTTTCTGTATTATGGTTGCATCCCTGCAAAGATGGCATCCATAGGAAAGAAAGCAATGCTTCATCATGCCTCCAGCGATGACTATCATAGGATGGCCATTACAGCTGCTTTCATGGTGGGTTTTGGAATGACTTATCCCATAACGGTCAAGAAAACTTTAAACACCAAATTAAATAACAACCTTTAAATGAAAAACAGACATCATTGACCATCATACAATCAGTGAAGTGGATCAAATGAAAATTTATTAACTTGAAGTGTTTGTGTGCATGGTCGAATACACCATTCAAAAGTAGAAAAACTAGAAACCAACCAAATAAAATAAACTAAGGCAAACATTTGTCCAAAATTTTAGAAGCAAATTCAGTCTCACATCTGTATATACAAAGGTCAAGCTACTCAAAGTGCTGGCAATGCTTATCAGTCTACCAAGCAATTAACCAATAAATCATATTACTTCTTTCATCTACCTAGTAAAATATGAAAATCAACAAAAAATAAAAGAACTTGCACTGCATTTGGAGGAACCACGGAACCATCTTTCGAAATTTTCCACCGTTCATAGTGTTCTAACCATGGATCATTCCCCATAATAACAAGAAATTGGTCCACTATTGATATTGCTTAAGGAAGATGATAGCAACATACTTTCAATGCGGTGCAAACAGCTTGGATTCGGATGACTAGTCATCTGATCAAGTGCTTTGGAGAAGAACAAGACAACAATCATGGTGAAAAGAAACCCTAAAATTCATTTTACGTCGTAGGTGGGTAACAGAGCAATACTGAATCTGACGAATATGACCTCAAGTAGATTAAGTGCTACTTTTCAAACCATAGGAGCTTAATAAAATCGGATCTAACTTTAGGTGGGTAAAGCGTAATTAACCCTTATTTATTCATCTATATAGATCTCAAAATAACCATGGATGATTCAAATATACATCCAACTAGACAGATCTCAAAACAATCATAGATGATTCAAATATTCATCCATCTGCATGGATCTTAAAGTGATTAGTGGATAATCAGGATTATTTATTGCCTGCATAGATCTCAAAGCAATTATGGAGGATCTAGATATTTCATCTACTTGCACAAATCTCAAAGCAACTACAAATGAATATATTTTGAGAGCATGTCTCACTTGAGAAGGGGGTGCTAAGCTTGACGAGGTCAATTGATTACTCAACAAAAACATTCTCAAACTCCATGATGCAGGGTAGAATCTCCGCTGCAATTAATATATTTCTATTCTGTAATTAATATATTTCTATTCTGTAAAGATGAATTTTATGAGCTAGGGGAAAACATAGCTGGTGTATGTTTCATGTTTAGATTCGACGAAAACCAGTTATGTAGCAATAGACCAGGATTAGTAAAGATGAATTGCATGATCCAAGGTAGAAGATAGCTGGTGCGAGATTCATATTTAAATTGACATCAGTTTTTTTTATCTAATGTGCAGGTGCAAAGTCTTCTGGCCTTCAATCCTTTGCACACAAGCGAGGGCTGTGCATGAGGCTTTGCAAGTCAGCATAAATATGAATATTATAGTCAATTCCATGGTTGAAGTTGCTGTCTCATAGTCACGTCTGTGATTGAAAGGGAACTTCTCAAATGGTAGTATTTGGTTGGATAATTTCGGATGGAATGAAGGCTTATTCCACCTTATTCCTCCAAACAGGTGAAAAAGTAGTGATGGGCTACTCTGATTTAGCAATTCCGGTCAATCCTTCCTAATTCTAGAATACCAATTCCATGGAGGACCATAGAATTGGTAATTCTAGATCTCCTTATTCCCAGCACCCCAGGGGTATTCAGTGTCATTAGCCAAAAAATAAATAGGGGGCGGTGAAACCCTATCTACCTCCCTGTTTTTATCTCTTCGTCTTCACGCCGCAACCGCTGCTCACACCCTCTTGTCTTCTCGATGGCTTGAAATCCTCCACAAATCTCCTCCCCTCCATCCCCTCTGTCGCTCTAGTATCTTCTTTCATTCGATTTGGATTTCATGACCACTGATCACCACTGCACTCGCCTCACACCCTCTCAAACTCTTTGCAAGTAGGTCATCTTCTTCCTCATGCGCACGATTGTCATCTTTTCTGTTGGCTCCTGTAATGTGCGTTGCTGCATCCCTTGCTGTCTCTATCCTTCTCTCTTCGTCTTCACATCGTGGCCATCGCTCACACCCTCTCGCCTTCTTGGTGGCTTGAAATTCTTTGCAAACCTCTCCCCTCCACCACTCTAGTGTCCTCCTTCGATTGATTTGATTTTCAAGGCCACCGATCGCTGCTGCACTCACCTCATACCTTCTCGATCTCTCTACAAGTAGGTCTCCCATAGTGGCTAAGGGAATTTTAATTTGGTAGCCTTTTGATTGTGCAGCTTTTTCGTTATGATCAATGTTAAGGGGATTTTATTGTCTTGTGGTGTCGTTTGTGGATGCTGCCTTAAATCTGTGAATGATACCTATGAATATTGCCTTATGTCCATGGATTATCCTATTTATTTCATATAATTTTGATTTTTTTTTTGTTTCTAATTTCTTCTTGACTTTAAACTTTTGTGTTATGTACCTATTTTGTATCTATATTAAATTTTATGTTATTTTTTTATTTTGTTTTGGTAACGATGATGAGCTGTCTTATGATTAAGCATGGCCGAGAGATAAATGTTTAACTATATAATTAGTTTTCATATCTTGTAGTCGTGATGCTCCACTAACTTTAACTTCGTATGTCCTGAACCACCTTCCAATATATTTTGTATTTGTCTTCTTCTTATTGGATATGATTTATATTTTTTTAATGCCCTTTTATCCTTGCCATAGATTGGCTTCTTGCAATTGATTATCTCATAATTTGTCGGTATTGAACATTTTTGTGTAGAATGTAAATTGTTATCATATGTTTTATATAGATGTCGTTGGATTTTGTATGCAAGATTAGGCAGCCCTAAATTACAATCAATTGTGCCTTATTCTTATATTTACAAAGTTTGCGTTCATATAGCTAACATGTCGAGAGCCCATACAACCGATGATTTTGAACGTGCAAGGGTAGGATCATCATGTAAGAGGGCACTGAATTGGACTGATGCCCTTGATCTGATTATACTTGCCTTGATGAGATAAGAAAATGATCAAAATAATTATCAAAATGGTACCTTCTCCCAAGAAACCCGAAAGAAGATGATGAATATATTTAACGAGCAAACTAAGAAGATATAGAAACCTCAAGAATTGATTGAAGGTCCTGAAGAAGAACTTTAACATGTATTTTAACTTAGCAAGTCGATCCGAATGGGATGGGACCCTGTGCTCAAAGTTCTTATCCCTAGGGTTGAACAAATATGGGAGGAGATTATCTGGGTGAGTGTTGGATGGTTGTTAATATCATAGCTAGCAAGCATATCGACATTTGACTATACTTGTTTATTTGTTCTCATAATAGGTAAACAAGGAGCATGCTTGCATTAAGGGTAAGCCCTTCCCTACCTTTGATGACATTGACATCTTTTTCTCAAAGAACATAGCCACTAGTAGGCATGGGGACACATCTACTCTTCCTGAGGAGATTTTTGATAATGATATCTTTGATAACAAGGTAGATCGGATCGACTTAGAGGATTTGAATCTTAGCGTTGGGCAACTTTCACAATCTAGTAGTCGAGTCTCTGTCTCATCTTCTGGTCCTTTTGAATCTTTTGAATAGAGTATGTCCGATGTACCCCCCAGCAGCCCAACTTCCTATGCTCCGACACTACCCATCAAGTGTTTTCCAAATGCATGTCCGTCCTCCTCTATTAGAAAGAGATCTAGGTCAAGCTCTATGACTCCTACAGCACGTAGGAGTAGGATGAATATTGATGTAACTGATGCTCTCCCAGATTTGGTAGATCAAGAGAGAAGGAGATTAGAAATTATCTCCGAGATTCTTAGGAGGGACAAGCTTGCTAGACTTACGCTGTATTCCATTGATGAATGCATGTCGAAGTTGGAGAGATTTCTCGGTGGTACGTATGAATGCATCCTTGCTGCAAGAGAGATTTAAACATGAGATGAATCGATGGTTTTTCATGCATTATGAGAGGCCACTTTTGGAAGCTTCACTTAAGAGACAAAATAGCTGACTTCTACTATGTCCCACCTCTCGTGGCAGCCTTTTTCAGATCAAATGTACTTTTTGGAAGTGTCCCTATATTTTCATGCCTCTTCTCATGCATGGTGTGAATCAAGGTGGCTTTAATCCTTTCATGAAATAATCTTTCAGGATTAGCACTTATGGTAGCTCAACTGCATCTCCAACCCAGTCTGATGATTTTTTCAAGCATGGTTGATGTTATTTTTTTATGTTTAGGCAGTCCGTTTGAAAGCACATTTGATGTACTTGAAATCTATGCTTTATATGCTTCTTGTTTTGGGATCTATACTTTATATTTAATCTCCATAAAAGAGATATGTTTTGAGGTAGCCCTTTGTTTTGATGTGCATATGAATACATTTGTACAATTATTTGGATATGCCTGTGTACCTTTTGGATGAAACAATTTATATTATGCTATAATGAGAAACTATTATCTTTTTTTGTTTAGACGGACACCTTGCATGAGCTAATAGACTTTTTGATTGATGAGGACAATTATTGGCAAGATGTGATAACCACACTCATAAGTAATAGAATCATTCATGTCAAGGATTGTAGTATGATTTTGAAGATACCTTATCGAACCCATCCATTCTCTGATCATGACCTCCTTACAAACATGCTGAGTAGCCATCTAGATAGGAGTTACGATTACTTTAGAATGATGAACATAATGTTCTTACAATAAGAGCAGTTGCTTGTGTCACATGGCCTAATAGCTAGCACCCGCTGCGTGACTGCATAGGAGCAATTAACCTATTTTCTGTACTGCATAAGTCATGGTGTCACCAATCGAATTTTAGCTGAAACTTTCTAGCACTCAGAAAAGATGATATCTTGGCACTTTAACAATATTTTGAAAGCCGTTTGTTCATTGAAGTAGGAGTTTATAGTCAAACTTGGTGAGGATGTAGGTGTGCATCTTTAACTTGTGTTGTGTGCCTTATAATATTGGATGCCTTCTTTGCGAGCTTTTACTCAAAGTATTCTATACTTAATGATATTTTTGGATTTAACTTTTTGGTAGCCTGATGATGTATTTAGACTTTAACTTATTGGTAGCCCATTCTATATAACTTGTTGGCAACCCCTTCTATGTTATGTTTGGATGCCCAGATGCATTACAAGAAGGCATACCCATTGTGTGTCTCCATAGTTCATGTAATATTTGTTTTGGGCTATTTTCTACAAGTTGTTTTAGATTCAATTCCTTCTTGGCTTTTCCACTTTTGACAGCTTAACGAAGTATTTGGATTTAACTTGTTGGTAGCCAATTTTGTACTATGCTTAACTTGTTGGCAGCCCCTTTCATGCTATATTTGGACAGCTTTATGTTGTATTTGGACTACTTTCATCATTCATGTATAATGCTGCCTCATTCCGTGGTTGCTGTTTTTGGTTATGGGGCTTTTCCAAAGCTGTAGTTGTCTTATACTAATATTGCCTATTGTAGAGGTGTTTGCAATGATGAAAAGGCAACATATTGAAGGCCAGATGCATTATTTAAAGGCATGCCTATTGTATGTCTCCATAGTTTAATGTAATGCTATAAAAAATTTCGAAGCTTACAGCCTCTTCGAAGTTCATATTATTATCTGTTTTGGGTTTTCATCCTTAACTCTTACTAATTGTACAGGTTCTTATTTTCTGCAAATTATTTTGGATTCAATTTCTTCTTGACTTTCAACTTTTGATTTAACTTGTTGGTAGCCCTTTTTGTGCTATGTTTAACTTGTTACCAGCCCCTTCTATGCTATTTTTGGTTTTGGATTTTCATCCTTTACTCTTACTAATTGTACATGCTCTTATTTTATGCAAGTTATTTTGGGTTCAATTAGAAGTTCATATTTTTATTTGCTGCCTCATACTTTACTCTTACCAATTGTATACATTTAATTTTGTTTAGCAAATGCCAAGAGATTTACATGTCTTTTTCGCAGATTTGATGCATCAAGAATTGGTAACGGTGATGATCCAACAACTATATATTTCTCACAATACTTAGCCAAAAAATCAACTTTCTATGCAGACTTGATGCATCAAGAATTGGTAATGGTGATGATCCAACAACTATATATTTCTCACAATACTTAGCCAGAAAATCAATTCTCTGTACGCTAAACTTAGCCAAAGAAATTCTTAAATTTTTTGAAAAATTTATCCTCTATTTCTCATGGAATAGAGACTTATTTCTATATCAACCAAACAGTAGCTGGAATAACATTGCATTAATTGCACCAGAATAAAAGTGGAATACCAGATTTTTAACCAAATATAAATCTGAAATAACAAGAGTGAATAGCTATTCATCGGGAATTCGTATCCCTATTTCAAAAATAAAATTTGAACATCCAAACAATACCAAAGACAATTTCTTGAATGCTTATTGGTGAAGACCTTCATTTATTTCCTTGTCTAATACTCAAGGAATCAAAATCATGAAAGTAGAATGCAAAAAGATTTGATAAGTGAATAGTGGATATTCAATACAGATAAAATGAAAGAAAGTTGTTAAAGCATGGAGATAATTTTGTAAACTACACAAGTTGAATATGAAAGATTTGGCACTTGCCCAGTGAATGTTTAATATAAATAATGAAAACAAGAGTTTTGATTGTACTTCAAAAAAAAAAAAAAAAGATAAATGTAATGAATATTATAAACTTACACAAGAATGGTAATAAAAACTATTAGTAAAACATTTCTTTAAAAAAAAATCATACTGAAAGATTCAGAATTATAAAACTAGAATATAAAAGATTGCTAAGTCCATGGTGGATATATGAGGCTGATAGATTGAGAAAAATGAAAGTTACTAAAGTATAAAAATTATTAATAAACTACGTAAGTATCACCATCAGAGTGATAAAAGATTATCAAGCATCCTTTTACTTTTAATAGTAGTATTCATAATAGACTAGCATATTTAGAAGTTGGCTTGCTATCACGAAATCCATCCCAAACAACCCTGTTTCTCGGGGACCAGTTTGACGCTCCTCTATTATTTCTTTTACATCTTTTGGAATTTTCAAAGATTGAAGAGGTCCTATGATTGATGCAAAATCATCATTCTACAATAGGGCTAGACACATAAATCTTTAACTTTTAGATTTTCTTAAACTGTCATACTACACCCTTTCTTTCTCGCTATAAGTTGGAAAGCAACAAATAATACACCAATCTATCAGGTTCCCTGCAAGTCCCTCAGGGCATGGAGCCTATTCCGGAAGGCCTTCAATGGTACGAGGCACAATGATATTAGCCTCCTAAGTCAAGTTAGGGGCATGTATCAAAGGACCAATTCAGCTTGGTGCTAAAATCTTGTCATCTTCAATACAATTGTCTCGTAGTTCTTCAAAGCTGTAATTATTTGCATACATCCCGAAGCATTTCAGAACCCACCCACTATACAATGCCATGAACATGAAAGATCAAAAAGATATTGCAACCCAAGCACCTAATGCATGTAGATCTATTAAATAGATCATGTCCTTTTGAGACCGCAAGAAATTTAGCGGCTGCAATAGAAAAAATGCTGAAAGAAAAAAGTTTTTTTACATATATAATTATATTTAATGTCATCTTTCAATAGGAACTAAGCTGCTCACAACCCTCGAAACAGCATGTTTTTTTTTCCCACTTTATAATTCACTTCACAAGTATATCAAGAAATTATATAAATTTATCCATCTTGTTAAAAAATTTAAAAAAAAAAAATCTATATGCCTGCAAAATTTCAAGTGTCCGAATTATCACATGTAGAGAACTATCCTTCTGAAAGCATATGTGGCTGTGAATAAAAGAAAGATGGCTCAATGTTGCAACCTTGAAGGCGGTTGGGAATCATATAGAAGGCCAAAACTGAAATGAAGAGATTAACTAGCAGTGCTGCGGGTTCTTGTAAGAACACTGAAAGACGGCAGCTTCCATCCAGACCTGCTGGAACCCGACGCACTACTGCTTGGTTCCTCAACAGATGGAGTTCCACTAGAAGCCTCAGAAGTAGCTATCTTTATCGAATTTGATTTTGGTATTCCTATTTTAACCGTATTTGAGAACCCCTGCAACTCCTGAAGGAAAAACAAAAAACAAGAGGAAAAAAAAAAAAAAAGATTCCATGTCATGAGCAATATCTAAAATGAAAATGGCTGCTGTATCGACGTTCAGAACGTAGGCTAAGGCTGATGTGGCCTGCCTTTCTAACAGCAGTTCAATCTCTTGATGAGACAGAAATCAGACAAAACAACTAAATTGGAAGGGAAGACATTTTCTGCATCGGAGCAACGAGTATACAGCATTACTTTAATAGTGCCATTATAGATATATATAAGGGCCATGGCATTATCATCCATCATTATACCATCACAAAGAACCACTATTTGGATATTTGAAGAACTAAGAAGGTTTTGTTTTAGTTTTTCTAATTATCATGTCATAATAATCATTAATAGCCATTCCAACAGGAAATAATGGTTGACAATGACTATAACATTTATGAATATTTTATACACATACATAACACTATTTCTTATACAAACCGTAATATTATAAAATATATGATAAAAATATCGTAATATTTGGAAGACACTGATAAGGATATATACCAGCTGTTATAACCATTACAGGATACTGCTATAATGATTTGATGACCATTATCAAAATCCTCGTGTATGAATTACTGAATCTAACATTTGACAGATATCCCTATGTAGATGAAATAAATGCCTAATACTTGATAGTATAGTTTTTGAGATAAATCAGATTCAGATATTCCATTTACATCCGCAAATGAAATGATAATCCATTTAAATGATGGAATTCAGTATCCTGAATTTACAGAATTAGCCGCCTGTCCATTCCCCCCAACTTCTATTAAAATCCTGGCGTATGAATTCTTGAATCTGATATCTAACAGATATCCCTAAATGGATGCAATAAATGGCTATGATTGGATAATAACAGTTTTTGAGCTAATTTAGATATTCCATTAACATCCCCAAATGAAACGATAGTTCATTTGAATGATGAATTTCAGCATCATGAATATACTGGAATTACAGAATTAAAAGCCTATCCAGCCCCTCCAACTTCTCCCTTCCTCTGCATCCTCTTAACACCCATTCCAATTTTGAATATGGTCAGGCCAATCAAGTTTCAGTTTTGGCACTTCTAGAAGTTTTGGTCAAGTGCATTAGCTTTAACCAAACCCTAAAACTTCACTGTGAAGGATATTACATAAATCAATCAACAGGACTTGAATAACCAAACCCTAAAAATTCACTGTGAAGGATATTACATAAATCAATCAACAGGACTTGAACATCAATTGGAAGTTCACTGTTGAAACTGAAGAAAAAGTTTGTACAAATTAGGTCTACAACTTGGCAATATAATAGCATTCTTTGTGCATACTCACAAACCTTATCAATAATAATTTTCTATATTAATATTCCTGTGCAACATGTTGTATATAGTTCCTTTAAAATTATTTCACAACTGCTATGGTGGCATAACTAGCTGAGCCTGAGATGAGAAGATGAAAAGTACCTTAAAATTTAGCTTAATGATATGATTAGGATCTCACAGGATACGATTCTTTTATGTTTGGTTCGTTCAAACTGAAATGTATGCTTTTAAAAAAATTCTTGACAGGAATCGGGATCTGATGAGTTTCATATGAGACCAAAGACATTAATCTTACTAAACAAACATAAGCTTTAACTCTCTTGATCTTCTATTTTCCAGACAAGTATGCTGAGGATGGAGGTTTTAGGATGAAGCACCATGCGATAGTCATCCAATCACAGTACCCAGTCAGAAATCGTGTGGGCCTTCTTCTCAGGCCTGTCATTGCCTTATCATGTAAAGGGTGTCTGCTTCATAAGATAGCAACTAAAATGGGAATAAATGGGTATCATATACTGGCATCAGATAGACATCATGCAGCCCTTCAGTAAGAGAAACCCAGCATGCAGGGGAAAAAGTCTTTCTCGGCCAGACGATAATAAATCCGAATCAACTGCATTATGATTTACAGTTGGAAGAAAAACTGCATAGATTAAATTAAAATAGTTTTATTTTTTATGAATTATATAATTGTAGGTTCTAACTTAAAAGTATTAAGATTTGTTCAATTAAACTTCTAAATGCAGCTTTAAATTTTTTGAGCTCTCACTGAACATGTTTAAAGAGAAATAAAGAGGGTGGAAAACAGGCTAACCTTTAGGCCTGAAGCTGAAACAGCCGTTGATGATCGCAGAATCTGCAAGATATAAAGTTGATTAGGTGGTAAAGAAAGCACTTATAAAAGATCAAAGTTGTTTCCTCAATATGCGAAGTCTGAACCTTGGGAGTCTCGATAGCAGCTGATGGTGATGCTGATGCTGATGGTGATGCCGATGCTGAAGGGGAATCTAGTGTCGTAGGTGGGAGCGAGATATTCTGTTGCATGAAATGAAAATCGACCAACAAGTTTGGGGGAATGATGGATATAAACAATGTCAGATACTAAAGAGAGATAAAAAAAAGGCTTGATTCTTACCCTTGTGACAGGTGTAGTTTGTGGAGGTTCAATAGCAAGCCTAGAACTGGATGGCAAGACCTGAATATAGAAGGTTGATTTAGACTTATTAACTATTGGACATGATGCTTCAAATAAGTACAGAGAAAAAATGCTGTCTGTTTAAGAGGGATTGATGGTGACAAAACTTAGTTAAATACTAATTGTAAAATAGCAGTCAGAATAAGTACACTGAAACAATTTGCCCAATAAAATAACATGCTCTGTCAATAATTTGCTTTTTTCATTTTACATGCCACGATGTAGATTTAGAAGATATTACTTAGTTTAAAATTTTGAGCAGTTGAGTACAAAATAAATCTAGTTAAATGAAACAAACAGCTAGCAATCAAGATAAATGTTAATTTGCAAAGAAAATGTAAACTTAGTGGACGCCAATAATCATATATTACAGTCCATATAGTATAAAGTCCAATATATGCATGAAGAAAACATGGTATGGATGATAAGCATTCACTTGCCTGAGTAGGTTCTGCATCTCTCCTATTCTCCATGCTATCAACGAACATGCACAGGCTATAAAGTCCCCGTGTTGTAATGTCCTAATACAGATTTTTGTGAACATTAACTATGACCACAAAGAAAATAAAAATAGCAGAAAGATAAAATTGGACTTCAGTATAATTTTTTTTAAATATACCTGACTTTCTTCTATTCGACTAATCTTGGTCCCCTGAGGCACAACAAATATGAGAATCAGCAGACATCTTTGCAGAGTTTTTCTTCTCCTATTTCCTTCTTCTAAGAAAAGGATGGTAATTTATCCAGCTTTCATCAATGGAGTGACAAATAAAATAAGAAAATGACTTTGCTGAAATCAATATGTATTACTTTTATTTTTTTTGATGAAAATAATAAGTATTACTTTTATTTTTTTGATGAAAATAATATGTATTACTTTTAATTTAAGAGAGATGCAGGTGTTCATGGGTTTTGTTTCTTTTTCTCTTTTTCTTCTCTATTTCTTTGGAAAGGGGGAGGGGAATTTCAGAAATTAGGAATATAACGTGCAAATAACTTAATAATTCAAATAAATCACCAGAGTCTGGATGAAGCGATGAACAGATTCAACGTCCTGATGGATCCCACTTAGTTCTCCATTTAGTCTTGAAACCTATAAGTTAATTCACAAAAGTCATAATCTGCAAATAATATAAAGCATTAACATGGAAAAGAAGAGTTTAGCAAAGTAGCTATCCCACCTCGCCTTTGGTGGCATTAGTAAGATCCCTACACTCATCTAGGTTAATATCTACACGATCGATCCTTGAAGATAAATGTCGCCTGGCATCCTGCAAATCATAAGAACTTTGATAGTAAATGTATAAGAGAAACAAATACAGGGGTACAACAAACCAGCTAAGAAGGCAACAGATATCATACTCTAATTTGAAAAACTTATGAATCTTAAAAAAATAATTAGATCAGATTCTAGACGTAATACATTATAGAGTCCAATTCTGACTGGCATTTTTCTTTAATATCTGTTCTCCATTTGGGGGTAATTATGGACAGCTCAACCAGTCTCTAGATTGGCTTCTTTGACTTAATAGGCCAAGTTAATATCTATATATGAAAGCTTTGTTTTGATTATCAATCCTTCGGTAACTATAGCATAACCAAGGAGTTAAAGTTCTATTTATGCTGGTTCTAGATCGTACTAGAAATAGATAACATTTTTAGGCTTTTTTCCTGTGGAGGATGGATTTAGAGAAACTTATGAGTTATATCAAACAAACTATTTTCCTTCCTCGTACATTCCATAGTCCTCTTTTATACCCTCCTCTTCTTTCCCTTTTTTTGTTCACTATCTCCCATTCATTAACAGTAAAGTTTAGAGCTCATCATGCCTTACAGGCTCCTACCAGTCTGCATTAAGCTGATTTCAAATATTATCTCATCTTAAAAAAGGAATGATGACAAATGTATGTTAGCGATATCTTGCTTGTCTTGATAAGTGTTAGCAATCAAACAAAACAGACGGAAGTACTAGCAAGCTGGATGTCGTGACTGAAATTACCATGAAGATGACCATCATGATGGAGCATACAGACCGTTAATTGATCAGTTTTCAACAATTCAAACTCAAGTCTGCCTCACCTCAACCACCAACTCTATGGTTGAAAGAGTAGCGCCAACTTGATGCATGTGCCAATGAACAAAATATTTTTTTATGCAAAATTTAGTTGCTTTGACTACAAGATCTGAAGCATCCAAACTCAAGCAGCTTTAAAAACCTAGATCTTGGCCGACCTTGTCTATGGGAATTCAAGCACAGCAATATCAAGAGATTAATCATAGCAGAATGAAATAAGCTTGGATGTGATGATTTTCTTTTCTTTTCCTTTTTCTCCCAATAATATGGAATCTGAATGCTGTCCAAATTGGACCACTATTCTTCACAATTTCTTTCAATTGGAACTAATTGATGGAAGGACAAAAAGTCTAATATGTCCATGTTAAATACAAGGAAATTACATAAATCCAGGGGCATCAACTAATGAAACAAATAGGTCTTCAAGGGTCTTGTCAAAGCATGGGCAAAGATGAACCAAGCTTTTAATCCACAATAAGAAAACCCATGGATCATAGCATGAGAGTTTCTATTATTTCATAATATGACAAATATCAAGTCCGAACATGCACTCATTTTAAATCATATTCAAACTTGACGGATCATTATAGAAAAAATTTTGCACCACTATAGAGAGATTTTACTATGTAGCATTATAAATGATAGAATACATATAGAATACCACAGTAGTTAAAGGAAGCTTGAGAAAATTAATTACTGGTGAGTTTGGAGAGTAGATGATCTTCATGTACTGAAGCATATAAACGAGGGGCTTGCAAAATGTTTCCAATCAATTACTAGTCTTACACCTAGAACCTCAAGATAAGCACTAGAAGTTGACAACTAAATGCTCCAGTCCAAGCACAAATAGGTTAATTTTAAAGTATCTTCTTGTCAAAGAAACAGGCAAATTTCATGACATAATATGCTTAGAATAAAACTTAAAGGCTATGAAAATGGAATATTTATTATCAGAATCTGAAAAGTATAGAATGTGAATCCTTTATTATGAAAAAGAGCTTGCTTGGAGAAAATTTTCAAGGAAAACCATGTTAGAGGAACACTAATTCCAATAAACTTAGAATGCATATCTGGGCCATTACAAATGGTATCAATGCAGACTCAAACCATTTATGTTGACTAGGGGGCACTAAAGCATGGATCCTTTCATAGCTGATCACAAGCTAATCATGTTGATCGTGATTGAATCATTGGACCCTTATCCTAACAAGCTTGGATGAGGAGTGTGTCAGGACCTGTGCAAGCTTGTTTAGTTCTATATTGGTTGTCTACTAGGTAGATCTTGGATATTTACTAGACTCATTCATGGGCTCGGCGACCTGCTCGAGTCCAAAGCCTTTTGGGCAAGCTCAGGCCAAAGGTTTAGGCCCGATGGACTAGGCCCAAAAATTGGGCCTACTTAATGAACGAGTCAAGCTTGAGCTTGAAAAATAACCTAAGCTCGAGTCAGGCTTAACCTTCTTTTTTTGTGCTATTTATTTATGTTTGATGTACTAGTAGACTCAGTTAATGATGGTTGTTGATATGTGAACTTAACGAGATAATAGATATGTTGCAAATTATTGGCAATATTTAATTATTCATATTTAGCTGTTTTTATAATATTTTAATCATTTTTTAGTATTTTTAGTTTTTAAAAAAAAATAAATAAGGGTCATAAAGCCCAAGGCTCAGCCTGAAACTCTAAGCTCAAATAAGAGTCAGGCTCGAGCCAAGAATATCGGCCCGAAGACTAGGCCAAGCCAGGCCTAAGAAAGTTTTGACCTTTGGACAAAGCTTGACCTAACCCAACATATGAATAGGTCTAATACTTACATAATGCCAAGGAACCAAAGTAATACATTTCACCTAGCCTTTTGGATGAGTTTAGTTTCAGAGTACTTGCAATACATGTATTAATGTCACAACATGGATAATCTAGCCTCAATAGAGCTTTTGCATAAATCTATTTGTTTTAGGAAATTTTGCTTTAAAGAGACATAGCAAGCTGGCAAGCCTTAGGAATTTTATTAGTAGTTTTTAATAAAATATATTAGAAGTGAATACATCTCTTTACACAATTTCCTCTCATTTCCTTCTCTCTTTTCTCTCTCACTGCATACCATCTGCCACTTTAGATGTTCCGTGCTCATCCCGCTTTACAAGTAATGACTGTTTGATGGTGTGAATTAAAATTATGCAATTTTGTCAACAAAAGAATACTCTATAAATATGCAGCTCCCCTTAAAGTTGCTGAACAAAGTATTGGTCCCTAGAGAAGCAGTTCTATCAACTAACAAAAAAAAAAAAAAAAGCAATAATAGGCATACTTTGAACAAGAAAGTAATAGAGACTGACTAGGGTAAAGTATTTAGCTCTTCAGGACCTTTTATAATTTAACATTAGTACAAAACTTGAAATCCTAAACATGCTGAATTCAAAGTTTGGACTATAGGGTAGTTATCATAACAAGATATGATAATAAAGATAAGAATCATCTAAATGATTATATCTGTCCAATAAGAAGCCAGATATTTTAACTCTATCGAGGAAAAAGTAGAACTTAGTGCATGTGTTATATCATAAATAAACATTATGCTCAAATCACTAAGAAGAGGAAATGTATGATAAAAAACACAGATCAAGAATTGATGAAAACAAAAGGGATCGAATGATTGGAAGAAAGTCTGCAACAATCCCAATATACTGCCAACACCAAATGATAATCAATATCTAAATGGTCTACTACTATCATATACACATACATGGATTAAAACCACTATCTTAGTCAGTGATGCATTATAGTGCAAGCATCAGGCCGCAGAACAGGATTCTTGCTTGAAGTTGAAAAGCCTAGCTAAATCTGTGCTTTGGAAACCTTAAACACAGTGTGAACCATTAAACAGATATTTAATTGTTGACTAACTTCTAGCAACTGTGCACTATTTGAGCAGGCACTATTCCCACAAAAAATAAAATGCAGGTGATTTTAACATGCTGGTTATTGAAAATGTATTGGAAACAAAATGATAACACATCCTTGAGTGGCTACATTTACGTTGGCAAATGGTGTTGATTTGAGTGAATGACAACACCAACTTGTGATCTGATAATCATCTGTTTTTGCATTCTGACAAAATCAGAAAAATAAGCACATGTATGATTTTCTATGGTCATCCAGCCCAAAAGGTTATACAATTTGCATTAATTAGTTGAAACTGGCAGAATGAGTAGATACATCGACAAGCAAGCAGCATAAACATCCAGTGTACATTTTAATATGAAAAAGTACAGCAAAATGTCCCCTTCATCCAGATTAATAGCATGCAGTTTTATTGGCATGTCATGAAGCAGCACAAAAAGATGATCTTTTTAACTTGATCTTGACATGTCACAGTTGATTCTCTCTTATATGTTGGTCGCAAGACTCCCAAGCTCTAACTTAGATTCAGATCTACTAACAGAGAGAAAAAACAATGCTTGAAAGCATTCTGTTGAGGTAAAAAGAAAACAAAGTGGACTAAGCAGTTAACTTACAGCAATAGATGATGAAACTAGCTCGAGTTTTTTGCCTACTGCAGTACAGGCATCAGATAAACCACGTCGTGTCACAAACATCATATCAGAAAGCTTCCAGCCCTGTCAAATGCAAAAAGTAGCCTCTGATTAGATCTCAATAGATCTGAAGCCAACTAAAAGAGCAACTGCTTGAGAATGTTCACATGGGCATAAAATCTAAGCAGTAGACAAAAATATGAGGCTATTAATTTCGCTTCAACTGTTCATGAGAACCCAAGGCACCTTGCTGTTGTCTCAATATTTCTGACATAGAGAAACAGGCCAGCCATCACGTATAAATGAAAGAGGTAAGTGTTAATTACCTTCCACCAGACATACCCATAACCAACAACTCCTATAACAATTACAGCTGTTACACCATAAGTACCAGAACCTGCAAATGAAATGTGAAGGAAAAGATGTGATGATGCCATTACCTAAAAAACACTAGGCAAGTTTAAGATAGCTTATTATGTTGGAAGAAAGAAAAGTTTCATCTGTTGCATCGGAAAGAAACATCCTCAGACATGATGGTCAAACGACTTCAATAA
This sequence comes from Elaeis guineensis, assembly GCF_000442705.2. NCBI lineage: Eukaryota > Viridiplantae > Streptophyta > Magnoliopsida > Arecales > Arecaceae > Elaeis > Elaeis guineensis. The sequence continues at coordinate 90,317,306 of NC_026001.2, read as the reverse complement.
AAAAAAAAAAAAGCGTTGGATAAAAAGGTCCTGACAATCAATTAAGTGCTAAAAAATTTTTTGCTCTGTTTTTTTATACATTTAAGCACACAAATTATTGAATCTACAGCATTTTTCAGCCATAAATTTGCACTTGCCTTGTTATCTTGCTAACATCATTTAATTTCATAGTTTCCGCATTTATTATATCAAATAAATTTAAGAATATGCTTTAAGGAGTTACTTATCTAAAAGTAAAGCATCATAAAAAGCAAACTAGAGAGAAAAAAAAACCAGCACCAAATTGGTGTTGGGGCCAGTTCTAGCACCATAAACGAAATCATGGACTCCTCAGTTAATAACCCTCAGCAAACATTTTTTTTTCCAAAAAAATAAAAAATAAAAAGCCAAACAAAAACACAAGCATCAAAAACAAATTGAAAAATAAACCAAAAAGGAAAAGATTGAGGACCTGGTATGGTACTAGGATAACATAACATATTGTGTGCCAGTATGTGGATGTTCAATACCCTATCAACCCAGTCCCCAATAGATGCAGGCACCAGGACATGATTTAACCTTGTTCAAAAATTTGATACACAGTCATTTTGAGAGATAGCTATGTCTTGTTTATCTCCCATAAAAGTAAGAAATGAATTATGTGAGGACATATTTAATTAAAGATGTGGTAACTTTTACTGGTGTAGATATGTGGAGACTAACACATGAATGTTTGAGAGTTTTGATCTAGGGTAGAAAGATGATGCAAAAGTAGAACAAATTTCCGGTTCTTTTCTATCAAAGATATTGTCTCAAAAGAACCACTTCTTGGTAATTAGGTGACAGCGTGGCATTCAGGAAAAGTCAAGAAAACAGCAGGTTCCCCTATTAGAAAACTTATTGATAATTTGAACACGCAAATTTCTTCTGTTAAAGATCAGAAGTAACTTAAATAATGAGTAAATATAACAACTAGGAATGTTGTTCTCTTGCAGCAACAACTAATCTAACAAATAACAGGAGTGCACAATATTGTTTTTTCTTTACTAATCTTGAAATGACTCAGTAAGATGCCAAAGAATGTCATGCTCATATATATCTTAATATCCAACACTCATATTAGCATCAACTCTGAATCTTGCAAACAAAATACAGATTAATTACATATCAACAAGCAACATCTAAAAAAGAGGGAGGTGTTTATCCCAATCTCTAACCTGCACTTGTACCAGTTACAATTGTAACTGATCTGGATGAGGCCAAAACTTGCAGCTCCTGTCTTAGATTATTAACCTGAAAAAGCACAAGATGACATCAACATAAAATTAGTTTCCCTCTAAAAGGTTTAGATAACTGAAAGATTAACAACAGAAGTATATTACACAGAATGAACAGATATCTTGATCAACATATCACACAAAATGTTCTAGAGGGATTGCCACATTTAATTAATTGCTTAATCCCAGAGTTGACAAAGAGTGGGAAGTGTTGTTTTAAAAGAAGTCTGCAAATGTGTGCGCCAAGGGACCACATGGTGCATATGCAGTATATGGGCTGCATACGCAGGTGCATATATAATTATTATTCTTTAAGTATTTAAAAATAAAAATAATATATTGAATACAATAGTAATGATAATGCAAGTAATTTTCTTAATGATAGCAATATTAATAACAACATAACTAACAACTAGTTCTTATTACTAGGTACGCAATGCCTTCTTTTTGGAGATTAAGAGGGGTTAAACCAAGGTTTAACGGACCGGTAATAAGGGTCGTACCAGCTGGCAACAGGTCTAGTATTCGTACGATAGCTGTATGCACTGTACCAATACTACATGGATCAAACCTAGGAGAGGGAGGAGGAAAGGGAGGAAGAGTGAGAAGAGAAAGGAGGGGGGCATGGAGGTGGGGAGAGGAAGAGGCAATGGAAGGAAGGGAGAGAAAACCCTAAGCCTAATCCTAGGAGGAGAACCAGGGGTGGGGAAAGAAGATGAAGGGGAGAAAGAGGGAACGGGAGAAGGGAAAAGAGGAGGGGGAGGGAGAAAGAGAGGCATATCGGGCATCAGTGGCGATCAAGGAAGTTGGAGTTAGTATCAGCATCAATTGAGGGCATCAATATCGGTGTTGGTGTCAATCGATCATGGTGGCATCAACATTGGGTATCGATGGAGCTTTCAGCATCAAATATCGGTGGAGGTTCAAAACTTTGATCATGGGGGGAGGGGGGGAAGAGGATGATGGATTTGGAGGCTTGGGGGTTTTTAAGGCCCGAACCATCCTAGTTCTTGCCTATTTTGATTCGACATGGCCCAAACCGCCCAGTTTAGGATAGTTCAGTGAAACCTATGCTAAAACTTCCCTGTTTTCCACCTTATACCCACTCCACTCCCCGAGGATTGATTGCAACAAAGTCGAACCCCCACCCCATTGCCCAAAGTGGCAAGGGGTGATACCACAAGTGTTGGGCAAGACCTGATACCAATACCTAATTGCAATAACTGTAACATAATTGATATTTTAACACTATTGTAACCATATCAGGCCCCTTGAAACCCACATCAAACCTAACCATCAACTTCAACCCACTTCATCAGTAGGTCTAAATGAGAGTTGATTGTATATGCGGCTCCGACATGCTTAGACTATCCAATATTTCATGATACCATCACCTTAAATTTAGTCCCTCTAAAAAATTTATATAGGTGAATGATTAGCTATGGAAGGGTTTAAATCCTAGTATCAAGGCCCATCTTGACTTGGATAGCTCAATACGATAGTAGAATAGACTGAAATGATCATTCATAACAAGTATGGACAAAAAAGTTAAAAACAAGATTATTTCCTAAGACATTAGGTTGTCCCAAGTGTCAGGACACAATTGTCTCAAGCATTGAAACACAATCGTCCCGACCAATCGGTACCAAAAAAGATAGTCAGAAAATCCCAATACATAAGAGAACTAATGTCCCAATAGCATCTAAGGACCCAATCTCTCATCGATCCAATCGACACTACCGAAACAAAAGGGGCATCACGATTGTAATGTTTGACAAAGACGTATATTTTAGAATATGGATGGGCATTTTGATCAACATATGATATCAAATCATGTAATGAAGTTTTTAAATCAATTAATTGCCAAATGATAGGGGTGGCAAAGTGAAGGATAGGTGTAGATTATCATTCCTTGCAATTTTTTGTCAAAAAAAAAAATCAAGTCCAATATTTTCAAAAAAATCAAATCACAGTATTGAATTTGTTATTCTAAAGCAGTGTGCATGTTGCCACATTAAACAAGGAGATGATGATTTGATAGCTTGGTATCTTCCAAGTAAACATAACAAAAACCATAGGGAAATCATGCATCATCTTTCCATAATTTGCAATAGACGTTCCATTGGTAACTTCTGACATACATGTTGTTATTGTCCTAGCTACATTGCACCACACAAACATAAATACCAAATAATAAAAGATGACTGACCAAGAATTGCACTAATCTTTCCACTCTGATGAAACATACCATAATGACTAAACAACCATGCAGCACAAAATTTTATAAGGCCCCAAATTGCTGGCAAAGGATTACCAGATGACAGAAAGGCTGATATCCAAACCTGAGCTAATAGAGAATCGGTTTGTGGTTTTCCACTAGATCGAGAGCTATCTTTATCTTGTTGAAGGTGCTTTGTGACGATCTGCAGTACAGGTAAGTCAATAATAAGAATAGTGCATAGTTTGAATTGAACTTTTATATCATGATTTAGACAACGTAATGGAAGAGATTCACCAGTTTTGCTTATCCCTATCAAACAATATAAATTGATTGTAGACAATATACCTTCAGAGCACCAGAAAATATGTCCGTTATATCAGATAAGCGCCCTTCCTTTGAGAGAGCGGACCCAACTAAACCTGAAATACAATCACCAGTAAATCAATATTAGACAGCTGTACAATTCAAAAGCCAAAAATTCTTTCTTTTAGAGATTATCCTTTGACATTTCCTTTTCTACTTTCAACAACAATGACAACAAAAAGGAATATATCAATTTGATGGTAAATGCAGAACAGAACAATCTCTCAGCTAATCTTCCCAGATGGTAAAAGATTAATTAGTATGCTTGCCTCACTTCATGATGAAATATGAAGGCCCGAAAATATTGCAGCTCAGGGCAGATTCAGATATCTTAATATGATCTATTATGTAAGAACATAAACTAGCAATTTTCCATTTCCTTGTACATTCATCCATACTCAATTTAGAGCTTATGAAAATCCTCTGGAATCAGAAGGTAAGCTCCGAATTTAACCTTGGTTACATCAATGCGGCATCGGATATGAAACATCCATGTGTTCAGTTTTCTTCACTTATAACCACAAGGAAAAGTTTAGGTTCTCATACTGACAATTCAAAGTTTCAAAGACTTGAGCAGCATGAGAAAGGAACGGCTGACACATCAAAGGACTTTGGCCACCATCTTTTAAAGCATTGTAGCACATACAATCATAAGCATAAACTGACAGTCAATAAGAGAAGATCTACAAGGATTTAGGATAGGACAGGTACAAAGGGTTGCTGCAAATTTGGATTAGACCTGAGTTTCAATAAATTTCAATGATGAACAATCGAATTTCAATGCAAAATTTATATTAAATGCTAAGACGAATCCAACTAATATGAATTTAGGGCCCAAATAAGGAAATGAAGAGAACTTGAATGTGCTTAGGGATAGATTGAACACCTTGCTGTCCACCAGAAATCAGATCTGGGCTCCTTATCAATTAGCTAGCATGGTAAGCTGTGTGGAGGAAAAAGAATCCAACATAAGGATTTGGGTTTTAGGGTCCAAGTGATGTGGACTATGATCTATTTGAGAGGGGCTGGTAGACGGCTAATAAGTGCAGCAGGTTGGTTGTTTAGGTATCAAGGAGGCAATATAGGGTCAATAGAAAACAAGAAAACATAGAAATAATATGAAAAAAAGAAAAAAGGAGGACAAATAACTGAACGAATGCACCAATTATAGTGAAAAGGACAAAGAGATAGAAGATGATATTGGACTCACTCCAGGACCTAGGAATCTCACCTAGGTGCTGGTCTCAAACTGGATCCATTGTGGAATCACCCACGTGAGAAGAAACACCAAAGAAGCATTCTTTTATTTATATTCTGCAATAAACCTGAATACAAAACCAACTTCGTATTTAAAGAATAAAAGACCCAAACAGAACTTTCAAGATCCCTATAGTGCCATTCATAATGGGCCAGTTACTGTTCACAGTTACCATAGTGTGAATAATACTGTGAACAGCAATCACTACAGTAATTGAGCCTGTTAAGACATCAAATAAAATCTAAGATATTTTAATCTCAGACTATGATTACAAATAGACCCACTGAAACTTAAAGTAACAAGGAAACAAGCAGAGAATATAGAAAATCAATAACTAAAATAAGATCTAATGGAATTTCTAAGCCATAGCACTAGGATGCATTATGGGATGAACTTGGATCTCCACCACAAGCCTTACCAAATTTAGATTATATGTCATATCAAGCTTCACAAGTTCTTTTCTCTAACAACCTTTATCTATGTTATAAAAGATTTCTCCTAGTTTATCAAACTAATGACATAACAAGCCCCTTTCTTGCAGAGTATTTACCATAACTATTATTTTTTGCTGTACATTGTCATACAATGTTTTATGATTTTCCAATACATATCCAATGCGATTCTCCCATGGCCCTCATTTGAGGCATGGAAAACCAGATTAGAAAACATTTTCATAAAGATGGAATTTCATTTACACAAACCAGACATGCAACCTCATCAAGTGCACTCCACAATTAGCAATGTGCCAGATTTGTCCAAGCAAAATGCTACAAAACCAAACTTCATCATTAACAATTTGCCAGATACATCATCAAGGAAAATGGCATAAAATCCGATCTATCGTGACAATAAAGTCCCAGCCTTGAATTAGTTTTTTTTTTTTTTTTAAATAACACCAACCTAATGTATTTCCTTAGAGTGAATCATGTAAAGCTATTCCACTGAATATGAAGACCCTGAAACGGACAACATGCTTAGCAGTCATATTAAGCATACAATTAAAATCCTAAGGCTCTTAAACCTTGTCATTATGTGGGTGCTAATCCAATATGGTCTAATCAAGGACATATTGTTCATGAGCAAATCCATGAATTGAATGTTTCCACTAAAGATGAAGTTCATGTTATTGTTTCTAAACACACAGAAATACAAGCCCATAACAAATTCCTTTTTTCAGTTGGCTAGCTAGTTCTGCAAGTTTTTTGACTGTTCTTCCTTTTTTAATTTGTTTCAATCTGCACCCAACACTTCAAGCAAATGCCTTGGAAAGACCAGGTCACATTGATTAAGCAAAAGAATAATGCAGAATGAGGGCTTACGCAAGACACAGGTTAAATGACAACAATTATAAAGACCGGAACAAGACAAGCCTGCAAGCAACAAGCAGTCATTTCATCACAAACTTTCAAAAGAATTACCAAAAGAGTACATAGACCAAGTCTTTAATAACAGATTGACCTATTCAGTAACACTGTGGTGCTTGCATTATCCTTTACAATGAAAATCTTAAGCCCAAGCTATGGGAACCAACAGGATGTAGCACAAACAACGTATTCACTTGGACATCCTAACTGAAAGTGCTTGATTATAGTCCTAAAAAATGTCAGATGGTAATAATGGGATGTTAACTTCATTTTAACTAAGGGAAATGGATCACTTTGCTAGAGGTCGACTCACATGGAAGGTGATGCACCATAATATGAATAACATTGGGGAAATAAAATAGCCAATAAGAAATGGAAAGAGGGCTGATGCATTATATTAGTAAAAGCACTATCTATCCAGCATCTTAGAACAGGAAGAACAAATTTAGTGCCATAGCACAAATTAGAAATGCTTCATTGCAAAATAGGCTGGTCATAAACGGACAAAAGTAAAATAATGTTTGATATTTCACCCGAAACTAATGTGAAACAAAAAATAGATAATTCATTGCTACAGAGATGAACAAGGCATCAAAATTCACCCCCAAGAAAGGAAGAAAAGGGCATCCAAGAACCCTGAATGAGTTTTTAAACAACTTTATTTCAATATCAATGTGATAAGATGAGAAAGAAAGCGAAAAAGATATTTCCTAGTCTTCATTTAGGGAAAAAAAATAGAATGGCAGTCCCTCTTAAAAGAGGCAAGAAGGCACGGGACAACACTATGGGAGTTGGAGAAGAACTAGAACTTGAAAGATAGAAGACAAAGGCAAAAAAGGAAAGGTGGGGGAAAGAGAGAATCATCTGTTGTGACTTACACCATCCATTTCCTTGCCATGATCTACAATAAGTATATATGAAGAAAGCCAAAAAAACTCAGCATTTGAAACATCTCATTCTTAATGAAAGTAATTGCTTTCTACTAAAAACGATACTCTAATGACTCTTTAATGGGCATGACCTTGGAAACTAAACATGTTGGAGTTGATCCAATTAACCTCCATGACCCTCTTAAATATCAGTTAATAGCATAAAAGAAAATAAGACAAGGACTGGAGTGCAGAAGCCAATGAGTTACTGCACATGCCTAATGGCATGCACCTCATGCCATGCCAAAATAAAATACAAATAACATAAATTCTTAAAAATATTTTAAAGATAAAGCAATGTCATGCCAACTACATATGCCTTGCTATACCATCTTGACACCCGTATCACACAATGCCAAAATAAAAATTACTTAATACCTCTCTTTTTGTTAAAACTTAAAAAAAAAAAAAGAACTAATAGGTTTTGCATCAACTCATACCAAGTGTTGGTATTAACTGAAATCAGACACATCCATCAGCACAAGCTGCACTTGTAACCTTGCATTAAGATGTTCTACATGGTAATTATTCATGACTCAAAAAATTCCACCGCTTTGATTTTATGATCATACTAGTGCATACTATGACCAAGGATTTAGGTTCCAATTTTTGCCAACCATGTCATGCCATCCTAGGCTGATGCTGATCCTGGGCACTTATGTATCCTGAGATACTCTACTATTGTAGGGTATTGACCCATGTCAGTCCATATTGATTTGGCATGAATAGATACTCCAAGGAAAAAATCTTTTCACCATTTTCTTGAGAGGTTTCAGCATGGTAGTACCCATGTCCACCATGCCCACCAACATTAGCGCTTGATCCTTGGCCACAAAATTACACCAAAGATGCCAAAACCCCAATATTTCAGATTCAAGCTAATCCAATACTAGGGTCAGTTTTAGAAATACAACCAAAACAACTTATAAGGTCAAAAAATATACTAGTTTTCTGCCATTTCTTGATTTCACTTGAAGAAATAAGTAATATTCTAGACCAACCATAGATTTTATGATTTTTTACAAATTTTTTTAAAAAAAATGCAACACTAGGCGGCAAAAAGATTCAAAGTTCTTCTGGACAAAAGGTTTAGTTATCCTAGAGTTCAAACTATATATAAAATTTTGATTGTCCTGATTCCAGTCATCATACAGAAAGATAATATTCTACACACGAATTTTTTTCCTAAAATTCAATTTTTTTTAATGTAGTTTGAAATCACCGACAAAATTTGCTCAAAGGTCCAAACAATGTAATATAATTTAAGAACAATGGCTAATTTATTTTCCAGACATTCTATTTTGTTTTTTATGCCTGAAATTGCCAAAATTATTGCCAAAACTATTGAAACTGAAATTTGTTGTTCCAGATGAAAACAGAATTGAAAGTCTTGAACTTTGAGTAAATGTCACTATGAGTTTGTAAAGGTTAACTAGAAATATGATATGAAGATAGCATCCCTATAGGCTAAAATGGTTCAATAATACATGTGAAGTTGCTTGGTTATGTTGACAACCTCCTCTTGTTGCGTCAGTTTCTGAAATTTGAATTGGTGTCATTACTCAAAGACAGTGGGCCAAAGCACTTCCACTGACATGGTTTCAAGTTCCAATTCAACCTATGCAATGATATTTTAATAAAACATTTTAGATGCATACATTGTTATTCACTAATATATGAAACCTTTATGAATTATATGACAGCAAATTCAACTTTTCTTCCATAGGTACTCATGTTAATAGAAAAGGCCTTCTAGGTTCACAGTCAATCCGGAAATATTTTTAGTACATCTTTCTATGGAATCCACATAAATCAACTTTGACCCTTTATTCACATGTAGATATAATTTTATTGTATACTAACAATGTTGCGTGGATGAAACGTTCATAATGTTGTTTCAGTGTTCCCAGCAAATTACAGTTGTGCCTTCACACATGCTTGGTTGAAGTTATGGTACTTATCTAGTCAAGCCTAACAAGATGGCAGATGCTCTGAACAAATCCATGATTGGATAGGAAAATTTTGAGGAACACTCTATCCTTTTAAGGAGGGAGTCACATCCAATCCCAGATTAAGTAGGCTCTTCTTCCTTCTAGTAACTACTCATTTTCCTAGTTGGTGTCTCCTGACAAATGTGATAAAAAATGATCATCAAACCGAATTTAACCCATTAAGTTTCTCCTAATCTTTGTCTGTAGCTGACTATTCTTCACTCACTATTTTCTTCAATATGTTGAAATACTAGTGTTCATCCCCTATTCAGCAATTTGTCTTCCAATCTTTAAAATTTTGATATGCAATTGCAAGACAGCAAATCCAAATTCCCATTATGTATATTACCATATCATTTGATACCTTCAAATACTATGAACCATAACATTCTTGATCCAAAATTAAATTTTAAAAAAATATATAAATTGTTATATGAAAGTTGAACTCATAGGTGAAACGATAGAGCATCTTGGCACAAAATGAATATTTAGAATTTTCTCCATAGCCTTCTCACGTAACAAAAGTCCACAAGGACACCATATGATTCTTTCAGATGAGTATAAATTGATCTTGTGAGATTGACTTTGGAGCTGATCAACAAAGCTTAAGAAACAGCTAACTGAAACATCCATGACAAGCCTAAAGGCGAATTGGGAGTCTTCCAAATAAATCAGCTCATCACCAATATTCCCCCATTTTTTCCATGCAAGACAAAGAAATCTTGACTTCATTGTCCAACGATTATCCCAAAGTCCACAATGCAGACAAATCCTGGTTCACCTTTTAATCACAGTTATATTTCTAACATTCACAAGTGTCCTGCTACTACTAAAGGCATGCAGATTAGTCAATACCAACCATCAGAAAATCCCCACTATCTCTATGCTATATATTGACGATTATCTTAGAAGCCAATGAAATAGGCTTCTGATTCAAATCTTTCAAGTCAAAAGCTCCTACTTACAAAATATAGCAAATCCTCTCAGAGAGCCTTTTATCTTAATAATCTTCTAAATTTCCCAGAACATTTTCTTAGGATCCCCTAAACTGTGGAAAGAAGAAGATTTGGAAGAAATCCGGTCTCATGAGACTCCTCCCCATAAATATTAAACACCACTTAACCTCCCAGACCTCAAAATCCTATCAATCCCTCTCCCTCAATCCACATGCACTCCCTCAAATTCCAAACTTCCAAGCTCCAGTCTTCAACCCAGACCAGAGAGGCATACTTGAAACTGAACAACATCCCTAAGATTTAAGTGAAAACTGAAAATCAAATTACTTCGATGACAAAAGGCACCGTCATGCCCTATCAAATTCTTCCACGTAAATTCCCAATATTTATCTCATTGAGTAGCATAAAAGGTTTATTAGAGAAAAGAAACAAAAATTCTACACTAAATCACTCTATATGATGACCAAAATACTCAGTTTCACTAATTAACTTGCTTCCCACGACTCAAAATTTACAATATTTCAACGCCAAACCAGTGCCACCGAATTAATCTAAGTTAATAAGACCTCAAAATCCAACTCACGGAGTAAAATTGCACCAGATAACAAGGTTCAGAATTAGTTCGCAAAAATAAATATAGATCAATTTCCACTCTTGAGGGGAAAAAAAATCAAAGAAACCAAATAACCAAACCAGAACTGAAACCTTGGAAGAAAATACTGGAAACAGCCCAAGATTCTTCGGAGAGGAAGGGTGGGGGAGAGAGACGTACCCGCTCCAATGACGATGGCGAGCTTCCCAAGAGACATGACCGATCGGAAAACCCTACAAAACAACGAAGAAACCCTCCAACATCGCCTGCTTCGATCCCCAATCGAAGAATCGAGTCGCGGGTACAGCTCGGGGACTAGGGTTTTTCTACTCCATCTCTCTTGGGTTAAAACAGCCCCCTGCGACGCCGTAAGGAAGCCAAACCTGGAGCTTCCCATAAACACCCCAATTTGCTCCGAGAATCACGGAACAGCCCCTGGCCTAATTCGCGTCGGAGCCCAACAATCGTCGAGCGGTAATCTCAGCCGTTAGATTATTCCTCTCATCCAGATATGGAACGGTCAGTAGTGCCCCAATCCGCCATCAGATGTAACGCCTAAAAATTAAAATGCTGAAGGCAAAATTATTGTACCAAAATCGTTCATGCCACATGGCATGAACCTATTGGTCAAAATTAGTGACCTGTGGTTCTAGTATCCAATTAACTGTTGAAACGTGGTAGTGGAACATTGTTTTCTTCGTGTTGGGCTCCAATGAATTTAGCAGGAGTTTACACGAAGTCCCTAAATAATTATTTCGCGCGTCGCCAACATGTTAACCAGCGCATAAAAGTTTTACGCGAATTAATATGAGTCGTCGGCTTTTCTCATCGAATACATCCTATCCGTTTAAAAGCAGGGCGTCAACTTTTGCGTATCTTACGACACGCTTGCTGATTCGCTTCGCAAATAAATCTGTATGCGGGTATCCTGAATATGGAGTCAAGGTACACGACGGAATCCTGTATCGGGATCGGACGAATAGGAAGCCTGGACATTGAGAGATTTTGCTTGGCCCACGATTTCTCTGGTTTTTGTGGAGATATTAAAAAGGGCGTGGCCATTTCTGGAGCTTTCCCTCAATATAGACTTTCTTCTGTACCCAAAAAAAAAAATCTTGGGGAGAAGGAATATCCTTGGCAATATTTGGTACAGTAAAGACGGAACAACGGTCGGAGCAGACGGTTTGCATAACGGCGTTATTAATACATGGGCTGGTTAGAACGTTAATGGGCTTTGGCATCTTTAATATTATAAAATAAGATAAGATTCGGGTTGTATTTTTGGATGATGCTTTACGTGGCTTTCAAAACACAACGAGCTTCTTCCATCCGTCTGCAACATGAAACTAGACACTAACATTATACTTTGAAAGCTATATAAAATACAATTCAATAATTGATATCGTGAGAAAAAATTGATCATTCTTTCATCAAAAAGATACAATCTGAATCCTTACAAAATATTAATAGGCTACATAATAGACTATCTCCATCATACCTTTGACAGTAGTGTTTGGCACATGCAAGTTGCATGGCACAGCATGAACCCTAAGATAGTAGCCTCAAATCCTAACATTGTTTGAGCTTAGCAACCAAGTGATTTGTTTGATTGTATTGAAACCCTAGCAAGTTGGTTTGGACCTAACCCAAAGGCATGAAATTTATTTCTGAGCCTTGATTTTTTTTTTTTTCTTGCTGCCAACTTGACTTACTCCCCTCCATTCGAGAAATAAGGTATCAAATGGATGGTTATGATTCTATTATTGAACGAAATATTTATATGCTTTTGCCCATAATATTAATATTTTTCTATTGATGATATGAATTGATGGCATCTTTATTATTATCGAATATACCTTTTTAAAAAATATCTCTAAGAAACCAAATTGAAAGAGAATGCAATGGAAGTGTACTAATAGAAGCTCTGCTTGCATGAGTATATACATTATCTAGAATAGTGGAAATATATCAGGGATATATGCATAATGATTGTTACCTTTGTTTTATGACCATTAGAACAACATTAAGGGTCACAACACTATTTAATGTAAGCATTATCTTAAAATTTTAATGCTTGCTTTTGTAACAGTTTTCTAAAAGTAGATAATACAATTGTTGAAATATAATAGAATTATTTGTTTAAGCATAACATATCTTTAGTGTCATTATTTTACTATTATAAATGCTTTTATAATGGATAATTTATTTTGAAACCAAAATCAAATCCACTAAATTCCTTGTTGAGTAATGTTTTATCATAATTGTTAGTATAAAGTCATAATATTTTTCAAAAGTGGTTGGCGCATGCCACATAACTAATTCTTTTCTTGGGTTGAAACAAGTATGTCTTCTTCCCCATGAAACTTTGAAGAATTAGATTACAAATAAGCAATCAAAAGTATCAGAATATAAAATTTCATTGAGCTCTCTAGAGTGGTGATATTGTAATCCCAATGAACTTAGACCATGTATGTAATATGCTATGGAGGACATAATTTATTCAATAGTATTATTTTTTGATAAGTATGGATCAAAGTTTGCCATCTCAGTACTATCTTATTATAGTATCAATATATACTATAATAATTATGATTTTTGACGATAAATTACTTATAGTATTTATTATTATATGTCAATAAATTTTTTTTATATATTTTGATAAAAATACCACTATCTTTCAATAAATTTCTTTTTATTAGTAGTACTTTATTATAAATACTGCCATAAATTTTTATTTTACGATATATAACTTGAAGTGCTAGAAATCAAAACTGCTATTATGGTATTTAACTAATATGTTGGTAAATAATATCATAATTTATTAAATTTTAAAAAATTATCATTAAATCTTAAATTATTAATTTTATATAGAGCTTGATTTAGTCATATTAATCTCATAAAATAATATATATATATATATTCTTAATATTACTTATTTAATGACATGAACGAATATTAATAAGTTAAATAAATTATTTTTATATGTTAATAATATAAGTTGTAGTTCGATGGTTAAGAACTTATCATCAAATCCTTTTTTTGTTTTAATTTTAGGATATATAATTTATTTTTTAATAATTTTTATCAGTATATAAAAAATACTGATATTAAAATTTTAAAGATATTTATATATGATAGAATTAAAATTTTAAAGATACTTATAAATACCACTAAAATAAAAATTTTTATCGATATTTTTTTAAAAATACTGATAATTAATTGCGAACACCATCTCATAAGAAATTACTACAAAAATATCGATAAAAATATTTACACATTCTTTATAACCTTTAGCAATATTTAAAAAATTTGCTAATGACCATTTTTGTTGCAATGATATTGGTATGATACGAGATAGTGAAGTATATCAAGTATTGATATGGTATGAGACTGCATATCGATTTAATGTTGGTACAATATGATATATTTGCTATGATATTCTGTTGATCGATACGATGAATTTTGGTGTGGATAGTTTAGAACTACCTAGTTACATTCTCAAAGTCCAAATATATTGAGTAGATATCAAAATAATTAGCTGCTATGAGACCTAAGATCCAATTAGCATCATTGTCAAGTCTATACAGAGCCTGCAAAATCTCAATGACACAAATGAGTCCCTTCCAAATAAGTTGTTGCCCAGCTATGCAATCTAAGAGAGGGGGTGAATTGGGTTTCTAAAAATTTAAACTTAACTTGCAACTTATGAAGAATATTTAACTATAGCAAGATAAGTAAGAAGAGTGTAATTGATGCAAGGGTAATGGTTGGATGCAAGAATGTAAGAGAATAAAGAAGTTTAAAAGGAGAGCAATTAAGCACAACACAAACAAGAGGATTTATAGTGGTTCGGTGCCAACCTTGTACCTACATCCACTCCTCAAGCTCCTACTTGAGAATTTCAATCCAATAAACTATATTCAACCTGAATACACTAATCGAAACCTCCGACTCTAGCTACCCCAAGCTAGACCATTTATTTTTCAGGTACAAGCAAATCCAATACAATCCGATTCAAAGTTCGGATCAATTTTTCCACGTTTTGGAACCCTTCTAAAACAAACACAATAACTCAAAAAGAGTATTAGAGTTAATTACACAGAAATACAGATGAAGCTCCTTTAATGAGCGAATAAAGCTTTAAATACACTTTACACAATTAGAAGGAAGCTCTTCTTGATTTTCTCAAGGTAGTTGGAGACTTTAATGAACTTTTGAGGAGTTGGTGAACTTGAAATAAAAGCTTCTTGAACTCTTTTTGTGGGCTCTTGCTTAGGGTTGACAAGAATGCTTGAAGAATTTTTTTTCAAATATTTTTCTCTCTCTTTGATTCCCTCCTTTAAGTCCCTTTATATAGCTTCAAATAATGGTGGAGAGTAATCTGAACTGAAATAGAGCCGTTAGAGCACATTAAATGAGCATTAAATGCAATTGAAACGAGTTAAAAACTAACCGTTGTAGAATTTTTCCGTCACAAGGGTCGACTCATAGGGTCGACTCATGCTCATGGGTCGACTCATAGGGTCGACTTCTGTGGAACAGAATAGAAAATGACTGTTCTGTAATTTTGGCCTGCAAAGCAGCAGAGGTCGACTCATAGGGTCGACTCATGCCAAGGGATTGACCCTTGGAGTCGACTCACAGAGAGTGCCAGCCAAAATTTCAGCGTACCGTTCAGCCCTTTAAGCCATGAGTCGACTCATGGGATCGACTCAAAAATAAAAATCTGATTTTCTTACAAAATATACTTCCAAAAATATTGAAATTTCCTCCAATGGATTGTGCGTCTTTAGTTCTTACTCTTGAGGCTTCTGAATCAGGTCTTGATAAAATTACGATTTTGCCTTTGAAATGCAATAAGTCTTTTTCCAAGCCAAAATCATTAGTAATCTCCTCAAATGCTTTGTAATCATCAAAATCAATTCAAGGAGCAATATAAGTACTTTAAACAAAAATTATATTTAAATCTAATTTTATCCAAGGAATGTTAAGCTATAGCTCATTTAACCACAAAATTCTCAAGCATTGTGTTTATTATATAGGTTAACTAGACCAAGTTAGCTTTGATATCACAAGTTACTTCTAACAATAACTATTTACAAATATTACCACTATATGATAGAAAGATGATAATATTTTTACATGTTATGAATTTTTATAAATAAATTGGGCATATTTATTTATTTCAAAGTTGTTCTTACTAAGCATGATAAGAGCCATACATTTGATTATTAACTTGAAAGCAACATGACTATATATTTTTTTAATTATTGTGTTTTTGAAAAGATGAAAATTGTATTATTTTTATAATAAAATTAGATGGCATTGCAAAAGTTTTGATTTAAATAAAGAAAAAAATCATAAAGTTTACTTCTTCTATAGCCAAGTAGATAGATGTAGTATATAAAGTATGATTATATCAAATTATTCTATCAAATATAATATATACTACATTAGAAATCTTCTATGTGATGAATAAATTCACTTGATAATTTATTTTGATAATTTATTAGATTATTCTTTAAGATCCAATTAAGTCTCTATAAAAGCTATTAACTAAATTAGAGGCAACATAACAATAAGTTAGAAATAAGAAAAAAAACTAATTTACGGTTATGCATTTTAATTTATAATGCATATTATATACCAAGCCAATGCACAAATTAATATCAATAGTTGTAAACATCTTAATTTGTTTGGATATTATATACCAACAATAGTACATAAAAAACTTAATTTTAGATAAATTAAGTTTTGGTTTATTGTGATACTTGTTTTTCTATTTATTTGAAAAGGTTATAAATAAATTAGACCTACTCATGGATTGGACAGGTCGGGCTTTGTCCAAAAGCCAATACAATACACTTTTAAGCCTATTTTCCAAGCTTAAGCTAGGCCCTTACTTGAGCTTCAAATTTCGAGTTTGACCTTGGACTTCATGACTATTTTTCTTAAAAATAATCAAGAATAATAAAAATATTTTAAAAATATTTTAAAAGATTGTTGAATATGAATGATAATTATTAAAAACAACTTATGATACATCTATTATTCCGTTAAGTTCACATATCACCCGCATTATTAATTAGAAGTATAAATGTATCAAACATAAATAAAAAGAAAAATAAAAAATTTTAAGCTAGCCCACACTGGGCTTTAATCTAAACCTTGGGCCTAGTTTGCTTGTTACATAGGCTTATTTTCTAGGTCCGATCTTATCTATTGGCCTAAAATCTTTGGCTCGAGCATGCCAAAAGTCTTTAGACTCGGGCAAGCTAGGTGGACTACCCAACCCTTGAATAGATCTAGTATAAATCTATATTTTTTCTCTTAATTTATTTTGAAAAAAAATATTAGTAGTTCATTTTGTTGAAATTCTAACATATAATGCAATATGCATATTATACCATATGCTATAAGCTATAGAAAATATGTATCTATATTATTTTTTTAAACATTAAACTCCAATATCATAATAAATAGTAATGAAAGATTTGATACATAAGAAAAAGTAAATTCCAGTAAGAAAACAAAATTGCTAATTGCTAATAGATTTGTGACGTTCCATTATATATTCTTTTTTAAAAAAAAATAACAAACGTTAGTCAAGAGTGAATTATTGCAATTGTAAAATGAATTAAAATATTAATATAAAAAGATCGAACTTGGATATGGATCCATAAATGCACCTGAAAACTATCAAGTGTAGAATAAGATTTCTTTAGATTGTTATTTTTCTTGTTCCAAGTTTCAAATAATTTTTACCAAAATCTCATTTTTTAAATAATTCAATATGATTTAGACTATTCAAGCATTGGCTGTATATCAACCTTTGATTTCATTTTTTAAAAAAAAAATTCCCATATAACTTTTAGGTGAGATCAAAGTTCATTTATATCATCTGCCATTGATTCTAAGAATTAAAATAACATAAATTAGTATCCCACTATGAATTATCTAATTTTTAATTATATAGGTTATTCAATTGATTTGAATTAAATTACATCTTAGGACTCAATTAAGAAATAATAGACTATATAATGAGAATTAAATAAGGCTAATATTTGCAAGTTGTCATAATATAATTAGTTTTGATATATCTATGAAAAATACTTCAATTTGTTGGTCTTCCTCATGGGATAAAGAGCATACTAATGAATACAATGTAGGAATGTTATATTTTTAAAATAAACTTACAACTTTATTTTGTCCAGTTGTATAAATGAGTTATTATTTCAAGTAAAGATTATTTCATATTATTTCTGGTTCTTCAAAAAGGAAAACAAGAAAAAATAGTTGACCAGAGATACTTTCTTCCTTTTTGTGAACCAACCTAATTTATCTTTAACTTGAACATTTTTATGCTAATCTTGTTCAAAGTGTAGGATCTGGTGTGGAGCTCCAAAGCCTTAGATGGTCAAGAAAAAAGCTAAGGTCCATGACCTATGAGGCATTTATGAGAGTTCTAAGGTTGGTTTGGGCCCTAGGGTTAGCCTTCATAGTTTTGAGGTCCAAAAGATTTGGACCTTAAGGGGCTAACTTGTATTGGGATAGATTTGAGTCCAAAAGAGATAAGATTAGGTCAAAATCATAGATGTAAATGGGCTTGGATGAGTACAATCTTATATTGGGTTAGCTATGGGAGTTTTTGGATTGAGTCACATTGATCCTGTATAAATATACATTGTATTTAGTTTCAGGTTGAGCCAAGGTTAATTCAAATTATTTTCTCCCTTACTTTCTCTCTCCTCATCTCTCTTTGGTTGCCGCCCCCCTTGGTGTGAAAAACCCTAGCTGCCATCTAGGGTTCAAGGGAGGATGCCCAAATCCTAGCGCCCTTCACCAAGAAACCCTAGCGCCAAGCCTTAGTTGGCGCCCCCTTGTGGCCGCCATATCCTCTGGTTGGATGCCTCTTTTTGAATGATTGCTGCTGATTCCAGATCTCCACAGGTTCTGAAAAAATATTCCAACAGTTAGTATTAGAGCAGGGTTCGTATGAAAAGCAGGAAGAAGCCAGGAGCAGCAAGATCTTCAAAGGTTGAAATTTCAGCAACATCCTGTCAAGGTATTTCTCAAATCTCTTTATGGTTTGCTATGTTTGTGGTTTGGATTCAATCATAGAAAGTAGTATAAAAGTAGATTTTGAGAAGTTTGATGAGAAGGAGAGCTTTTTTATGTAGAAAGTTCGGATAAAAGATTTGTTGATTCAGCATGAGTTGGATCTGGCATTGGAGGAGAGGCCTGAAGGGATGACAGATAGGCAGTGGATATTCTTAGAGAAAAATGCATGTTCAACGATTAGAGGATATTTGGCGGACTCAATATTGTATTCGGTGTTGGAAGAGAGAACTCCCAAAGGATTATGGTTGAAGTTGCACACCCTGTACATGGAGAAGAACATATGCAACAAATTGATGCTGAAGAAGCAACTGTATAGCCTTCGAATGCAGAAATATGGAGATGTCATGGTACACATCCAAAAATTCGATCAAATCAGCAATGATTTGCTGAATATTGGAATGAAGATAGAGGAGAAAGATAAATTATTGCTTTTGCTATGCTCGCTGCACCTTTTCTATGATCCATTGATGACGACACTGCTCTACGGAAAGATATTCCCTAAGAGAGTTTGACCGTGGGGGAGAGATCAGGAATAAAAAAGAAAAGAAGCAAGCAAAGAGAATGGTCAAAGTCCCGAAAGGACAAGAAGGAAGTCAAGTACTTCAAATGCAATGAAATTGGACACTTTAAGCGGGATTGTCTGTTTTGGAAGAAGAAGTAGGGAGAAAAGGGAGGATCTGATTTGCTGAGTATAGTGGCTGATCTCGAGATAGAGGATGACCTTTCGATGGTGTTGGATGGTCATAGGAATAGCACAGAAGTATAGATCCTAGATTCAGCCTGTTCCCATCATTACACCTCGAATTGGTCTTGATTCTCTACATACACCAAGATAGATGAGGAAAGTGTGACACTCGAAAATGATCACCTATGCAAGGTCGCCGGTATAGGGACCATTAGGGTGAAGATGTTTGATGCGATAATACGGACTCTTACAAATATGAAGCATGTCCTGAAACTGAAGAAGAATCTTGTATCACTGGGCTATCTGGAGTGGAGCGGCTACAGCTTCAGCAGTCATGCCAGGAGTAGACTGTTGAACATCTCAAGTGGAGCCATGGTGGTGATGAGGAGAAGAAGATTGGAGAACAATCTATGCAGAATGGAGGGACCTATGGTGATCGAAGAATCTGACGTAGCAACTGCAGTGCAGGATCAGCAAGGGGCTTATCAGTTGTGGCACTTCCACCTGGGCCATATGAGAGACCGAGAAATGAAGATGCTGAGCAAGAATGGGTTGATCCTAGATCTGGATGGTGATGTTTCATAGGTGTGTGAGCCATGCAAGATGGCAAACAGAAGAGAGTCCAATTTGCCATTAGCACTTCTCGCAGTGCAGCCCCACTGGAGCTAGTTCACACTGACGTATGGGGATCAGCCTCAAGTTTAGCAAGAAATGGGGCGAGATGCTTCCTCAACCTGATAGATGATTTCTCGAAGAAGCTTTGGGTTTATTTTATGAAGAAAAAAATTAGAAGACTTCATAAGATTCAAGGTCTAAAAAGCTGAAGTGGAGAAAGAATAGGACTGTAGTGTGAAGTGTCTGCAGTCAAATAATGGTGGAGAATACACCAGCAAGGAGTTTCAAATTTTTTGTGAATATGGCATCAAAAGATACTTCTTGGTGAGGAGGACTCCTCAGTAAAATGGAGTAGTCGAAAGGATGAACAGAATCCTTTTGGAGAAAGCAAGGTGTATGAGGCTGCAAGTAGGGTTTACTAAGGCATTTTGGGTAGATATAGTTGATGTAGCCTATTATCTAGTAAATTGATTACCTCACACCCAATTAAATGGTAAAATTTCAGAGGAGAAATGGTCTGAAAAGAAGGTGGAGCTAAACCATCTAAGGGTGTTTGGGTGCACGGCCTGTATGCATGTGGGTGCTGGTGAGCGGAGCAAGTTGGATGTCAAGTCAAAGAAGATGGTGCTCCTTAGTTATCCATGAGGTGTTAAGGGATACCGGCTATGGGATCCCTTGGAGAAGAAAGCTGTCATTAGTAGAGATATGGTCTTTGATGAAAATTCAGTTTTTCAAAGATGAAAAGGTATGAGAAACAGCGGGAGCAGTAGGAGGTCCAGTCGGACAGCGGTGGACAGCTAATTTCCTATACTATTTTGCTTTTTGCAAGTGCATCTGGAGGACTCGATATTCGGGTGGAGCACTCTCCAAAAGTATCTCCACAGGTGGAGAGGGCTGAGATGGGAGGTAGAAGTTGAGAGGCTCAACATGAATGAGTGGGATCCAGAATAGACATCGGGGTTGCACTGCACAAGCCAAACATGAGGCAACCGGATCGATATTGTTGGAGCACGATCCTGGCTCCTCCCACGGACCTTGGGTGCAGCGGAACCAGCAACGAATAAATCTGGAGACTTCTGGACTTGATCGAAGGCCCTTGACGAAATCAGCCTGGTTGCTGTCTTCTTCGTCAGCCTTTCGTTCCAGATGAAGAACACCTCTAAGATCACCTCTAAAAAATTCAAGATCTGGTACTCAATCAGATCAGGCCTGGATCGAGGTCTTTCAATTTGTAGATCTCAAATCAGGATATTCTAGATAAGAAAGAAGGTAGATAGAATCAGACCTTACAGATCTGTCCTACTGCAGCCTTTTCTGTAGATCTGTTGATGGAGATCTCATCCGTGCCTCAAACGACCTCAGATCAACTCCAGATCTGAGAGAAACTTGTACCAACCTCATAGCAAGAGATTTCAAATCCTGGACCTGATGTTTGGGTGGCTGTAAGAGAGGGAGAGGCAATATGGTTGGCGGCACAAAGGGGGAGGGGCTCAAAACCCTAGCGCCTCCCCTGCTTTTTCTGCCTTCTTTGGATCTGGCGGCAAGAAACCCTAGGGTTTCTTGCTCCTGGGGCATGGAGAATAGCTGAAAAGAGAGGGAGAAGAGAGAGAGAGACTTGGGAGAAAGGGTTTTCATATTCCTTGGCTTAATCAAACCTATACAGTGCATGTATATATAAACACAGGGTCAAGTGACTCAAACCCAAAACTCCCTTGACCAATTCTATGGAAGATTAGGTTAACCCAAGCCTATGTACATCCATGACTCGACCTAATCTCACCTATCCTGGGCCCAGACCTGGCCCATAAAAAGTTGATTCCTTGAGGCCCACATAACCTAGACCTCAAGAACTCGAAAGGCCCACAGCCTTTCAACCTAGGGCCCAACTAGTCCTAGAGCCTCCATGAAGCCCTCATGAATGATGGATCTTGGCCTTAGCCTTGGTCCCCTGGGTATTGGGCACACCACCTGGATCACAACAATCTCCACCTTGGTGTCCCAAGGCCTCAACCAGCTCCACTCTGTCCATCAGCCGAATCAGCTCAACACATCTCTGAAAGCTGTCCCGTGGAAGTACCTTCGTAAGTGCATCAGCTGGATTCTCCTTAGTGTGTACCTTTACCAGCTCCACCTCGCCATCCTCCACAAGCTCCTTGATCCGATGATACCGAATATTGATGTGCTTTGTCCTTGCATGATAGACTGAGTTCTGTGCTAATAGAAATGCACTCTGACTGTCACAGTGCACTTTAATGGCCTCCTGAGTAAGGTCCATCTCCGTCAACAAATCCTTCAGCCAAATTGCCTCCTTAGCTACTTTTGTCAGCTTGATGTACTCTACCTCTGTAGCGATAGGGCCGTGATAGGCTGCAGACTCGATCTCCAAGAAATAGGACCTCCATACAGGCTAAAGATGAAGCCTGTCGTAGACCTCCAGGTATCCACATCTCCACCGAAGTCTGCATCTACCTAACCGTCAATCAGACCTTGAGCCTCCCTAGACATGTCAGAGTATCCCACTGCACCTCCTCGCTATTCGTAGCAGATGCCAACTCCAACTGAACCCGCCAAGTATCTGAATATCCACTTCAGAGCTCTCCAGTGCTCCCTGCCAGGCTGCGCCATGAACCTGCTAACCTGACTCACTGCATGAGCGATGTCTGGCCTACAACAGACCATCGCATACATCAAGCTCCCAACTCCTGAAGCATAAGGAACCATCTCCATCTCCTGAGCCTCCACCTCAGTCTGTGGCGCCATGGTCTTCGAGAGTCTGAAGTGACCGGCAAGTGGTAGCTCCACCGACTTTGCTCCCTTCATCCCGAACCTCTCTAAGACCTTCTGTATGTAGCCCCCCTGAGATAGATGCAGCACCCTCAGGATCGGTCTCTGAAAATCTTCATGTCTAGGATCTTCCTTGCAGGGCCCAAATCCTTCATCTCAAACTCCCGAGATAAGGATGCCTTCAGATC
This sequence comes from Elaeis guineensis, assembly GCF_000442705.2. Classification (NCBI taxonomy): domain Eukaryota; kingdom Viridiplantae; phylum Streptophyta; class Magnoliopsida; order Arecales; family Arecaceae; genus Elaeis; species Elaeis guineensis. The sequence goes on along the minus strand of NC_026001.2, from coordinate 90,293,983 downwards.
CTGCACAACCTTCCTACTCTTGCATGCTATAAGCATGTCATCCACATACAAGAGTAGGAACACCCTAGAACCATCCTCAAGAGACTGAACATAAACATAGGGATCAAACTCGCACCTGAAAAGTCCAATGCTGCGCACATAGAAATCGAACCGCTTGTACCATTGCCTCGACGACTGCTTCAACCCGTACAGCGACTTCTGCAACAAACAAACCTTTTCCTCTGATCCTGGATCCCTGAAACCGGGTGGCTGCTCCATGTAAATCCTCTCTTCTAAATGCCCATGGAGGAACGCCGTCTTGACATCCATCTGCTCCAGCTCTAAATCCTGAGCTGCTACAATGCTCAGCAGTACTCTGATGGAAGTATGTCTGACGATGGGAGAGAAGACCTCGCTGAAGTCGATGCCTTCCTTCTGGGAGTATCCCTTGGCCACTAACCTCGCCTTAAATTTGATACCTCCCTGCTCTGAAGGCCCTTCCTTGCGATTGTAGACCCATTTGCAGCCAATGGGCCTCTTCCCCTGTGGCAACTGCACCAATCGCCAAGTCTGGTTCTGGTGGAGAGACTGCATCTCCTCGGACATCGCCTGGACCCACCGCTCTCTGTCCTGACTCTCAATAGCCTCCTGATACATATATGGGTCTCCATTCACTGTCACCAGGGCATATGACAGCGTCTCCTCGAAGCCATATCGGTCCGGTTGCTTGATGGTCCTCTTGGGCTTGTGTAGGGCAACACCGATATCAGTCCTCGGTCCAGCTCGCTCCTGCTGGACCTCTTCGCCTCGATCATCCGTCCGAGTCCTCTCCACTTGTGGAGACACCTTAGGTAGGTTCTCCACCTGAATGTCATGTCCTCCAGTAGTACCTGCAAGAGGCAAAATCAAAAAGGTAAGCTGTCCAGCAGCGCCCTGCTGGACCTCCTCCTACTCCTGCTGCTCCTCCATGCCTGCTTGCCTCCGTAGGATTGAATCCTCATCAAAAGTCACATTCCGACTAATGATGACCTTCTTTTTCAAGGGATCCCATAGTCTGTATCCCTTAACTCCTCGTGGATAGCCTAGAAACACCGTCTTGCGTAATCTGACGTCTAGCTTGCTCCGCTCACCAGCTCCAATGTGCACATAGGTCGTGCACCCAAATACCCGTAGATGGCCCAGCCCAACTGTCCTCCCAGACCACACCTCCTCTGAAAGCCTACCATCCAACCTGGTGTGAGGTGATCGATTGATCAAGTAACCCGCTACGTCAACTGTGTCAACCCAGAATGCCTTTGGAAGCCCTGCCTGCAGCCTCATGCATCGTGCCTTTTTCAGAAGTATTCTGTTCATTCTCTCGGCCATCCCATTCTGCTGTGGAGTCTCCTTAACTGAGAAGTGTCTCCTGATCCCACACTCCTCACAGTAGTCCTGGAACTCTCTGCTGGTGTACTCCCCGCCATTGTCTGACCTCAGACACTTCACGCTCCTCCCCTGCTCCTTCTCCACCTCAGCTCTCCAGATCTTGAACTTGGTGAAGACCTCTGACTTCTCTCTCATGAAGTAAATCCAGAATTTTCTTGAGAAATCATCAATCAGGGTCATGAAGTATCTGGCCCCATTTCTAGCTAAAACTGGGGCTGGTCCCCACACATCCGTGTGTACTAACTCCAGAGGGGCTGCACTGCGGGTTGTACTGATGTTGAACTGAACTCTCCTCTGCTTTCCCATCTGGCAAGACTCACAGATCTCTCCTGTAGCACCATCCTCCAGATCAGAGATGAGTCCTCTCCTGCTCAACTCCGTCAGCCCCTTGTCACCCATGTGGCCTAGGCGGTAGTGCCACATCCTGTAAGCCCCCTGCTGGTCCTGTGCTGCAGCTGCTGCATCAGACTCTTCGATCACCACAGATCCCTCCATGCAATAGAGATTATTGTCCAACCTCCTGCCTCTCATCACCACCATAGCTCCATTGGAGATGTTTAATACTCCACTTCTAGCCCTACTACTGAAGCTGTATCCACTGCGCTCCTAGTAGCCTAGTGACACCAGATTCTTTTCTAGCTCCGGGACGTGCTTTACATTTATCAATGTTCTCACAATCCCATCAAACATCCTCACCCTGACTGTCCCTATCCCAGCCACCTTGCAAGGATGATTGTCGCCTAGAGTCACTGATCCTTCATCTGTCTTGGTATATGTCGCAAACCAAGACCTGTGTGGTGTGTAGTGATGTGAGCATGCAGAGTCTAGTGTCCACTCCTCTGTGTAATGCCTGTGACCATCTGATACCACAAGTAGATCATCCTCCACCTGCTGCCCAGCAACTGCACTCACTGATTCTGAGCCACTTCTTTCTCCCTTCTTGCTCTTCCATAGTGGACATTCTTGCTTGAAGTGCCCGAACTCGTTGCACTTAAAGCATTTCATCTCTTTCTTTACCTTCCTGGACTTGGACCGCCCCTTGGACTTGCTTCTGCCTCTGCCTCTACCTGTCCTCTCCCCTACTGCCAAACCCTCCTGGGGAGCCCGATCTCTGGTCAACTTTTCTCTTTGCTCATTAGACCTCAGCATCGAGACCATGTCCTCATATTCCAGAGTCTCCTTGCCGTAGAGCAGTGTAGTCACCAAAGAGTCATATGATCCTGGCAGCGAACACAAAAGCCACAGGGACTTGTCCTCTTCATCCAGCTTCATCCCGATATTCATCAACTCTGTGCACAACTAGTCGAGCCTCTGAATGTGGCCAATCACATCAGATCCCTCTTGCATCTGAAGACTTTACAACCTCTTCTTCAGTATTAGCTTGTTGCACATATTCTTCCCCATATATATGGTGTGCAACTTCGACCAAAGGTCCTTCGGGGTCTTTTCTTCCAGCACCGAATACAACGCCGCATCCGTCAAACATCCTCTGATCATCGAGCATGCTTTCTTCTCCAATGATGCCCACTGTCTATCTGTCATTCCCTCAGGCTTCTCATCCAAAGCCTGATCCAGATCTGCTTGCACCAGAAGATCCTCCACCCAGATTTTTCACATGAAAAAATTTTTTTTGCCATCAAACTTCTCGAAATCGACCTTCATATTACTGCCCATGACTGGATTCAAGCCAAACAAGCAATATAAAATCAAGAAGTGTAGAATATACCTTGATGGTACCTTGCTGAAAATTTTCAGCACTTGGGATCTTTAACTTCTCGTGCTTAGAACCGCTTTCTCACCACCATGGCTCTAATACCAACTATTGAAGCACGATCCTGGCTCCTCCCACAAACCTTGGGTGTAGCAGAACCAGCAACGAATAAATCTGGAGACTTCTAGACTTGATCGAAGGCCCTTGACGAAATCAGCCTGGTTGCTGTCTTCTTCGTCAGCCTTTCGTTCCAGATGAAGAACGCCTCTAAGATCACCTCTAAAAAATTCAAGATCTGGTACCCAACCAGATCAGGCCTGGACCGAGGTCTTTTAATTCATAGATCTTGAATCGGGGCATTCTAGATAGGAAAGAAGGTAGATAGAACCAGACCTTACAGATCTATCCTACTGCAGCCTTTCCTGTAGATCTGTTGATGGAGATCTCACCCGTGCCTCAAACGACCTTAGATCAACTTCAGATCTGAGAGAAACTTGTACCAACCTTGTAGTAAGAGATTCTAAGTCCTGGACCTGATATTTGGATGGCTGCAAGAGAGGGAGAGGCAATATGGTTGGCGGCATAAAGGGGGAGGGGCTCAAAACCCTAGCACCTCCCCTACTTTTTCTGCCTTCTATGGACCTGGCGGCAAGAAACCCTAGGGTTTCTTGCTCCTGGAGCGTGGAGAATAGCTGAAGAGAGAGAGAGAAGAGAGAGAGAGACTTGGGAGAAAGAGTTTTCGTATTTTTTGGCTTAATCAAACCTATACAGTGCATGTATATATAAACACAGGGTCAAGTGACCCAAATTCAAAACTCCCTTGACCAACTCTATGCGAGATTAGGTTAACCCAAGCCCATGTACACCCAAGACTCGAATCTAATCTCACCTATCCTGGGGCCAGACCTGGCCCATAAAGAGTTGGTCCCTTGAGGCCCACATAACCTAGACCTCAAGAACCCGAAAGGCCCACAGCCTTTCAACCTAGGGCCCAACTAGCCCTAGAGCCTCCATGAAGCCCTCATGAATAATGGACCTTGGCCTTAGCCTTGGTTCCCTGGGCCTTGGGCACACCACCTGGATCACAACAGATATGGCTTTAAAGAATCGATGTCATATGTCCTGGTGATAGCGAGTGGGGACTCCTACACCTACAAAGAGTCGGTGGAAAGCTATGACAAAGATAGGTGGGTCCAGGTGATGTCTAAAGAAATACAGTCCCTCCACAAGAATTAGATTTGGTGGTTGGTGTAGCTGCCACAGTGGAAAAAATCCATTGGTCGCAAATGAGTTTTTCAATGCAAAAGACCTTCAGAGTAGGGAGGTATCAGATACAAAGTAAGATTTGTAGCTAAGGAATACTCTCAGAAGAAAGACATCGATTTCAATGATGTCTTGTACATGTATCTTTTACTAATTTTCTTCTTCTGATATGGGATTCATGCGGATTCCCACGGACCGACGGATGGTGGGCAAAAAGAAATGGTCGCCAAGTAGAAGCACACCATGACGACTTTCGTTCTCCTTTTTGGACATGTTTATAATTATTATTAAAAAAATAATTAATTTTTTATTAGTTAATTTATTTATATTTTTATATTTTTTAAGATAGAAAAGTTATTTTTCATGATAGCATATATCCATTAAATGAAAAAAATCTTATCCATTTAAGAGTGACTAAATAATTTTTCCATCAACCAATAAAGTAGGTATTTAATTTTATTACTAAAATATCCAATCCTTATTTTCAATGCCTTCATCATTTAATGTTCAATAATTCAATCATCTTTTTTTTTAAACTAAAAAATATAAAAAATATTATAAAAAATATGGATAAATTTTAGTAATTTATCCAAAAAAAGTAATAGAAAAGAACATGAGTAATATATTTTGGAGTAATTTTTTATATAAAAAATATGAATAAATTATTTTTTATTTAAATATTTTTAAAAATTATTTATCAAAGAAAATAAAATTTTCAGATAAACTTTTCACCCATAAAAAAATAGATTTGGGTGTCTTCGTAGTGATTCATGTTTTTAAAAAAAATTATTAAGGAGCTTGGTAACCTTCATGTGGAGAGGTTTCAAAACCAACTTCAGAAAAAGAAGGCAATGGAGATGGCACTTGTTAGAGATACCGTATGAGAGCCTCAACATGGACATGAGTTTGTGTTTTAATTTTTTTTGGTAATAGTATACAAGGCTTTATATATGACAGATGAAGTTGTATCAATAGAAATTTGGGCTTCTCTAGAAAAGGCTTTTGTTTTTCTCATAACAATTTGTCTTTGTCAGCTGGTCATTAGACAAGAATAAAAGGGCTTCATCAAATCTGATATTTTGAAGATCATTTTCTAGAAAAATCATAATAAAAATAAATAATGATAAGTTGGTGACTTCTTAAAACCTGCTTGGTAAGCTAATGGGAATTCGGCTCCTTGGCATGAACTATAGCTCCGGTGTTGTACAATATAGTAGGATCATCACCGAAGGATGCCACTCCTAGCTTGCCAATGAATCTATACAATCGCATAGCTTCCTTGTAAGCATCGAATACTGCAATACATTCTGCCTCGCCATTTAAATTTGGTTATATTTTTCTGTTTGGAACCTTTCCAGCAAATTACTCCATTATTTAAGGTAAGGATGTATTCTGACACGTTCTTGCTATTATTATGTCCAACTGAAAACTGAAGTCATACTCCATAAGTTTTAAGTCATATTCTTCGTAACTGAGTCACTGATCTTTAGTATTTCTCAAATACTTAAGGATGACCTTCCAGTGATTCCATCCAGATCTTGTAAGTATCCACTCACTATCCTAGTGAGTATACTATATCCGATCTTATACATGATGTAATGATAGAATAAATTCTACTCATAAACACCCCATGTATGTTGGACTGAAAAAATTCAAGCAACCTCTTAGATCTATCTCTATAGATCTTCATCACTAGAATGAGAGATGCTTTTCTCAAAGTCTTTTATGGAGAACAATAATAATAGTGAAACATTTATTTTCTGTAATGTGAGGAATGTCATTCTCGATTAAGAAGATTTCATTTATATATAAAATAAGAAATACACTCATAGAACTATTAACCTATTTGTATTTGTAGGATTCTTCTTTGTTCTCAATGAAGCTATTGTTAACCAGCTATGCAACCCAAGAGGGGGGGTGAATTGGATTTTTGAAAAATTTAAACTTAACTTACAACTATGAAGAATATTTAACAATGAGCAAGATAAGTATGGAGAGTGTAATTTATGCAAGGTGTAGAAGTTGGATGCAAGAATGCAAGAGGATAAAGAAATTTAAAAAGAGAGTAAGTAAGCACAACATAAACAAGAAGATTTATAGTGGTTCAGTGCCAACCTTGCACCTACATCCACTCCCCAAGCTCCAATTTGGGAATTCAAATTCACTAAACTGTATTCAACCCGAATACAACGTTGGAACCTCCGACTCTAGCTATTCCAAGCTAGAACACTTATTTTTCGGATACAAACCAACCCAATACAATCCGATTCAAGGTTCGGATCAATTTTTTCACATTTTGAAATCCTTCCAAAACAAAAATAACAACTCAAAAGGAGTATGACAGTTAATTGCACAGAAATACAGATGTAGCTCCTTTAATGAGCGAATAAAGCTTTAAATACACTTTACACAATAAGAAGCAAGCTCTTCTGATTTTTCTCAAGGTGGTTGAAAACTTGAGTGAGCTCTTGAGAGGTTGGTGAACTTGAAATAAAAGCTTCTTTAACTTCAAGAGGACTCTTTTGTTAGGGCTGAAATGAATGCTTGAAGAATCTTTTTAAAAATCTCTCTCTTATTGTTGATTCCCTCCTTTAAGTACCTTTTATAACTTTAAATGATGGTAGAGAGTAATCTGAACTAAAATAGAGCCGTTAGAACACATTAAATGGGCATTAAATGCAGCTAGAACAAGCAAAAAACTAGCCGTTGCAGAGTTTTTCCGTCACAGGGGTCGACTCACAAGGTTGACTCATGCACATGAGTCGACTCATGGGGTCGACTTCTGTGGCACAGAACAAAAAATGACTTCTGTAAATTTGGCTTATACTGCAGCAGAGGTCGACTCATAGGGTCGACTCATGCACAGGAGTCGACTCATAGGGTCGATCTCTGTGGCACAGAACAGAAAATGACTGTTCTGTAAGTTTGGCTTACGCTGCTACAGAGGTCGACTCATGCACAGGGATCGACTCATGGGGTCAACTCATAGGATGTGCCAGTCAAAAATTCAGCGTGCCGTTCAGCCCCTTTTTCCATGAGTCGACTTATGGGGTCGACTCAAATTTATAAACATGATTTTCTTTCAAAATACACATCCAAAAATATTGAAATTACCTCTAATAGATTACAAATCTTATGTTCTTGCTCTTGAGGCTTCCGAATCAGAACTTGATAAAATTATGATTTTGCCCTTGAAATATAATGAATCTTTTTTCAAGTCAAAATCATTAGTAACCCCTTCAAATACTTTGTAATCATCAAAATCAATTCAAGGAGCAACAATCTCTCTCTTTTTGATGATGACAAAATACTTGAGCAAAAGCATATATAAAGTATTGAACATGAATTTCAAATTTATGAAGATGCATCATTTCAATATCATAGCCAAGTATTTGAATGAAATGCATCATAAGCAGTTTGAAGATCAATTTGAAATTTGCTTATAAGTTCATTTGCTTTGAAAAATTAGATAAAAAAAAAGATCTGACGATTTTAGTTCTTTGACACATTTGCTTAACAATTTTGCTTATTACTAATTTCTTTATTGTTTATTGCTCAAATTCGATTTTGATTCTCTAATTCGATTTTGATTCTCTACTCTCTCTTTTTGACAGCATCAATTAAGATTCTCTACTCCTCCTTTTAAGGGATCTTGAAAGGACAAAATTTTTTTACTCCTCCTTTTTGATACCATATTTTACTTCTTTAGCCTCTTTCTTTGATTGCTTATTTCTCTACTCCCCCTCAACATAGCAAATAAAAAGGATATATCAATTTGCTCATCTAAAAGATATTGTAATTCATAGTATTTCTCAGTACTAATATGAGTTATTTTCATATCTCATAATTAAAATAATTCAATTTGATCACATTCATAAACATTCATTGAAAGTCAAAGTGCGCGCGCGCACACACACACACACATATATATATATATATATTCAAAAGTGACTGAATACAAAAAGTATCTCAATACATATGAGTCAACTCAAAATACGAAAGTCATAGATAGAAACTATCCAAGAGTTAATTAGCTAACAAATACAAGGCCCATAAGATAGATCCTAGACATAGGAGACAAACTAATCTAGATCTAATAGATGTCATGGCTAGAGAGATCAGAATCTGAAGAATCAGAGATAGGGTGAGGAGATGTAGGATTAAGTCCATGGGCACGACCTCGACCATGTCTGCCTCGGCCACGGGTAGAGGTACCAGCACGGATAGAGGGGTGAGAAGATTTTGGAGCCTGAGAAGCTACGGACTGTGCAATAAGGGAAAGTCTGACGGTGTCCAAAAGATTCAAGGCTCTCGAAACAGACTGCATCAGGGTATTGAACTGAGTAGAAGTATTCTCACTGGATCCTCTGATCTCTCTCCTCAAGAAGTCAAAACCACTCTCTAAGACTTCTCGAAGTCTAGCCACCTTTTGCAGATAGGTCTGAGACCTCTGTGATGTTCTCATGCGGTTGGAGATGGGCTAAAGCTAATACTTGTCCCTGTAAATTCAAAACTCTGCCTGTCAATCTCAGAATACATCCCTCAAGCTGCTCAATACGTACTGACTGATCAGTGAGCATCTAAAAAATAGTAGCAATATGAGGGATTAGAGTCTGATCTGAGTCAATCTGGGATGTCGATCTCTGTGCAAAGACTGAAGTGGCAAACTGCTGAGATAGAATGGAGGCTACACGCTGGGACATCATCTCAATCTGATCATCTGTTAATCTAAGCTCTGAAGGATGTGCCCTGCTCTCTGACTGTGGAGTTGAAGTATACCTCCTATCAGACTCTGAAGGGCCAATCTCGTGATCAGGTACAAACTGAATATCTGAAGATGCTGCTCTGTGATCATGAAGAGGTGAGGATGGTCCTTCCTCCTCTGCTCCATCCTCAGCTCTCTCTTCCACACCTTTTGTCCAACCGCTATCAGTGTTAGAAAATCCTATGTGATGCAGTGTGTGGCGGTTGATAGTGTCAGAGTGAGATAGTCTAGCAACTGTCTTTCCCTCAAAACTAACTCCAAACCTCCTAAAAACTAATGTGAGAGCCATACCAAAAGGCAAGTGTGCCTTGGACCTGTTCAGGGTTTCCCTCATGGCCTCAAACATCAATGCTGGAAGGTTCAGGGGGGTTTGGATGATCACATGGTACATAATGCAAATGTCCCTACCAGATAGAAGGTCGTGTCTACCACTCCTAGGGACAAACAGTTTGGTTACCAAGTGATGTAACAGCCTCATCTCAATAGCAAGAATCTTTGCCTCTAATTTATTCAGACTTTCAATAAAGGTTCTCCCTAAGATAACATTGATTCCTTTTTCTTTAATAGGGAGTTCCATGTTGGTATACCCTTCACAAGGCAAATGTAGGATCTGTCCCAAAAGCACTAGATCTAGGCTAATATCTACACCCTTTACTGTAGATTTCACTGTTTCATTGCTATACCCCAAATTTTGATAAAATTCTCTGACTAGATCAACATATGTATTTTCCTTTAAAGAACAGTAAAATTTTCATCCTTGGTCCTTAATCTTTGATCCAATAGTGAACCCTTCTTTTTCAAAAAACTTGAAATCAATATTTTTTTCGGATTCCACTTTCCTATCAGAGAGGGGTACTTTACTTGGGCTGATTGGTGACTAAGTTGAAGCTAAAACTGTACCAGGAGTAGAGATTGAAGCAGGAGAGGGTTCGGCTGCTAATCTCTTTCTGCGCACACTCTCTTCCAACCCGCGAATGGATTTTCTCCTCTGTGGAAGCTTCATTTTGGGAGCCATTAGATCAAGAGAGACTTGAAAGGAGCTTAGGAGACTAAATGTGAGGTAGAGAGGAAAGAATTTTGGAAGGAAAAAGGCAAGGATTTGAGGAGTTAAATCATCGGTTTGGAGAAGAGGGGATGATTCTAGGGCAAGCTCGAACCGCCCCAAATGAGGAAGGGAGAGGAGAGGAACTTGATTCCTAAACGGGCGATTTGAAGAGTGAAAATTGGTGGGAGGAGATATTTGAGAGAAATCTTTGGTTTAAGGGAGAAGAGATGGAGAGCTTTTGGTTCGGTGGGAGGAAGAAGACGAAGGGCTGAGTCGGCTCAAGAAAAAATTTCCAATAAGAAGAGAGCACCCAAAGGATTTTGACAAAATTGCAAGTTTACCTTAGGATCGATCCTGGGGGTCGACTCATGGCACAGAAAAATTCAAAAGAATGATGGGACAATTTCGAAAAAATTTGAAACTCTGAGAGAATGATGTTTACTCAAATATTGATCATGTGAATGATAGTTTTGAGCTTTTGAGCTCTTAAGAAAAATAAAAATTAAGCTCAATAGATTTGGTTCAATGAATTTTTGAAATTTAGAATTTAGAATCAGAGAGATACTTAAGCTGATGGATCAAAGATTTTTAGTTCTCTCCTAATTTCATAAAATCTATCTTCACTTAAGGTCTTGGTAAAGATGTCAGCCAATTATTTTTCAGTACCAACATAATCAAGAATTATATCTTTATTTTGGATATGTTCTCTTATGAAATGATGCCTAATTTCAATATATTTTGATCTAAAATGCTGAATTAGATTTTTAGTTAGATTTATAGCTAACCAAGTTGATTCCAATAAGAGAGAATCCTATTCTCTTCTAGATATATCAAAAATTCATCGGAAGGATATTCTCCTCTTTGGTCTGACCAAAAGATTTTAATGCTTTTTCAATTTATTTCTTTACCTTATTATGAAATTATTTGAATATTTTAAATAATCTAAATTTATGGCAAACATATTCATAGATCCAATATATCAGTATGTATCAGATTCAGAACATCATTAGCTCGTTCACCTTTTCCAGCAAAAAGTAACTTGATCATCTTACTAAAGAGATAAGATTGACAGGTTGACAATGATTCATAATCATTGACCTCAAAAATTATCGTCTATTGATCCTATTCTTATTTATATGACCGAGCCAAAATTGCCAAAGATAGGCTTTCATGACATTATCTACTTCAGGGAGTTTGTTTGATTATGTACAATACACTAACAGGCTATGACTGTTCATAAATATCATTTCTTAATTGTCCACATGATTTTAACACCATTCATAATAAAATTATAAAAATTATTAGACAATAGTGACAATTACTAAAATGATATTGTTAGAATTAAAAATAAGCTTGAGAATTCTTAAAATCAGGATTGGAACATAACTTCCAACTCCAATGTTCAGAAATCTCTTGCAGTTTTCAATCTTTCTACTAACCTGAAGTCGTTGCAACAATTTGCATAGACTTTTAAAATCCAATATCTAGATAGTAGTGTCACAGATAGAGAAATCACAAGGTGTTATTATATAAATATCTTGTTCAGCAATCTTTTGTTGATTTTTTAGCCTGTTCGGATCAAGGGACTCTGCCAGACTAGGTTAATCTTAGACTTTTTTGTTAATTCGGACCCATTAGCCCAAGCATGACTCTTTGCACCTTTTTTATCTTTTTTTTTTCAAAAAATTATTACCACACTAAAGATACATCTTCAGAGGTGTGAAAGAACTCCTTCAATATTTGAAGAATTTTCTTTCACTGAGCATCATCAAATTTACAACTAAATTCATATTCTTTGCTGTCATCAATAACACCACATGGTGATATGATCATGTGGCCACTTCTGATAAATACCTTTGATCGTATCACATGTGTTAGATGTGGAAACTTCAGTTATTGGATCCATAATCATATTTAGGATTTATTCATACTCTAGAACTATTTGCAACTTTCGATACCAATTATTGAAGTTGGATCCTATAAATTAGTCACTGTCAAACAGTGAATAGAGCAAAGGACATCTAGCCATAACTGAAAAAAAATACAAGACCTCTATGTTTATGAAGTGATTAAGCCTAAAGACTTGGACTTTAGTCTAAAAGTTCTCTCACTATTTTAGTCGAATTGGTAGCCTCTACCTTCAATCCGGAGAATTATCTTAATTCCTTAGCGGGTACTAGAATCCACACAGACTGCATACAAGTTCGAGGATGGCTTAGTCAACTCATATGCATCTATGGATAGATTTTCAATCAATTATTTTTTTAAATAATTTTTAGTACTTAATTTTGCCCCATATTTCATTTCAGTAGGCGATGGACCTCTACTGAAAGTTTTGATTAGGTCAAACCATTAACATGAACCTACTCGGTGTTTCTAACTAATGAATGATCAGATCCAAGGATGGCTCGTTCAATCTAACCATCATCAGATAGTACAAAAGAGTCATCATATGATGAATGATAATTTCATCATTTAGAGAGAACATCAGATGGATGGCGTCTACAATGTAAATCAGAAATAATGGATCCATTATCATTCATCTTAATAGGAGGCTATGATCTAGTTATCCCCATAACTAGCTCATTTTAGAGACCTAATAATTTAAAAAATTTAATTTATGAGTTAAGAGAAGAGAAGAAATCAATCAGTAAACCACAATCCTCCCACTGACTTCATCGAGTCATTAAATTAGATTAAGGTCATGCTAGTTGAACTAGCACCTAGATCAGTCACACTGATCAATCTTAATGGCATGGATTAACTCGAATTATTTAGCGGTCTAATCAAGACATAATTCACTAAATTAGCCAGGTAAGTGAGATCGATGGGAGGGTCTGCTAAGCTTGTCTTAGATACTATCAAAATGGTCAGATAAGCCGCTCCCAATTAAAAACCACCGATTGAAATATCAAACTTATCTTAGACACCAATTGGTTAATTAGTTTTGATTTGACCAACCTAATGATTCGGGTTCAACTACTGAACTACATTCAAGGTCCATTTGGTTTAATCAAAGACATGGACTTGACCATCTACAACTATTGTATTGATTCTAGAAAAATTCTGATTTAATCTAATTCAATATTTGGTTAGATTTAATCAATTTCTCTAGTTAGTCCATTAACTCTTTGATTCTAACCTTAGGTCTAACCCAATTAAAAGGACCTGATTTGAGCTAACTCATGCCCCTATATTTTATGCGAATGATATTAGATCTTTAATTCACAATTCTTGATCTAATCGATTCTACACTTAATTCTCAATTAAGTTTAGCATCAACATGGGTTTAGGTTATAGTTTGAAATAATTTTAATCTTTTATTTTGTAAATAATTTAGAATAAATATTATGTAAAGATTTTTTATTCTGAAACTAGTTTGACTTAATTAATATTGAGCCAGCTACATAAGGAAACTGGGTCAATTAAGTTCAAAACTAGATCAGCTCAGTAATTGTACGAGTACAATTCAAGGAGTTTCAGATCTAAAAATTCTTACATAATACTAAAATAAAATCAATCATAAACACCTTTTAGATCATATCTAAAATCCTTTATGATTCAAGATTTTATTTTTTTCATGATTAAAATAATTTTAATCATATAGATTAGATGTCTTACATTTCATACAACTTTATATCACATACAACAAACTTAGGATTTCAAGATCTAGGATTTTGCAAGAAAGTAAGTTTTTTCTTTCATATTTTTTTTATGAGATCTAATCACATGACATCCCTACACATCATAAGAGTACCCTATCGAATAAAAAAAGAGGGCCTTTAAATCCTTCTTGCTCCTATGATCGGATGGTCTGGTGATCAACCCAATACAAGTACTTGCTAATCGGATCATCTAATCTAATCACATAGCATATATGCATGAATTTAGATCTAATCTAAATTATATTAAATCTGATTACAATCTTAGATCATATCTAAATTAGATTATAAATATCACATGCATGACATAAAATCAGATTTTATCAACGATTAGTACAAACTAAGATAACCTTTTCACTGTAAGAGGTAAACCCTACAGCAGGACAAACCTTATATTAGTTTGTGTGATCAACTATTAATTAAATTTAGATCTAAGATATCACATATCAGATCTAAATAAAATTAAATTTTAGATTTAATATGCACATATAATATGTCATAATGAACCTAGGCTCTGATACCACTGTTGGTGAACGTAGGCGATTTCATGCATGTATTTCAATTTTTTTTGAAAAAATTAGAGCGAAAGATCATTAGATTAATTAAATTAATCTAATATGCATATGATCTAATCATCAAATCAATCTACTCTAGGATCTATGACATGATATGTTGCATATAAAATCTAAAAATACTGAAGATAAAATCAGCATACATGTATGTGAGCAGTAGATCACATCTACTTCTAATCTGAGTTCAGAACTTGATATCTGAGTATGGATCGATGATCACTATTGTTAAAAAGATGGTAGAGATGATTTTTACTGATTGCTCGCAGCCACACATGCATCCAACCTCTACGAAAAATCCACTCGAAGCTCCGATCTGATCGATTTTCTTGGGAGTGCTAGTTCGTGCGAAGACCTTCTTCTTGACTGATCAAGATTCTTTCTTCAAATCTTTGGAATATTTTCAAAGATTGAAGATGAACTTCTGGAGAAGATAAAGAGGTAGAAGAAAGATGGAGAAAAAATAATTTTTTTCTAATTTATTCTCTCTTTCCAAACCCTTAGAATAAAAAATTTGAAATTCAGATTTTTGTGCATACTCCAAGAGAGAGGACCCTTCTTTCGATTTTTCACATCATGAACCATGCCCAAACTTTTTTTACATGAAGATCTCTCTTCTGGTATCTTACATGCATAAAAGAAATCATAAAAATCTCTTTTATAGGCATGTAAGGAGGTGGGATGCAGAGTCCTAGTGATCCTGAACTCTTACAGGATTTTGCCTCCCTTCACAATTTCACATTTCAAAATATGCTAAAAAATATGGGATATCTTTTTTCTTAATTTTTTATGATAAGTTAATTCTCCAACTGATCTTTCACAAAAAATCTCCTCAAAATGTCACACATATAAGGAGAAAAAAATTTATTGACGTGGAGAGGTTGATCTGAATGAGAATAGATTCTCTTGATAAGAAATATTTTGAAATTTAATTTCAAAACTAAATTAAATTTGGATATAAGATAGAGAAGGAAAAGCACTCTTTGGTGTGAAAAAATTTTACACAAAATAATTTTGTACGTGAAGATATATGATGTGCAAACTGGGTTGGCATAAGGGAGAAGAGTCCTATTCCAATAAGGACTCTTAATTTCTTTATTTGAATCCAAACCAAATCATATCTGGTTTAGCCTAAATAAAATATATAAAATTTAATCTAATTAGGTTCATAAATTCTTAATCAAATCTTGATCAAATTAAAAATTGATTGAACCAAAGTCTTAATCAAATCAGGGATAATTCTTTCTTAGCGATTAGGTCATCTCATAACCAATCGGATCAAACCTAATTGAATCTAATTCAATTAGATTTTATTTAATTCTTTTTGCTCAATCAAATTGAGCTAATCAGTAATTTAATTGCTAATTAATCTTTCATTAATTCACTAACACTTGATGAATTAATTTATTGTAACTTTTGCATTAGGTTAACCATCAATCGAATTGATGATTAAGCTCTTGAATGATTCTCAATCATTGATCAGCCACATGATCAGTCAGAAATTTTTTTTGAGTGTGATCCTATAGGTTCGAATCTAAGTCGGTAGTACAAAAATATCTTCTTGAACCTATCGATGTAACCATCTAGCAATGATGATCTGATGTTCGGATAGGTCAAATGAAGGCGAAGCAACATTCAAGAACCTATTGGTGTATGGTTACCGTATAATTCATCCTTTTGATCCTAATGCTCGAGGACGACCTAGGATTTAACTGTCAATCCTAGATAAGTCATCCACATTGTATTTTAATCTTTTTCAAATCTATCACATGGATTATTCGGGCTCAGATTTTGCTAAATTGAAATACACTGATGCATATTCCTACTAATTTGGAGGGGTCAATCTCATCTTGACTTACGTACTGACTTGATAAGTCTTGACTGCACCCAGAAATCTTCCATCACTGAATTAAAAACTCAGTTAGTCTGGCATCAAAGTACAGTGAGTTGCTTACAAGTCACCGTGGTGATCTTAGATCGGAGGGACACTTATATCTATACCCTTCACAAGCTATCCTTGACAGTAGAGTGCTTCGCAGTTGATCACGTTCAGTAATGACGTATCCCTACATCTCACCTGTATGCCATACTAGTATCTCCATACCATTTAGTTACCAAGACAACCAATGCATATAGCAGACAATGACCTATACTTGATATCGCTATCGTCCTACTAATAGCGTATTGTTTGATCACAAACCAATTTAAGGACTACACGATAAATCCTTCTTTATCGATCAAAGTAGTCCAAAAGATTTTATCACAACATAGAAGTTCGTTAGAAGATGTAACATTATGATGAAAAATATTAAATAACTTTTATTATTTATCAATTCATATACATTTATAATTAGTGCAATCATCAAACTCACAGTGCAGTCCCATTGGAGCCAGTTCACACTGACGTATGGGGATAGACCTCGATTTTAGTCAGAAATGGGACGAGATGCTTCCTCACCCTGATAGATGATTTCTCGAGGAAGGCTTGGGTTTATTTTATGAAGAAAAAACTAGAAGTCTTCACAAGATTCAAGGTCTGAAAGCTGAAGTGGAGAAAGAATAGGATTGCAGTGTGAAATGTCTGCGGTCAAACAATGACGGAGAATACATCAGCAAGCAGTTTCAAGTTTTTTATGAGTGTGGCATCAAAAGATACTTCTCGATGAGGAAGATTCCTCTGCAAAATGGGATGGCCAAGAGGATGAACAGAATCCTTTTGAAGAAAGCAAGGTGTATGAGGCTATAAGCAAGACTTCCTAAGGCATTTTGGATAGATACAGTTTGATGCAGCTTGTTATCTAGTAAATTGATTATCTTACTAAATTAGATGGTGAAATTTTAGAGGAGAAATGGTCTGAAAAGAAGATAGAGCTGAACCATCTAAGGATGTTTAGGTGCACGGCCTATATACACGTGAGTGCCGGTGAGCGGAGCAAGTTAGACGTCAGGTCAAAGAAGATGGTGCTCCTTGGTTATCTGCAAGATGTTAAGGGATACCAACTGTGGGATTCCTTGGAGAAGAAGGCTGTCATCAGTAGAGATATGATCTTTGATGAAAATTCAGTTCTCCAAAGGTGAAGAGACATGGACAAATAGCAAAAGCAGCAGGAGGTCGAGTCGAGCAGCGGTGGACAGCTAATTTTCTATACTATTTTGCTTTTTGCAGGTGCATCTGGAGGACTCGATATTCAGGTGGAGCACTCTCCAAAAGTGTGTTCACAGGTGGAGAGGGTTGAGATGGGAGATAGAAGTCAAGAGGTTCAATAAAAATGAGTGGGATCCAGAACAGACATCGGGATTGCACTGCACAAGTCAAAGCAAAATATGAGGCAACTGGATCGATATGGCTTTAAAGAATCGGTGTCATATGCCCCGGTGACAGCGAGTGGGGACTCCTACACCTATGAGGAGACAGTGAAAAGGTATGACAGAGATAGGTGGGTCCAGGTGATGTCTAAAGAAATACTGTCCCTCCACAAGAATCAAATTTGGTGGTTGGTGCAACTGTCACAGAGAAAGAAATCCATTGGTTGCAAATGGGTTTTTCAATGCAAGAAAGGACCTTTAGAGTAGGAAGGTATTAGGTACAAAACACGATTAATAGCCAAGAGATACTCTCAGAAAGAAGGCATCGATTTTCATGATGTGTTCTCTCCGATCATCAGGCACACATCCATACGCGTATCGTTGAGCATCATAGCAGCACAGGATCTGAAACTGGAGCAGATGGATGTGAAGATGGCCTTCCTCTATGGTTATCTAGAGGAGAGCATATACATGGAGCAGCCACAGGGGTTTAGAGAATCGAGATTTGAAGAGAAGGTCTGCCTGCTACAGAAGTCACTGTACGGATTGAAGCAGTCGTTGAGACAGTGGTACAAGTACTTTGACTCTTATATGAGGAGCATTGGATTTTTCAGGTGCGAGTTCGATCCTTGTGTATTTGTGAAGACTCTAGAGGATGAGTCTAGATTATACCTACTCTTGTATGTAGATGACATGCTGGTAGCATGTAAGAGTAGGAGGATTGTGCAGGAACTGAAAGCAGCCTTATCTTGAGAGTTTGAGATGAAGAATTTGATGCTTGCAGAGAAGATCCTAGGCATGGAGATCCTAAAAAAGAGAGTCAAAGGGCTGCTGCATTTATTTCAAGGAGGCTACATTCGAAAGATCTTGAAGAAGTTCGGGATGAAGGAAGGCAAACCGGTAGCACTACCACTTGCTGGGCACATTAGTCTTTTGAAGACCATGTCGCCACAGACTGAGGTGGAGGCTCAGGAGATGGAGAGAGTACCATATTCTTTGGGAGTGAAAAGCCTAATGTATACAATGGCATATTCTAGGTCGGATCTTGTACATGTAGTAAGTCAGGTCAGCAGGTTCATGGTGTAGCTGGACAGGGAGCACTGATGAGTACTGAATGGGATCTTTAGATACTTGGTGGATTTAGTTGGAGTCAGTATCTACTACGGATAGTGAGAAGGTATTGAGGGATGCTCCAACATGTCCCAAGAGATTCGAGGGCAGATGGAAAGATTCGTGGATGTGGATTTTGGTAGAGATGTGGACACCAGGCGTTCAACAATAAGATTTTTGTTCAGCTTGAATAGGGGTCTCGCTTCATGAAGATCTTGCTTGCAGCCCATCACGACCTTATCCACTATTGAAGTGGAGTACATTAACATCACGGAGGCAGTGAAGGAGGCATTATGGCTGAAGGGGCTGGCGTTGGAAATGGGCTTCCTACAGAAAGTTGTCAGGGTGCACTACACAGTCAGAGTGCACTACATAGTTAGAGCACACTGCTGTTGGCACAGAACTTTATCTATAATGCGAAGATGAAGTACATCGATATCAAGTATCATCGGATCAGAGAGCTCATGAAAGAAGGTGAGGTGGAGCTGGTGAAGGTTCACACAAAAGAGAATCCAGCTGACACACTTATGAAGACTCTTCTTGGGGATAGCTTTCGTAGATGTATAGCACTGATAGGGCATGATCGACAAGATGGAGTTTGCTGAGGCCTTGGGGCACCAAGGTGGAGATTGTAGGATCCGGTGTGGTGCTCCAAAGCCTCAAGTGACCAAGAAAAAGGCCAAGATCCTGGGCCCATGAGGCATTTATGGGGGTTCTAGGGCTAGTTTGGGTCCTAGGGTGAAAGACTGTCAACTTTCACAGTTTTAAGGTCTAGAAGATTTAGGTCTTGAGGGGCTAATTTGCATTAGGTTAGGTTTGAATCCAAAGAAGATGAGATTGAGTTAAGTTATGGGTATATATGGGCTTGGATGAATGCAATTTTATATTAGGTTAGCCATAGAAGTTTTTGAATTCGATTACATTGATCCTGTATAAATATATATTATATTTAGTTTTAGATTGACCCAAGATTAATACAAATCATTTTCTCCATCACATTCTCTCTCTTCATCTCTCTCTGATTGCCGTCCTCCTTGGTGTGAAAAACCTTAGCCGCCATCTAGAGTTCTAGGGAGGATGCTCAAACCCTAGCACCCTTCACCAAGAAACCCTAGCGGCAAGCCCTAGTTGGCGCCCCCCTCTTGTGGCTGCCATATCCTCCAGTTGGATGCCCCTTTTTGGGTGATTGCTGCTGGTTTCAGGTCTCCACAGGTCCTGGGAAGGTATTTCAACACAAAGTATGACACTATATCAACTTTTAATTAGATTCATATAGCAATATTTTATTTAAATATTTTTTTCTCATTTTCTCTCATTCATGCATGACCATCTAATGATGCATCAATAATTCTAAAATAATATTTTAGACTAATTCTTTTGTGTAGATCTTAAAGTCTGTTAACTTAATTGATTGATATTTGACATTAACTAATTTTCTACAACTTAGTTTATAATGATTTATTTCAATAAATTCGAGTTGATTTCAGAGCAAATGTAGTGTACATAAAAAAGTAGCATAACTCAACATAAATTATTGTGTTTGAACAATCATACAAGTGCTTTTCTTTACAAATGATTTAATTTTCATTTTCAAACTCCAAAGGTAGAGTAAATTTGCATTTGGTTCAATATATGTTCAAAGTTGTCATTGGATTTCTCTATCGCGTGAGTATGCATTCCCTCATAAGTGGTAACCACAATTCCTTCATCTTTTGATAGGCGTTGAACTTGCTTTTTGACATTGCAACCTTGATGAGTGCATCGATAATAACTTCTGCAAAAAAAATATTAAATTAATAGCAAGACACATACTCAATGGTATTTATTTTAGTTTTCTAATTTAAGTTGGTTAGTTTTATCAATCAGTTTTACTTCCTTTCTTGTTGGTACATAATTTATGATATATTTTTAAATTATTTCTAACTAGTATATCTTTATATGTTAAAGATTTGGATCTCTTGAACAAAATCAAGAACATTGTCATTTTAAAGCGCATAGCTGTTTTAATGATGACATACCAACATCAAGATTTAGTTTATTATTTTAAAATATATCCATAATATTACTTTCTCCAATCACTAGGCATGCATACAAGTAATTTGTTTGCCTTTACAACTTCTCAATATCTTGTCCTAGTAGCTTTCTACTACTCTACCCGATAAGATAATAAGAAATATATATTACTTTTCATCACTATTACTATCAAATTTTAGGAATACATAGAACAATTTCTCGAGGCACTCTCAAAATAAAAAATATAATTGATAATATTTAACTATTTCAATGATATGGTTAGTAAACATATTCATTAACAATTTTATAGTAATTAATTTGATCTCCTTAGAAGTATGATCATTTGAATTTGTAAATAAAAATTATCATCATCATCATACAGAGTATACGCAAAAAAAGGAAAAAGAGAAAAGAAAGTAAAACAGAAAAATACATTCTCTCAAATGAGGAAGAAATATTCTTTTTTTAATCAAAAAAAGAATACTTTTATTGTAATGTCTGTTTATATGTCTCAAAGGATTCTATAAGTAGAGCTAAAAATACTAAGAAAGATGGCATGATATGCTTAGTGCACTAAGAGGTTTCTATAAGTAGGAGTATCGAGGATCATATGAGGTTTAACTCTCCATGGAATATCAAGGCCTTCTCTTGGTTGCAATCGAACTAATCATTTCTCCCCAACAAGACAAGAGAAGGAGAAAAAGATAGAGGAAGGAGAGATATAAGAGAAGAAAAATTATTTTCTCTTGAAATTTTATCTTGGTCTCAATATCTCAGTAGTGTCTTAGTAATGTGCTTCTCTTGTGTGTTAGATTTCTCAACAAGATCTCTTCTTGTATTTATGTTGTATTTTGTGTGGATTGGTTTCTCTTGGTGAACTTGTAAAACTATTTTATATTTTTTAATATTATAGTGGACTCTTACCCCTGGCTTGGATTTTGAATGAACCACGTTAACTGATATATCATATTAGTTTTATTATATATTTTTTATTATTTTATTTAGCTATTTCTAGGATTGTAACCATGGTATCAAAGCTTAATGCTGAGATAGAAAATAATGGATTGTTTGTAATTATGGGTGGTTCAACCAAATTTAAAATTTCAAAATTTAATGTCACTAACTTTGTGTTCTAAAGTTAAAGATGTAGGTCATATTAGTAAAAGATGGATGTAATATGGTGCTTGAAGGTAAAGCAAAGAAATCTACTATGATGGCTGATGAAGAGTTTGCCAATTGGGACGATATGGTAATAGTTAATTTTCATCCAATGCTTGATGTATCGGTCCTATTTTTAATATTTCTTTAGACATCATTGCTAAATGATTGTTAGAAAAGTTAAGGAACATGTATAAAAAAAAAATCTAAGCCAAATAAGATTTTCTTTACGAATAATCATACACCTTGAGAATGTAGAAGTGCATTTTGTTGCAAGAGCGCTTGAATCAGTTTAATACATTGACTTGTTAGTTAGTAGCAGTAGAGGTAAAGATTGATAAAAAGAAGAAAATAACTATATTCATTAGCTCGATGTCTGATTCATAGTCTAATTGATCCAATCAGGGAGAAAATTTTTTTTTTTGAACTTGCTCGACTCAAATCTCTCAAAAGAAAAAAAAAAGATAATAAAAGAATTATGAAAGTAGAGCCCAAGTGCCTCTTTCTTTCTTTAATTACTTCATCATTATTTTTTTTTCTTTTAAGAGATTTGAGTTGAGTTAATTAAAAAAAAAATCTTTCTTTTCTCTAATCGGATCAAGTTGATATTAGAGCTTTGGTTCTCTACAACTATAGAAGATCTAGATGAAGAAATTTTAGCCTGATCACTGTAGGCACCATCTTCTTAACAAAGTAGCATCACGATGAGTAGATCTTGAAAACTATCTAATTTTTTTTAAAAAAAATCATCAAAATCGAATATCATGTGACCAAATTATGGTATCTGAAAGTTTAGCATACAATTCAATTAATTTTTAAATATGACAAATCTTGTTTCTAGATTCTGTTCAGCTCTACTTGTAAAGACCAATGTGATCCATATCGAGTTTTCATAGTGATTAAAATAATCCACATTGAGTTTGATGATCCTTTTGGATATTTATAATGATTAAAATAGTCTACATCAAAGCTGATGATCTATCTGAATCACTAATGATGAACTTTAGTGGTGTAAGAGTTATCAACATGAACTTAGCAGCATCGATATTGTTTACCAAGGAGGCTAGACAGAAGAGTAATCAGATTAGCTCTTCAAGTAGTATGATAGTGAGAGAAAGACCACAAGATAAAGGATTTGATGGTGCATGATTCAGATACAAATCCAGAGGTAAGGGCATGGTGCAATTTTATCACAGTAGTATGACCATGTTAGGCAATTGTGCCACAACATGGACAAAAGCAGAAAAAAAAAAAAGGTGGTTCTTTGGATGCGGCAATAGCATATGAGCATATTGATGATGATATTGGAGAGGTTCTTATAGTCTTTGAAGATATGGGTATTTCTAATGGTGTTTGGATTTTGGTAATTGTTATCATGTTTGCTTGAGGAGGGATTGGTTCAACTCCATTGAGATAAAAGAGGGTACTAATTAATTGGTCAATTATTCAATTTATGAGGGCGACGCATGGTGTTGAGTTAGTCAAGATCTAGATGTTTGATGGAGCAATGTGTGTATTGAGTGGGTTGTGATAAATCCAAAAGATGCGCAGAAATCTGATTTCGCTTGGTGCACTAGACTCAAGCTGTGGATATTTAGTGCAAAGTATAGTTCTTTAGACGGGGATAGCATAGAGTTGATGGAGGGTAAGAAGTATTGCAACATATATCACTCGATCGAACAAATAGTTTTAGATGAAGTTTCGATGGTGTATATGACATAGGGGAGACATGATACTCAAGATGATGTAGTTTCAAAATATATGACAAGGATCACTTTTGCCATGGTGACATGTGTAGGTATTTCGAGAGATTTTTGTAAATAAAGTTGTAAGTGTCATAATGAGTGACTTGAGCCATGCCTGGGTGCATGAGAAGCTATGAGATGAGCTAGTTGTTTTCTACGAAGGGGGGTGGTGTTGTTTGAGAGATGGTAGATAGAAAGCTTCTATCAGATCTCTTGGTTGGTTTGGCAAGGAAAGTCAAGGTAAAGAATGTTAGGATTATGGCTTTATTGCTGTGTATAGAATAAAAGCCAAGAGGAACTTAGATATATATTATTGCTTAATTTGATTCCTATTATGAAAAGAAAGAGCTTAGCAACCTCTAATGTTTAATAGAGGGATGAGAAAAGAAAAAAGAAAGAGAAAAAGAGAGGAAAAAGAAGAGAAGAAAGAGTGAGAGAAGAAGAAAGTCATTTTTCTAGAATTTTGTTTTGATCTCAGTATGTCAACAATCTTTCAGTGACATACTTTTTTGATGTAAGATTTATCGGTAAGATCTCTTCTTATATTGATTTTTCTTATATTTCCTTCATGGGTTAATGTCTCTTCTAAAAGGGTTCTGTATTTTGTGAATATTATAGTGAAGCCCTCAATCCTTGACGAACGTAGCTCTAATTTTGGATGAACTATGTTAAATTTTGATGTGTCCCAGCGCTTTTATTTTCTATTATTTTTTTATTAGTTATTCAACTGTTGATGGGCTAGAGAGATAGATAGAGAGAGAGAGAGAGGAGGAGGAGGAGGAGGACTGGTGGAGGAGGAATCTGTTCCCTTAATCGTACAACGTGGCATTCTCTGCTACCATGCAAGCCCAGATGGTACAAGGGCACTTATCATGGTAACTAAAAAGATTAGCCTCACATAAGTTAGGCAACATCTTCACGTTGCACCGGCACCTAGCTCCTATTACAAGAATTGTACAGTATTTTTAAGCCATTAAATCAAGGCAGCATTGAGAAAACACATGTAGCTCATTCAATGGAGCTTAAAGAAAAATAATTTTGGATTGCAATGTTTTAGCAATCAGATGTGGCATTCTGTAAAAATGTGGTGATTTTGGAACATTGGTGAAAAATACCAGAATTATTTAAAAGCAATAAAGATCCTTTCGTAATCAAAATTTGGATGCATCCAAAGTTACTTTTACCAAGGTAGATGGATACCTATTGCTCTAATTCAGATTGGCACATAAAATGATGAAGCAAAGCGAAGTAAAATGGTTAAGTAAATTAACAGAGTTAGAAGGGGAAGAGTGTAGCAGAAAGGGAAAAACAGCGACGCACACAAATGGAACAATAAAGGCCCAAACTAGCCTTCTTCTTTGGTGGGAATTAAAAAGATAAAATAAAGCTTTTCTAGAAGCCTATATTAAAAAGGAACAAGCTTAAACTATTCCTAGTCAAAAATTTGACCACCGGGTCATTATTCCTTGAGTGATGGATACAAGAAGATGTGATTTAGTCCATGTCATCTAAATATGAATGAGGTGGTAACAAAACGATATAAGCAACCCACAATATATGGTTGAAAACTTGTCCAAATTATGCTGTAGATCACAATTAAAAAAAGTAGCTTGTACCCAAAAAAGCAAGCTAAAAAGTTGCCTGTTAATCTCTTGAAGCTTCCACAACAGCGACAAAAGGTGCAACAAGGAAAAGCACCACAAAACCATCAAAGATGAAGGATTTTTGATCTCCAAGAGTTCCACCACAACCTTCTGCCTCATTTCAGGTTTGCACCATAACTAATCTTTCCATATGGTGCTCAGTATGAAATTTAAAGTGGGATTCTAAATCTTCCCATGGTCATGGTTAATTAAATGATAGCAATAACAGTGCATGAACACCATGTTAGCTAGCAGAGTTGGTGATCCTACCATGCACCAGTTATCTTGAGAATAGGTTAGAGAGAAGGAGGGATAAAGGAAGAGTAACTTGAAACAAACCTTGGGAATTTGTTATTCTTCACTGCCTTCTGCCCATACTTCCTCCATCGGTACCCGTCGTCGAGGATGTCGACTTGGCTTCTGGTTTGGAAGGCAAAACGAGGTCTCCTGACCTTCTTCTCGCCCTTCTTCCTACCAGTCTTCACCTCGTTCTCTACCCCTCCAAAGGACTCCATTTGAGGAGCTCCAGGACCTTCTAAAGATGAAACCTTGGCATCTTCCCTGAGCCCCAAAAGTCCACTTGAATTGTTATGATGGAGACTGCCAAAGACTTGGTTGTTACTCAACATATTGGATGGCAAGTGGGTGAGATGGGAAGAGTAAGAAGAAGAAGAGGAAGAAGGTTGTGGAGGGAATAGTATAGGATAGTGCTCCATATATATCAGATGTGTGTGTGTGTGTGAGAGAGAGAGAGAGAGAGCGAGAGAGGGGGGAAAGGAGGAAGGAGGGGGGATGAAGGGAATATAAGAGATAGGAGGAGGGCGTGTTTTGTGGGGTCTTCATGTGATGGAGAGTTGATGGCGGCTTTTGAGAGGGCAACGGTCTGGTGATGTGATTAATATCAGCTCATAGCCATCTAAGTGGAGGTAAAAGAGGAAGAGTCGTAAACGGCACGTAAATATATTGGGTGATCAGGAAGCCAATATTCATATGTTTTGGGTGGTATGTCTTCACTTTGATAAAAGGTGTTGTGTGGGGAATAAAATGGACGGGAACAAGTGGCGGCCACATCTGTCTTCATCCGCATCTGTGACACATATTGTTCATGTACATGATCTAGATTTGTCTCTTGTGGGTGTGGGAACCACTAACATGGGCATATCCATAGTGGATCTCAAGCATTATCAAAAGATATTATTCTTTTTCTACCAAAAAAAAAGATATTATTTTTTAATTCCTTAATTTTGCCATGTGTGAGTTCTTCTACACAATCAGTGTCAATTACCTGGTTTTTGCATCCATTTTAAAATTTGCTAAATTAGAGTTTTATTTCTTAAGAAAAGAGAATCCTAACATGGTGGATCCCAAGCATTATCGCAAGATATTTTTTTTTTTTTAATTTCTGTACTTTGCCATGTGTGAATTCTTCTATACTTGCATGTATTTATGAACTATGATCCATGCATGGTCATATATAGTATAGGCCTCATGCTCTTTTGTTTTAGATAATTAACTTTTCTCTCAAACAAATACAAATTCCATCAAACAATCAGTGTCAATTACCTGGCTTTTACATCCATTTTAAAATTTGCTACATCAGAGTTTTATTTCTTCAGATAAGGGAATCCTATAGAAAGTTAATGTGGGCCAATGATATAGAAGTAATACCATTTACATGGACGTTAGGCTTACATCAAAGACAATGAAATAATTTGGATCATGAGGACATAAGGTGGTTAGAGTACATATGCTATCCACTCAATCCATCCAGACGTGTTTTAGCCATACAATTAATCAAAATGGATGGATGTACTCTTGATAGCAAAAACAAACCTCATTGGAAAATTTTAGCTTAATCCAATTGGTTCTCACTTGATTTCCAATCTTTAAAAGCTACAGGGATGACCATCATTTGACATTATTCACCATTATATTCATCATCGACGTAGCACAAATATGGTCCACATGATTTGCCCAACCACTTGTGAATTGCACCAACTCCTCTTAATTATTCCAATCTTTTCCTACCCCATCAGATGGTGCACATGGTGGAGCTTTTCCAACAGTACTTTGGCCACATGTTTGTAATTAAGGCTTAATTAAAGACCCATTCTACCCCCAAGATAAATAAAAGAAGGTGGTTCCACGTACTAAAGATGAGCTCATCAACAGGCCTCATGAATTGTGCATGTGATCTCTCTTTGTCAGAAAAATTATTGGTTATATCAAGCCCACCACTAAGTTGGTAGACTAGTTTAATCAAAAATAAAAATAAAAAATAGATTATATATATATATATATATATTTATGTATATTAATTCGTGATCAGGAGAAATGATAATTTTAATCAATTTACTTATATTAAATCTAATCTAATTTAAATGAGATGGATTTTATTTGATTCGGTTAAAATTTAAAATGAACATAAATTTTAAAAAAATAATATTTGAGTCTGATATGGATAATAATATATTCTATTCCGAATCCGATCTGATATAATTTTAATTAAAATATTTTTTTAAAATTATAATTATATTATATATTTATATCATATATTTTTTTAATTTAATTTAATTTTTTATATTTATTTGACTCATTTTGATTTGAAATAAATAAATAAAATATATAAATATAAAATTTTTAATTATGAGATAGATAAAGATTGATCGATCTGATACATATCCGTTCTATTACTGTCCTTGACGATGGGAATGGACGGATGATTTGGTTCAACTAAAAATCTCATCTATTAGATTGCAAGGACTGAAATCCAGGCAATTTATGAGTTTTTTTTGTTTGGGGCCAATGCTAGCTGGGTGTACGGGTTGGCGTTAGTAGCTTGGGCTTGTGCACCGAAGCCTCATGGGTTCACTATTTTTCAATCGGACTCCATGTCACCTTGGTGGGTGTGCATATGGAGCGTCCGTACCGCTAGGGTACTAAAAACACAGTGCTTCAATCTTCGTGCTGAGTAGATGACGCCACCTCTTTAATATACTTTATTCGAAGCGGCCTGTTAAGTTTTGGAACCATTGGAGTAATCTATGTGCTACCAAACAATGGAATCTGGTTTAGATGGCACGTGGTCATTGTGTGGTAGGTGTCCAACACCTTTTTTTTCTTCATGTCGTGCAACCAGGGGTGGTTTTGGTGCCCAATTTAGTGGAATGATTGCGTGCAGAAAGAGTAATGGTAAAAATTAAATAGAACCGCTTTTACCAATATATGTAGGACTCAGTTTGATCTGTAGGAGAGGACAAAAGATATGGTAAAACTATTTCATGTTTCGTTGAAGTTTTCAATAAAAAATTAAAAAAAAAAATTATTAAAATAAAATTTTTATATTTAACAGAAAAAAATCCATATACAATATAAACAAATTACTTTCTCATGAATTAAAAATTAAAATTATTTTTTTTCAAAAATATTTTCAACTTCTAAATAGCAAATGATAAAACATTTCAGTTTACTAAGAGCATAACTGATTTTTCTTTTCAAGTTGATCCAGTAAATATAAGCTACTCTAAAGTATATTATTTTTTTATAACCAATTAAACATGCAAAAATCATACCATATATTCAGATTTTAATTTTTTTAAAAAATATTTTGATAAAAAAAAATTCTTTCTACGAACCAAATAAATTTATATAATTTAGTTATTAGATAGTGCTTGTCCAATCCTATTAGGTTGTTTGTATTTACAATAATACCATACTAATGTTTGTTGTATATTAAACCATGATTGTTAGATGGAGTATGATTGGTTCAAGTTCTAGATAGTTAGTTGTGTATTGTTTGTTTGGTCTAATCATTCCTCACTAGAACAAACATATATTTTCATAATTACTAATTTGCTAAATCACTAAAGATGCGTTTGGTTAGCCAATAAAAAAATATATTTTTTTATTTTTTAATTTTTAAAAAATAAAAATAAAAAAATGATGTTTGATAATATTATAAAAATTAAAAAATTAAAATTAAAATAATTACTTTATAAACAAAGTAAAAATTTTTTACTTTTTGAAACTTGCTTTTCTGCATTTTTTTACTTCCGCACCTCTAAAATACCAAATCAAAATGTAAAAAGTCTGAATCCTTCTCTCTCGTCGAGCTCTTCATCTCTCCACCCTCTTCTCCCTTCCTTTCTGAACCCTTCTTCCTCGTCGAACTCTTCACCTATAATTCACAAACGTTATTTTTTATTTTATAATAATATAGTTACCAAACATATTTTTTATTTTTTTATTTTTACTCAATAATAAAAATAAAAAAAATAATTTTTTTAAAAAAAAATTAAAAATTAAAAATCAAACAACATAACCAAACGCATTCTAAATCTATGCCTACATCCTTGAAAGATCGGTGTCAAAAGAAAGCGGCTAGACATAACATTATAATATTTTTTTATTTTAACTAACATGGAAGGGATAACAACAGCAACAACAATATAATTACATGTGTGCATATCTTGATGCTGGTGGTGCTGGTTAAAATCTTAAAAAACAATGACAGCAATAATAAAAAAAAAGGAAAAAGAGTGGGTTTTATAACCTATGCGTGCATCCAACTTGATTAGAATCCTATTCAATTCTGGCACTCATATTTAACCACTGGCCTAGATTTTTGAGATGGGTGCAATTCAAATCAGATCAGGTGCTCAGTTCCAGGTGTGCAAATCTATATTTAAACATGCTATGTCAATGCACTCCTGCTGCAGTTTCTTTTCCAATTTTAGTATGCATAAATCTTTTCACATCATTTTGCAAACTCACTCACCACATGAGAAAATTGATCAAATCTAAGCATCAACATAACTCTTTTCAGCACATGAAATTCTTCAAAACTGGCATCAGAATGGTCAGAACACATGGTAAAGGATGGAGAACTCGCTAGTATGGTTATAAATGACTACATGGGACCAGACTTCAATTCATACTGAATTAATCTTCTAAGCCACTATAGGAACCCAAATTGGCTACACCTTATCATACCTATTGATGCCTCTTGAAGCCATTTCGGTTGATTACTACATGCAGGTTAGCGGAGTGATTCAAATTCAATTAATGCATAGGTTCGATTTCCCTGATTGTGACATTGGGCTCTCATTAATATCGTCACTTTCATGTGAATTATGGCCATTGTCGCATAGAGAAAATGATGAATGTCTTGGAAGGGGGATCATCACCGAAATTTCTTCCTCCTTGTGGTGGCCAAAAAGAGCTTAGCAAACCATGATGGGAATTCCACATCTGATCTCACATAAATTGTCTCCCTTGATTAGTCAAGGAAAAAAAGGATGACTATTTGAATCATATCTTTGTGACTTTTTTAGGTCATGGAACAAGCTGTTAGTTTTCAAACTTGAATGAACCCCAATTGATGGATATGGTCGTTGGATGTGAGGCATGTGGATAGTCTTCCATGCAGTGAAGAAAGTTGTTGCTTCTATGACCATCTTTCATGCAACCATATGGTTTGAACTAGCATTGATAGACATCTCAATAAGATTATTGGAGCATGACGACAATATAATGGTTATCACAAGATGCATCAAATGTGACCATTCGTTGGATGTCGTATGTGGTTGAATGTCGCTATACATAGGGTAGAAAAAATTTTGATATTCAAACAAGAGGACCAATGAAGCCATTTAAGGAACAATTGTCTAAATATATATGATGCAAAACATTACATCTATTTTAATTCTATTATTCTAGAAAATGGTCAATCAAATCATTGATGTAATTCCCTTGAAGAAATCTTACTTAATTGCCTAATTCCATATTTCTTCTACTATCAAGGCAGCAAATTCTCAAGGAATATGTAAGTCTCAATCAAGATGTCATACATTTCCATGCCATGTATAGTGCCCTTGGTATGGTTTAGCAAATTTTAAATCTCAACATTAGTTTTGTTGTAGGACATCAATCTATTAAAATGTAAAAGAGATGAGGATAAGACATCTAAGAAACACCTGTTTGATTGTTATGTCATTTGCCTTGGTCCAAATTATATTAATTCTTCCTCACAAAACCTAAAATTTTACATGATTTTTCCCCCAAATGACATTGTAACTTAGCATTTTCTTTCACAATGGGCATTCGATTGATTTCTCTTTTTGGGTGGACAAACTTACAAAATGTGTTAACATTAATAGCTACGGCATTCAATTTGATTAGGAGTCCAAAAGAAGGATTTTCACTAGTAGATTTGCTATTGAAACTAGTGATGGGAGATTTGCTTATGATACTAGCAATTCTAAACTACTCTTTTGCCCACCAAATATGAATATTTTGCTAGTAAGTGATGATACCACTAGTAAATAACCACTTTATTAGTCATAATTTTTTTTATTAAAAAATCATAAATTTTGACCATCCCTTATGAGAACTTTTTAATGTTTGGAAAGATTACACATAACCATTATCTTATCCTTGATTGCATTTGGAATTGTTGTTTCCAAGGAGTTTCTGCCCACATGCAAAAGTCAATATCAATCAAGTAATATACTTAGAGCCTAAAAAAAGAGGATTTGCAAAATCATTAGCTTGAATGGAATTGTTAAGAATATTCAAGAGAGAAAAGTTGTGAAATAAAAAGCAGAATTAGTGATTATTGCAAGTAAAGATGTGCTTTTGCAAATATTTGTAGATCTGCAGCTAGCTCTTAAGTTTTTGTCAGATGAAAGGATAATCAAAGTCTTCACATGATTTTATTAAGATCGATAAGCAAAGCTTTCACGCGATTTTACTAAGATCTTTTTGAGATGGCCAAGTTATTATAGAGGGCTTCCATGCTTGATTATGTTAGATATTTAAATTTATTCCATACTAGCTAAGACCTATAATGATCAACGTAGATAAGTTGACCATCCTAAGATGGCTGGACTAAACATTAGATCATGCTTTCTCTATTTTAAATTGAAAACAAATTCAACTTTTAACTCTCTATATTTATAGTGCTACCTAGTGTAGTTGGTAAAGTTTTTGAGATCAATAACAAAAATCTATGTTCGAGATTTGCCCTCACTTGGATTTTGGGCAGGATTTGATCCACCCTAGTTCTCAAGAAAAGATACTTTTCACTCTCAATCTTAAAAGAGGCAGGTGTAGCAACTTGCATATCAGCTTATAGGTAATTGGATAAAAGGGAGATAAAATAGGAGACCAATAAATAAAAATTAATATTTGGATTAGGTTACTTATAAGGTATAAGTGAGATTAACTATTACTAATTACGATGCAAGTATGTATGCACCCATATACAACAATTCTACATTTTGTCTTGGTGGTAGGGTAGGGCTACAAGCATGATCACTGATAGCCTCCATAGATTTGATGTCCATTGAGTAGATACTAATTTTTCTGAACTCTATTTGTTTTATTGAATTAGAAATACTTGTGGCTAGGGTTTCATAACATTTTCCAATACATATATACCAGAATTGGAATCCTCTATGCAAGGAAGATGAGATTTGAGTTTGGCATTCTTTTAGCTCTGCATGCATGAACCTCTCTCTCTCTCTCTCAATATTTTGGTAGCGTGCCACCTCCAAGGTTTGACCATGGGTCCTTTCAAGAGCTGTTGGCCACATCACTTATTGTCATACATAACCATTTCTATCACAATCAATATTAATTTTTGTCAAAGTGTTGGATTATCTCCACATTGACATAGCTGCTACATTGGCTGTGAAGGAGGCTATTCAGTTGACTGGGAAAAGTCTATGTGCGTGAGGATTGATGATTGATATTTTCCTACCTACACTACCAAATCAAATGAACACACACTGCTATTGCTTATCAGCACCCTTTTTTCCTGGTTGAAGTTATAATGATGTTTTCAGTTGGAATGCTTTTTGAAGGAAATTATTTCGAACAACAAAATAGACAGTCACAATGGCATTGTCTTCCACTTCTCATCTATGTGTGTTATTGCTTATCCACTAAACAACTAAACGCCATCTTTCTCCTTTGTTTTGTCTTCTTTTTCCCTTTTTTTTTTTTTGTAAGATTGATTACAAACAGATGCAGTTGAACAAAGAATGAATTTCCACCTGAACGACGTTGGACTCATACATTAGAAAGTATGAATTACAAACTATTATCGGATCGGAAGGCAGTAGACTTAAATACCAATTTAACATTAGTGTAATTTTTACTTCGTCCTACTCCTTGCACCACTCCTTCCAAAATTTAGCCAAGTTGTGAGGCATATTTCCTAGCAAGAAGTGTACTAGAGATGGAACTCCTAGCATAAGTCATTATTATATATGAAATTAAAAGCATGTTTGGTTTATGATTGAAGATGGAATCAGAATTGAAATCGAAACGGTCGGTAATGGGAATTGGAATGACGGTATTTATCTCCCAATGCATTTGATTTGTAATCAAAATTAAAATTGGAATCTTAATGGATTTTGAATATTAGAGGAGAGTAGAAATTGGATTTTGGAGATTTGGGCATTTCTTTTCCTCCTTAAAATTGGAATAGAAATGGGATTCTCTCAACCCAATAGTTAGAATGGAAGTCATCATTCTCATTCTCATTCTAGAGTCTAATTCTCCCCAACTAAACATACTCTAAAGATCATATGAAATCAGAAAAATAGAAATGAACAACTCTCATTCTGAAAAGAGTATCTATTCTCATTTTTATTCTATAAGAAATGATGAGAATGCCTCTATTTTTTTTCAATTTTGAAATTTCATTTCTATCTCGATTCTGATCATGAACCAAATATGGCCGGAGATATGGCCATTTTGATTTTCATTTTAATCTATTTTCATTCCAATCGTAAACCAAATGTGCCCTCTTAGTAAGTTAGGACAAATAGAGAGAGGGTTACATGAGACTAGGGAACACCATCGTTCTCAAGATCTCATATGAAACGGGGCCACATACTTTAGTCTGAACCAACAAAATGTACATTTGGTTGAATTCTGGGGAGATATTTGGACTGACAGTTGAATTAGATGCACAAAATGAGTTGCATGCTAAAGCTAACTGTTATGCATGTGACACCCGTTCATGCTTCGTATTACCTTGATGTTGCTACTTGGATAGAGCCATTCCTCGGTCAAAAAGTTATAGAATCTCACCTTTTTTTTTTTTTTCCCAGTAAAGATAGAATCTCACCTTTAATGTCATCCAATAGTATAGATCGGCTTCTGCAACACTCTGTAACGACAAATTGGGACAAGACAAGCCAAGCATGACTTTGCTTGCTTAAAATCTTCTGACGGTAAGCATTTAACATGTGGATGCAAAAGATGCTCTTATGAAAATAAAAAGAAAACTTATATTAGAATCCAAGGTAGCTTGGTTGCACAAAAATTACCTTATCCAGATTCTCGAAGAAAGGTTACTCCCACAAGTTTTTGAGATTAGAAATCCATCATGTAACCTCCGTACGGCCTACTTACCAAAAAAAAAAAGGAAGCCATGTAAGACCTATCTCCCTTAGCGATTAAACATTGCGCTTACTAATCTTTCAACAAAAATAATCTAATTATCAATTTTACAAAAAAAAATAATTTTTTTAATTATATTTATTTAGGAGTTGTGATCTAGAAGGATTATCAAATTCGATATAAATTATTTGATCACTATGGATAGGATTGAACAAGATATACGAGCGAGAACTACCATATTAGAAGTCAAGTTGCAAGTTAAATTTCTGTAGGCTATAACTTGGTCATACGATATCTGATTGAGATGATTTTTTTTTTTAAAATTAGATAATTTTTTAAAATTCATGATGTGTACCTAACATTCAAGCCTATATTCCATTGTTTGGATTCTAAAATGGATTGATTGAATTGAAAGTTTTCTTTTTGAGATTGGACATATCTCTTAATCTGAGAGGAATCTAGCAGAACAATAGAAAATAAAATTGATATAGAAATCAATATTTACCCCATGTAAAATTTTATTTTTTTCGAGTTTATTTCTATCGGTCATGTTTATTTTAAAAAAATGAATGATATTCGAATTAGAAGAGAAATCTTATCTAAGTTATGAAAGGATGCACCTCACTACTATTATTAATATGAGCCATGTATTTCAGTTTATAGTATGTGGATCATTAATGAAAAAAATGGGATAGAAACTCTATTTTCTCTATTCTTTTATCTTTTTTCTAATCTTCTTTGAAGAAATTCGAGTAGAGTGGGGTGAGAAAATTCTTCCTTCTTCCTGATCATATCAGATTATGAATAATTTTATCATAATTTTGTCTATATATCTAACTGGGAGATGATTAATATGCAGGATAGATTTTAAACACCTAATCATATTTACAGAATACACAGTTATATTTATTTTGAATATCAGATACATATTTATTTATATCCCACTGCACATATCATACTTGGGTTCAGGAGCAAAATCATTATAGAACTCCTATATATGTATCATTTTGCAAAAGAATATATACGATCTTTTTATTAATTTTTAATGTAAAATCTGCTTGGACTTGCAAAGCTTAGTTTCTTTTGTAGACAAATAAAATACTATCAAACGCGTTTCGGAGTCGCTGATCAGGGTAGTCAATCAGGCTATGAGTCTTTGTTTGATGGAAAAACCGCCACCCCTTTGAAAAGTTAGACCACTACCTAACCCTAAAAGATGGCCATGTCCTGGAAATTTCTCCAAGGTAAGATGGCTTGAGAAAGTGGAAGAAAATAAACCACTTTGGTCTTTTCTTTCTCGTCTCCCTCCTTGGCTTCTTTTTTCCCTTGTTGCACCATTTTCCACCAATAATTTTGAGACAGATGGAGATAGATAAATATAGGAACTATAAAATGAGTTGGAGGATCCGCAGCCCTAAGCAAGGGTAGGTGAGGAAAATCTAACAGGGCCAAGAAAGATTCTAAACACTTGGGCATCTAAAAAGGTCGCCTCTCATGTAAGTATATTCAGTTGCAATCGATTGAGTCAACCTGAATCCAATCTAAAACCTTCGCAATAGCATTCAATCCAATCAATTTCATTGAGTTAATTGGATCATGTCATGTTTAAAAGTGTTTGGCTCAAACTTAAGAAGTTTTTAATTTAGGCAAGACAACATTACCTAACAAGGTCTCTATGTCATCTTCCTCAATCAAAAAAATAGAGAAAGGAGTTCTAAAGCACAAGTAACCAGACCAAATCAGGTCTGGAAGCTGATGTCATTGCTCAAACATGCCGGCTTCGGATCATGCCCGATTTCGTTGAACCCAATCAACTCTGACTGAAACGTAATGGGAGCTTTGCGTCGATTGTGGATTAGATTAAATAAAATAGGATATGCAAGTAGCTGACATTTTAGGATAAATATGCATTTAAAAGAATAGTAAATTATAAGTGATTTAGAATATGTTTGGTTAGGGAGAATTAGATTTTGAAATGATAATAGAAATAAGTAACTCCAATTCCAATCATTTGATTAGAGAGAATCCTAATCTTATTCTGATTTCAAAGAATAGGAACCATCAATTTCTCAAAATTCAATCTCTACTCTCCCTTGGCATTTGAATTTCATTCCAATTCTAATTATGATTTTATACACGAACCAAATACACTGAAAAATTGGACATTTCGGTTACCATACCATTTCAGTTCTCATTTCAACCTATTCTGATTTTGGTCACGAATCAAATACGTCTTGAATCTAATCCCAATGATTATTAGCTAGCATGTTATCTTTGAAGCAAATGGACAAATTTGTCCCATGTTCAAGTGAAAAAGATCCTCCAACAGAGGGCGCACATTTGTCACCTTTAAAAACGAAAAAGCTTGTCCAAACAATCATATTGAATTGGTGCAGTTTGGGTTTGGAATCCATATGAACCAACCTGCAGTACAAGCTGAACTTTGAGATCCACAAGGCACTCACCATCAAGAATTGTAGTCCACCACTGAGCATATCATGCTCCATTAACTTGTATGAGCATTAACTAAATTTACATGTATGAACTTATATTAACTTGTATAATTGTGTTAGTATCATGCACGTGCAATGCATGTGTCTTTATATATATATATCTATGAGGGGCATGGGACCTGGGGAGTGATAAGAATCATGGAAAAAGAGGATTCCGCTTTGATATTAGTAAAATAAAAATTCTTAAATATGTGGTGTCCACCTTAGGAAGGAGAAATTCAATAAAAAGCAATACACATGATAGGTTTTTTCTTATAAAAAATATTAAAAAATGGAGTCCAAACCTAGGGAGGTGTTGAAGGATATGGTTAAATAAAAATAAAGAATGCAGGAGGAAAATAATGCACATAGGAATCAGTCTTCATATAAAAAAATATTAAAAATAAATTTGAAACGAAAGTAAAGTGAAATGGGAGAGTTTTTATTATAATATAAGATTTTTCAAAATCTTTCTTTTCTGCTACAGTTTTCTTATGTTCTATTAAAAGCATTAAATTACATGCAGGGACCCAAGATTTATCTTCCATTGCATTCCAATTAGTAGGCTGATTGTTGACTTGATGTCAGAGTAAAACTAAATCATAAAAGTCCCCGTGAAGATTTATGCAGATTTTTTTGGCACAATATGTTTTTCCTTTAGATTATAGTTTTACATATGCCTGCAACAGATATATATATATATATATATATATATATATATATATATATATATATATTATGCTATGGAAGAACCCAAACTCAGTTAAGGGATCATGAAGCCCTGGTTTCAATGGCCACTTGTATTGCACTTGCCTTTGTGCTAGTATTGATAATCTATGGAAATCGATGCGGATGTCTAATGTTAAACACTATTTTCAGATCTAAAATGGAGGAAACTATTGGAACATAACAGAGTGGAACATTGGAGATTAGTTAATTTATTTTTTCTTAATATTTATTATTGTGGAGGGTTTAGTTCCATATCGATTGTGAGTCAGATGTACTCTACCTT
This sequence comes from Elaeis guineensis, assembly GCF_000442705.2. Lineage (NCBI taxonomy): Eukaryota > Viridiplantae > Streptophyta > Magnoliopsida > Arecales > Arecaceae > Elaeis > Elaeis guineensis. Next base: position 90,255,671 of record NC_026001.2, on the reverse strand, counting down.
ATATGAAATAGAAGATTCTCTCTTCTTCAAAGGCATTTTTTGGATCAAAGCTCAGAAGATAACATCGTGAGATCCGACAATCACAAGCATATCAAGTACAGCTCAAAGACCGCAAACGTATAAGCTACGTTATGCATACAGTCAAAACGGATGAGCCCTTCATCCGTACGAGCCTCAGAGTCTCCTTACCGCAACACTTACCAAATCACATCTACAGATAGTTTTCCCATGACATTATTATGACATTGTGGTTATTACCGATGAGATGAAATTAAAGGTAATGAGCCTTTGATGGGCATGTTTGAGGAGACAAAAAAATTTTCCACTGAATTATTAACTATTACTTGTTGCACTTAGATATACATGTCCAAAGGGCATTAAGGGATTAATGTAATCAAATGAGCTAAAGCCAGCCATTCTCAATTGATGTTGGAGAGGTGGAATTAATGGAACGGCACAATAGCATACGACAGAAGTAGAATCAAAGCACCATCCTTGGAATAGATTGTGATGTAGCCAGACTTCATGAACAACATCCTACCTTTTACCTGCCAGCTATATTCAATGTCTATCATATGTGAAAATAATACATTATTTAACCGCCAAAACTTTGATTTGGACCAACCATATAAGACTCGGACCGGTTAGGTTTATATTTTTATATTTTAATGAAAGCAAAAGGTTGATTGATGACTACTAAAGACTCATTTGGTTGACAGAAAGTGAAAAGAGAAAAGAGACAGTTCTTGAAAAGTGAAGAGGAGACTTCTTGTTTGGTAAGAATTTAAAGAGAAGAGAGAATGAAAAAAATTATTTTCATGAGAAATCACTTCCCACATTTTATGGAAAGTACAAACCCATGGGGGGATAGATTTTGGCATTTCACATGAAATGGGAGTGGAGGGTACTTTTTTGTTTCCCAAAATATTCTTTTAAGATCTATGGATAAGATTTTACAAAATATCAATGGATGGTTGCGATGAAATACTGAATAGTGATATAATATTATATTAATATTATCTTAATATTTATATGAATATAATATTAATATTAATATTATAATATTTATTATATTTTAATATTTATACTAGTATAATATTTTTATTAATATTAATATAATACTTATATTAATATATTAATATTTATATTAATATAATATTATATTTATATCTATATCAATAAATTTATTATATTAAAATATTAATATATTATTAATATATATTAGTATTATGTTAACATAATAAATTATTATAGTCTAATATTATATTATAATATATTAATATTATATTTTATATTTATATGAATATACTATTAATATTTATATAAAGTTTAGAAGCAAAAAGGTATAGTTTGTATCTACTAAAGGTATAATAGGTATTTTATATAGTTTTCTCAGAAAAATAGATACTCAACCAAATGTAAGCTACTCTTCAATTAGTCACTTTCTCGTGATCAATCAAATATGCCAAAATTTTATTTTTAAAAAAAAAAATTTTAAAAAAAAATTTTTTCTCACGAACCAAACGTGTCCTAAAAAGATTTTGGTTAGGAAACGACGGGACCTAATAATATCTGGGTCATCCTACATTAGTTTCAATTATTATATTTCTTATTATAAGCCAACCAAACAAGAGGATGACTTTAGCTAGTATTAGCTGATGGAAAGGTATGAACTCCTAGAAGCTCAAAACCATCTACTTGCACGGATGGTTGAACTTTGTTATTTATAAATTATTCTTTCCATAGGTTTCGGGTATGGTTCAACATTGTTTGCAATTAAAAGTTACACCCCCATAAGCACCAAGGTTGTAGAAACAATGCAACCACTTCCAATCTCATTGGCAAGGAAGAAGTCCAAGCTATCTAGAACAATAATTCCATGCATGCGTTTTTCTTTTGTTGTCTTGATTAAACCATAGAAAAATATATTGACCAGACTCTTTTTTTGTTTTGTTTTGGCGGCTGTTTCCTTGAATGGTCATCCCAGTAATATTAACGATGAAACAAATGCAATAAATTATAGGCAGAATTAGATAGCAAATAAGATATATTTGGATATGTTTTTCATTTTTTCCAAACTTGTAGTCTGATAAGCATTTTATTGTAGTTTATGCCAAACAGATGAACTCAGTTCCTAAAACAGACCTCGGTCATATATGCCTGCCGATCCTCCCAAGGCTATACATGTGTGACATCTAAAACCCCTAAAGTTAATAAATATCTCGCTTGTAGCTAGTGGCAGTGTGTTACACAAGATAGCAGCTTAAAACACTCCCATGCAAGACAACTTATTCTATTGAACATCAATCTTCTATTGAAGATTACCTTAAACAAGTAATCTAAGGGCATTACCAAATTTGACATAGACCATTTTGGCCATTAGGAGTAGGGCTGGATAGAGTATGGGAGCAAGACCTATTATATTGAGAAGCTGAGTTGCAAACCAAATTTTTAAAAGCCATTACTCGATACATTCGATTTGAGATGATTTTTTTTTTTTTTTAAGTTGGATAGTTTTTTGAGATCTATTTTTTGGTGCCATGCCCTTTAGGAGGTAGCATCTCTAGTGATCAGGGCCAAATTTCATTGTTTAGGATCTAAAATGGACTGGTTAAATTAAAAATTTTCTTTTTAGTAAGACTTTAACCAGACATATTTTCCAAATCGAGAACAATCCGATAAAATGAAAAAAGACAGTTGATATAGAAGTCAAGATCTATATTTTAAAAAATTTTAATCTTTTCTAAATTATTTCTACTATTTATATCTATTTTAGATAAAATAGTTATATTAGAATTAGAAAGAGAAATCCAATCCAAATTATATAAAAGCAGACATCACTATTATAAATAATTATTGTGTATCTTATTTTTAGATCAATCAGTAAAAGAAAATAAGACTAAAGTCCCATTGTAAAATTCTTCTCATTCTATCCCCCAATTAGCCACATAAGATAAAAAGGGAAGGAAGAGACAGATAGAGAAAAGGTGGTGAGATAGGAAGACCAAGTAAAGGCCGAACCCCTCTCTGCATGGTTTCTGCTCATGAGTGGTTGTACTCCTTGTGCTTGGTTGATCCTGACATTGGCTTCCACTTTCAGTTCCAGCCACAAGGCCTCTTTATAGCCCGTCATGTCCCCCCATTAATTAATAGGGATAATCATGAGCAAGGCAAGCTTTCCACACCCTCCAGCAGCTCCTTTTGTCAGGCTATGCCATAAATATGGGTGACTCCCCATATGCTATGAATGATATTACTAGGCACAATTCCCAAAGATATTAATGGGAGATAGGATTCTTGACAGTCCCATACTCTCTAGTGGTTCCGACTTCTCATATAAAAGAGGTAAACAACGGACCCCAAGGTACGCCTCCTCTCCTTCTCGTAAACGCTCTTTCCCATATGTTGTGCATGAATCTGACTTGAGTATCAGAGGGTCCCAGCTGGAGTCATCTCTAATAGGATTTTTCTTGCAAGTTCGGCCATCATCGATCCGTCGGACATCGCCTCACTCCAATGCCTCCGGCTCCGATCAGATTTTTGAGTCAACAGATTGATGCTAGAAGGGCCGGGTTCTCTTGAGCTGGTGCCGGGCGCCCGCACGACTGTCTGCTTTTGAGAAAGAACGTCTTATCTATCATTATGCCATCGTGGAGAGCTTTCTCGCTGATAGGATTTTTGGTTATAGACTATGCTCCGCACTAGCTATCGGAGGCATCTCCACGACTTCCTTTGTTGGCTTCTATTAAAACAAGAATAGGAAGAGACTTCTCAAAAAAAACTTTTTAGATGATCTGTGAGCTCGTACATGATGCCGAATTCAATTGTTCGGGGGCTTCCTTTCCCACGGCCACAAAAGTAAGGCTGACTATGTGGCTGGTCTTCGGAAGAAGCCAGTCCTAATTCTCGAGGCCTTCTCCCTCCCTCGTGACATCTTGATGTAGAACCTATTGCTGAATCATGACTCAAATATCAAGATGACATGTTCTCTCCCCTGGTTGTAAAAGGTGAAATTTGATAAGGCATTTCAACGCCGCCTCTCGATGGCGAGACCTCGGATATTGCCGTGCACGTGGGGAGATAGTAATAGGATATGAAGGAAGGGAAGGGCGACGCTCATCCTTATTTGCCCTATGCGTGTTTGCTGCCGGGGCCGGGCTCAGCCGAAGCAAGCCACTGTGCCCCACGGCGCGTGGGGAGCCAATCCTCATCCTCAATGGTGCAATTTTCCTAGGACTGGACTCGTAGAAGTCGGCGGCCATAGGCCCAAAGCTCTCCGCCACACCTGTGAGCAGTTCAGGATGCCGTCAAAACCATCCGTAGGAGGCTCCAAACTCGCATGTCCACACCACCACTCCGGCCTTCGCCAAGGGCATCTGAGGATATGGGTGCTGTAGATCGGATAGAGAAGCGGGGCAAGAAGAATCAGGAATCACTCGCGCGTTCCTTGGCCTTGAAATCATGGACGGGATCGGACCCATTGAAGTCCAGATCAGTAATCGACAAAACTTCGGAGGCGAATTTATTGGAGAAAATGCTGAGCTCGTCTCATTCCTCGTCGACCCCCTTTACGGTTTGAACCTATGATGTTAGGATTTGATGCCTCGAGATTTAGCCCACAGCGAGGTTCGCGACGAAAAACGAAATCCAACGAGATCAAGATCATCCCAAACGGAGCTCGGATGGAAGAGATACGAGTTTTTGAAGTCGGCATGAGATCCGAGACGGTGGAGGACCACCGACGGCTGGCGGCGGGCCGGCAGAGCAGTGGCGGCGCGGCCCAGACGGGACCAACGCACGACCTAGACGAGCGGCCTAAGCGGGTGCGCGGGCCTGCACGCGGGTGCGGCCCAAGTTCGCGCGCACGGGCCGGCCCAGGCGCCTTGCCTGGGCCCTGCACCCCGATCCACCATGGATCGGGAGGTCCACGGATGGGCCTATGGACCGCATGGGTGTTTTCCACACGTTTTTCACAGTCCACGGCACTATTTTGTGGACCGATCGCGATCAAACGGCATGGGTTGATCCTGCTTTCGATCCGACGGCTGGAGGAGGTTATTTAAAATTTGTTTGAGCCAGATTAGGATTTCTAATCCTAATCTAACTCTTGTTTAAGACCTATAAAGGCTTGGGAACGGGAACAGTGGCCTGTGTGGTGTGGTCTTTTGGCCTGGTTTTCTCATGGAAACCTGAGTGCCTGTGGCGGCGTGAACCCGAGAAAGAGAGAGAGAGCAACGTGACCGTTGAGAAAGAAGGCTCCTGGACAGCGGATGCCAGGCACTTCAGAGGTTCAGGGGGTCTTCCAAGAGAGAGAGCTTTTGTGAGGGAAACTTCTAGTGAGAGAGAAATTGGGTGTACGAGGGTTGAGGGTGAGATTTCCTCTTGTAAAATTTTTTTTTCATAGTGAAGTTTGCATGCCCCATGGAGGCGAGCCCTTTTGTGACTGATCTACGTATTTTGATTGTTCTTTGTTTTATTTCTTCTTTCTTCTTGCTGCATCACATGGTACTGAAAAGGTCTTGGGAGGTGATGTCCTGGCCAGACATCTACCCAACAAGTGGTATCAGAGTAAGGCGGTACAAAGACGCAGATTGCAGCGGTGGTGAGCAAGACTGAAGATGGAGAAGACAGAAACAATCAAGATGGAGATCAACAAGTTCGATGGTAAGAGCAATTTCTCCTTATGGCAGGCAAGGGTGAAGGACGTGCTCATCCAATAGGGGTTGATCGATGCTCTCTTATGCGATGAGAAGCCGACCACCATGGAGGTGCGGGATTAGAAACGGCTACAGATGCAGGCGGTGAGTACCATCCGTATGTACCTGATGGATGAGGTGGTGATCAATGTGCTGAGCGAGACTTCTCCGATGGTGCTGTGGTCGAAGCTCGAGGAGTTGTACATAGCAAAGTCTCTCACCAACATTCTTTTCCTCTGAAAGCAATTCTACCAACTATGGATGACTAAAGGACAGAGCGTGCAGGAGCATCTGAGCCACTTCCAGAAGATCCTCACCGACCTCTTCAGCGTTGGTGAGAATGTTGAGGAGAAGACCAGGGCGCTGGTTTTGCTGGCGTCGCTTCTCCCTTCGTACGAGTCCTTGGTGACTGCTCTTCTAGTGGAGAAGAGCACCATCAAGATGGATGAGGTCACTACAGCGATACTCCAGAATGAGGTTCACAGGATGGAGAACCCAGCTTCAAGCTCAGGTAGCAGTAGCTCAGCTTTGGTGGCTTTTGGAGGAGCAGAAGGTGGTAGACTGAGCGACAGGAGATCGTAACGAGGGCGGTCCAAGTCCAGGAGGGACTTGAGCAAAATCAGGTGTTACCGGTGTGAGAAGTTGAGGCATCTAGCCAGAGATTGCTCTCAACTCAAAAATCGGATGGTGGCTGCTGTAGCGACGGCCGGCAGCGATTCAGATGGAGATGTCCTAGAAATTCTGACGATGTATCTACTTTTTTCCAGCAGTGGATATTAGATTCTGCATGCCCCTATCATGTATATTGCAGAGAGGAGCAGTTTGACTCCCTGAAGAACAGTGAGGGCACTGTATATTTGCTGGATGGATCGAGCTGTGCGATCAGAGGCATTAGGACGGTCAACTGGAGGACACATGGTGGTGCAGTGAGGAGATTGGGGGAGGTCCGATATATACCTGATTTCAGACGAAATCTTATCTTACTTAACAGACTAGATTCGAGAGACTACAGGATGGTAGCTGGTGGAGGAATTCCGAGGGTGCTACGTGACGATAGGATTGTGCTGGAGGGGAAGAAGGGGATAAGAGGATATTATTACCTGGCAGGAAGTCCAGTGCGAGGTGGAGCTTCGGGAGCCAGACGGAGCCCAGAGCGAGGTGGAGCTCCAAGAGACGGATCGGGCATGAGACAGGAGACTCGGAAGGACGAGAGGCGACGTCGCAAGGTGAGATTCCTATTGCCACATGTCGATGTCCTGAGCAGGTCTCAAGTTAGGAGGAGCACAGCATACGACAAAGATGGGATTGAGCAGCCTGGCTCGACTCCCATGTTTGTCCATCCATGATCAATAGGTGATTGCCCCAGGACATGGGGGCGAGGAGATCCAAAAGCACTCAGAGTTTGGAGGAGGTCGAATATCGAGTCGAGGTGGAGATTGTTAGGATTTAATGCCCCAAGATTCAGCCCACATTGAGCCCACAGCGAGGTTCGCGATGAAAAACGAAGTCCAACGAGACCAAAATCATCCCAAACGGAGCTCGGATGGAGGAGATACGAGCTTTTGAAGTCGGCACGCGACCAGAATTGGCGGAGGATCACTGGCGGCCGACGGCGGGCCGGCGGAGCGGCGGCGGTGCGGCCGCAGGTGGCGGCACGCATCCCAGGCAGGGCCAATGCGTGGGACGCATGACCCAGGGGAGCGGCCCAGGCGGGTGAGTGGCCCAGCCCGTGCGTGGGCCCGCACGCGCAGGCCGACCCAGGCCCAGGCGCCTTGCCTGGGCCCTGCACCCTGGTCCACCGTGGATCAGGCGGTCCACGGATGGGCCTGTGGATCGCATGGGTATTTCCCACGCATTTTTCACGGTCCACGGCACTATTTCGTGGACCGATCGTGATCAAATGGCGTGGGTTGATCCTGCTTTCGATCAGATGGCTTGAGGAAGTTATTTAAAGTTTGTTTGAGCCAGATTAGGATTTCTAATCCTAATCTAACTCTTGTTTAAGGCCTATAAAGGCTTGGGAACGAAAACAGTGGCCTGTGTGGTATGGTCTTTTGGCCTGGTTTTCTCACAGAAACCTGAGTGCCTGTGGCGGCATGAACCCGAGAAAGAACCCGAGGAAGAGAGACAGAGCCACGTGACTGCTAAGAGAGAAGGCTCCTGGACAGCGGATGTCAGGCACTTTAGGGGTTCAAGGGGTCTTCCAAAAGAGAGAGCTTTTGTGAGGAAAACTTCTAGTGAGAGAGAAATTGGATGTACGAGGGTTGAGGGTGAGTTCTCTTCTTGTAATTTTTTTTTTCATAGTAAAATTTGTATGCCCCGTGGAGGCGAGCTCTTTTGTGGCTGATCCACGTATTTTGATTATTTTTTATTTTATTTTTTCTTGCTTCCTGCTGCATCGCGTGGTACTGAAAAGGTCTTGAGAGGTGGTGTCCTGGCCAGACATCCATCCAACAAGTGGTATCAGAGTAAGACGGTACAAGGATGCAGATTGCAGCGGTGGTAAGCAAGACTGAAGATGGAGAAGATATGAACAATCAAAATAGAGATCAACAAGTTCGATGGTAGGAGCAATTTCTCCTTGTGGCAGGCAAGGGTGAAGAACCTGCTCATCCAACAGGGGTTGATCGATGCTCTCTTGTGCAATGAAAAACTGACCATCATGGAAGTGCGGGATTGGAAACGGCTACAGATGCAGACGGTGAGTACCATCCGCATATACCAGTAGATGAGATGGTGATCTATGTACTGAGCGAGACTTCCCCGACGGTGCTGTGGTCGAAACTCGAGGAGTTGTACATAGCAAAGTCTCTCACCAACACTATTTTCCTCTGGAGGCAGTTCTACCAACTGCGGATGACTGAGGGACAGAGCATGTAGGAGCATCTAAGCCACTTCCAGAAGATCCTCACCGACCTCCTCAGCATTGGTAAGAATGCTGAGGAGAAGACCAGGGCATTGATTTTGCTGGCATTGCTTCTCCCTTTGTATGAGTCCTTGGTGACTTCTCTTCTAGTGAGGAAGAGCACCATCAAGATGGATGAGGTCACCACGGCGATACTCTAGAATGAGGTTCTTAGGAGGGAGAACCCAGCTTCGAGCTCAGGTGGCGGTAGCTAAGCTTTGGTGGCTTCTGGAGGAGCAGAAGGCGGTAGACAAAGCGACAGGAGATCGCAACAAGGGTGGTCCAAGTCCAAGAGGGACTTAAGCAAAATCAGGTGTTACCGGTGTGAGGAGTTGGGGCATCTAGCCAGAGATTGCCCTCAATTCAAAAATCAGATGGTGGCTGCTGTAGCGATGGCCGACAGCGATTCAGATGGAGATGTCCTGAAAATATCTGATGAGGTATCTACTTCTTCCCAGTAGTGGATATTAGATTCTGCATGTCCCTATCATGTATATTGCAGAGAAAAGCAGTTTGACTTCTTGGAGAACAGTGAGGGCACTGTATATTTGCTGGATGGATCAAGTTGTGCGATCAGAGGCATTGGGATGGTCAACTGGAGGACACATGATGGTGCAGTGAGGAGATTGGGGGAGATCCGACACATACCCGATTTCAGACGGAATCTTATCTCACTTAGTAGACTAGATTCGAGAGGCTACAAGACGGTAGCTGGTGGAGGAATTTTGAAGATGCTACACGACGATAGGATTGTGCTGGAGGGGAAGAAGGAAAGCAGAGGACATTATTACCTGGCAAAAAATCTAGTGCGAGGTGGAGCTTCAGGAGCCAGGCGGAGCCCAGAGCGAGGTAGAGCTCCAGGAGGTAGATCGGGCATGAGACAGGAGACTCGGGAGGACGAAAGGCGATGTCGCATGGTAAGATTCCTATTACCGCATGACGATGCCCCGAGCAGGTCTCAGGTCAGGAGGAGCATAGCATACGATGGAGATGGGATCGAGCAGTCTGGCTCGACTCCCATGTTTGCCCATCCATGATCAGCAGGCGATTGCACCAGGGCATGGGAGCGAGGAAATCCAGAAGCACTCAGAGTTTGGAGGAGGCCGAATATCGAGTCGAAGTGGAGATTGTTAGGATTTGATGCCTCAACATTCAGCCCACATTGAGCCCACAGCGAGGTTCGCGACGAAAAATGGAGTCCAACAAGACCAAGATCACCCCAAATAGAGCTCGAATGGAGGAGATACGAGCTTTTGAAATCGGCACGGGACTTGAGGTGGCGGAGGACTGTCGGAGGCCGGCGGCGGCACACGGCCCAGGCAGGGCCAACGCGCTGGACGTGCGAGCCAGGAGCGCGGCCCAGGCGGGCGTGCGGCCTAGCCCATGCGTGGTCCCGCACACGGGCGCGGCCCAGGCCCGCGCGTGCGGGTCGTCCAAGGCCTAGGCGCCTTGCCTGGGCCTTGCACCCCGGTCCACCGTGGATCGAGCGGTCCATGGATGGGCTTGTGGACCGCGTGGGCATTTCTCATGCATTTCTCGTGGTTCACGACACTATTCTATGTACCGATCGTGATCAAACGGTGTGGGTTGATCCTGCTTTCGATCCGACGGCTGGAGGAGGTTATTTAAAGTTTGTTTGAGCCAGATTAGGATTTCTAATCCTAATCTAACTCTTGTTTAAGTCCTATAAAGGCTTGGGAAGGGGAACAGTGGCCTGTGTGGTCTTTTGGCCTGATTTTCTCATGGAAACCTTAGTGCCTGTGGCGGCGTGAACCCGAGAAGGAACCTGAGGAAGAGAGAGAGAGCCACATGACTGTTGAGAGAGAAGGCTCCTGGATAGCGGACGCCAGGCACTTCAGGGGTTCAGGGGGTCTTCCAAGAGAGAGAGCTTTTGTGAGAAAAACTTCTAGTGAGAGAGAAATTGGGTGTACGAGGGTTGAGGATGAAATCTCCTCTTGTAAAATTTCTTTTTCATAGTGAAGTTTGCATGCCCCGTGGAGGCGAGCCCTTTTGTGGCTGATCCACGTATTTTGATTATTTTTTATTTTATTTCTTCTTTCTTCCTACTGCATCGCGTGGTACTGAAAAGGTCTTGGGAGGTGGTGTCCTGGCCAGACATCTACCCAACAAGTGGTATCAGAGCAAGGCGGTACAAGGATGCAGATTGCAGCGGTGGTGGGCAAGACTGAAGATGGAGAAGACAGGAACAATCAAGATGGAGATCAACAAGTTCGATGGTAAGAGCAATTTCTCGTTATGGAAGACAAGGGTGAAGGACGTGCCCATCCAACAGAGATTGATCGATGCTCTCTTGTGCGATGAGAAGCCAACCACCATGGAAGTACGGGATTGGAAACGACTACAGATGCAGGCGGTGAGTACCATCCGCATGTACCTGACGGATGAGGTGGCGATCCATGTACTGAGCGAGACTTTCCCGATGGTGCTATGGCCGAAGCTCGAGGAGTTGTACATGGCAAAGTCTGTCACCAACATTCTTTTACTTTGGAGGCAGTTCTACCAACTGCGGATGACTGAGGGACAGAGCATGCAGGAGCATCTGAGCCACTTCCAGAAGATCCTCACCGACCTCCTCAGCGTTGGTGAGAATGTTGAGGAGAAGACCAGGGTGCTGGTTTTGCTGGCATCGCTTCTCCCTTCGTACAAGTCTTTGGTGACTGCTCTTCTAGTGGGGAAGAGCACCATCAAGATGGACGAGGTCACCACGGCGATACTCCAGAATGAGGTTCTCAGGAGGGAGAACCCAGCTTCGAGCTCAAGTGGCTGTAGCTCAGCTTTGGTGGCTTCTGAAAAAGCAAGAGTCGGTAGACGGAGCGACAGAAGATCGCAACGAGGGCGGTCCAAGTCCAAAAGGAACTGGAGCAAAATCAGGTGTTACCGGTGTGAGGAGTTGGGACATCTAGCCATAGATTGCCCTCAACTCAAAAATCGGATGGTGGCTGCTGTAGCGACGGCCGGCAGCGATTCAGATGGAGATGTCCTAGAAATATCTGACGAGGCATCTACTTCTTTCCAGCAGTGGATATTAGATTCTGCATTCTCCTATCATGTATGTTGCAGAGAGGAGCAGTTTGACTCCTTGAAGAATAGTGAGGGCATTGTATAACTACTGGATGGATCGAGCTGTGTGATCAGAGGTATTGGGATGGTCAATTAGAGCTCACATGACGGTGCAGTGAGGAGATTGGGAGAGATCCGATACAACCCAATTTCAGACGGAATCTTATCTCACTTAGCAGACTAGATTCGAGAGGCTACAGGACGGTATCTGGTGGAGAAATTTTGAGGGTGCTATGCGATGATAGGATTGTGCTGGAGGAGAAGAAGGGGAGCAGAGGACATTATTACCTGACAGGAAGTCCTGTGCGAGGTGGAGCTTCGGGAGCCAGACAGAGCTCAGAACGAGGTGGAGCTCCAAGAGGCGGATCGGGCATGAGACAGGAGACTCGGGAGGATGAGAGGCGATGTCGCAAAGTGAGATTCCTATTGCCGCATAACGATGCCCAAGCAGGTCTTAGATCAGGAAGAGCACAGCATACGACGGAGATGGGATCGAGCAGTCTAACTCGATTTTCATGTTTGCCCATCCATGATTAGCAGGCGATTGCCTCAGGACATGGGGGCGAGGAGATCCAGAAGCTCTCAGAGTTTGGAGGAGACTGAATATCGAGTCAAAGTGGAGATTGTTAGGATTTGATGCTTCAAGATTCAGCCCATATTGAGCCCACAGCGAGGTTCGACGAAAAATGAAGTCCAACGAGACCAAGATCACCCCAAACGGAGCTCGAATGGAGGAGATACGAGCTTTTAAAGTCGGCACGGAACTCTAGGTGGCAGAGGACCGCCAGCGGTCGACGGTGGGCCGGCGGAGCGGCGGCGGTGGCGCGCGGCCCAAGCGGGGCCGGCGGAGCCGCGGCGGTGGTGCGCGACCCAGGCACGCGGCCCAGGCGGGCGGACGGCCCAGCTTGGTGCGCTGCCCAGGCACGTGGCCCAAGCGGGCGCGGTCCAGGCCCCCGTGCGTGGGCCGGCCCAGGCCCAGGCGTCTTGCTTGGGCCCTGCACCTAGGTCCACCGTGGATCGGACGGTCCATGGATGGACCTGTGGACCGCTTGGGCATTTTCCACATGTTTCTCGCGATCCACGGCACTATTTCATGGATCGATCGTGATCAAACGGCGTCGGTTGATCCTGCTTTCGATCCGACGGCTGGAGGAGGTTATTTAAAGTTTGTTTGAGCTAGATTGGGATTTCTATTCCTAATCTAACTCTTGTTTAAGGCCTATAAAGGCTTGGGAACGGGAACAGTGGTCGGTGTGGTGTGGTCTTTTGGCCTGGTTTTCTCATGGAAACCTGAGTGCCTGTGGCGGCGTGAACCCGAGAAGGAACCCGAGGAAGGGAGAGAGAGCCATGTGACTGCTGAGAGAGAAGGCTCCTGGACAGCAAACGTCAGGCACTTTAGGGGTTCAGGGGGTCTTCCAAGAGAGAGAGCTTTTGTGAGAAAAACTTCTAGTGAGAGAGAAATTGGATGTACGAGAGTTGAGGGTGAGATCTCTTGTAAAATTTCATTTTTATAGTGAAGTTTGCATGCCCTGTGGAGGCGAGCTCTTTTGTGACTGATCCACGTATTTTGATTATTTTTTATTTTATTTCTTCTTTCTTCCTGCTGCATCGCGTGGTGCTGAAAAGATCTTGGAAGATGATGTCCTGGTTAGGCATCCACCCATCACATGACTTGTTGATATTTATCGTTTTATGTTTCTTAGTTTTTTATTATAATAATCGAGGCGGCCTTGAAACCACATGGGGCAGCCCCGAAGCCAATTTTCGTAGATTCGAAATGAAGTCAAACAATGGCTGAATCAAAGACAGGCCTGAAAAAATTAAAGCTCGATCCGAAATCAAATCTAGATCAATCCGAACCTCAGATCATGACCGATCCGAAGTCAGATTATGATCGATTTGAAGGGCTGATCGGAAGCTGAGTCTAGATCGAAGTTCAGAATCAGATCTATGTAAAGAGAAAACGAGCTCCAATTAGAGCTCAGCTCCAAGCCAAAGTAAATAATAAGAAGTCCAGCAGGATCCAAGAGTTCTATAAAAGAACTCATAACTTCTATAAAGGAGAGTATGAACAGCCATTTGTGCCCCCTACTCTTTAGGGGGAGATAAGCTGAAGTCCTCACGAAGGTAGGAGTGTAGATGAAGCCTCCACCATGATAGGAGTGCAGATTAAGCCCCTACAAAAATGAGAGTACAGGTTAAGCCCCCACAAAGATGGGAGTGTAGATTAAACCCCCACCACGATGGGAGTGCAGATGAAGCCCCTACAAAAATGAGAGTGTAGATGAAGCTCCCATCATGGTGGGAGTGCAGATGAAACCCCACAAAGATGAAAGTGCAGATGAAGACCTCACTATAGTGAAAGTACAGATTAAGCCCCTCATAAAGATGAGAGTGTAGATGAAGTTCCCATCACGTTGGGAGTGCAGATTAAAATCCCATGAAGATGGGAGTGCAGATGAAGCCCTGACCACGATGGGAGTGCAGGTTAAGCCTCTACGAAGGTAGGAGTACAAATGAATTCCCCATCACGATAAGAGTGCAGATTAAGCCCCAATGAAGATGGGAGTGCAGATAAAGCCCTTGTCACAATGAAAGTGCAGGTAAAGTCCCCACGAAGGTGGAAGTGAAAATAAAACCTCCATCATGATGGGAGTACAGGTTAAGCCTTCACGAAGGTAGAAATATAGATGAAGTCCCAACTTATTTGATGGAAATGCAGATGCAGTCCCTATCTATTTGGTGGGAGAGTAGATGAAGTTCTCACTGTGGGAGAGCAGATGAAGTTCTCACCTATTCAGTATGAATGTAGATGAAATCTTCATCTATTTGATGGAAATGTAAATAAAATTTTTATGATGATGAAAGTATAAATGAAATCTATATCTATTCGATGAAAATGTAGATAAAAATTTTATCTATTCAACGGGAGTGCGGATAAACAGAGGAAGCGCAGATTAAATTACCCATGACGGTGAAGGTGTACATTAAGCTCCGTTGCATTAAAGACTTCGACTTGAATGCCTATGTATTCGTTGGATGTGATTACTGACAGACTCCCTACGCGCCCAATCTTGGATGACATCGAGACCATCAATTAGCGGCCCTTTGCTACCCACGCATGTATTCTGCGTCAGCGCCGAGGCCATACGGAGAAGCCTCGTATTCATCACACCGGACAAAAATCCTCCGTTCGCAAGGCGCAGACCATCCACCACCCAATCGATATTTTTCCCCTATGCGTATTTTGAATGGCCGAGAAAGATCGGAGTGGAGAAGCTCCCAGCACGCATGTTTCCAGCTGGCACCGGAGTCATCCATGGACGATGCCAATGAGAGGTCCCAGCGAAAAATATGAAATACTGCAACCTTTTCATTGCTTCTATATATAGCATGCGCCAGGAGGTGCATGTGCGTAATATACCGCGTTGCCCTTGGACATCAATTCCCGATTGTGCGTTATTCACTTTGCATATGCTATGGGATTAACCTCCATTTCCCCCACACCTAGTAAACGGAATAATGATTTTGTTTCCCATCTCCTTGTAAGTAACATGAAAATGAAGAGAGAAAAGGAAAACAGGTGGTGGTTTGCCCTTCTCCCTTTCCTATGGTACTCTCTGCTGAGATCCGATGACCCTACTCTTGGACAGAAAGCGTCTCTCTTCAATGAGAGGCTGAAGACCCCGCTCTTCAGTAGGGGCAGAAGATCTCACCGTCACTTGACGTGCCACATGCGCTAGACGGTCCTCGGGATGTGATATGCCACATCATCCTTGCGCCTGATGCACGCAATAATCTTCTGTCCCATCCTCCAGGAAGATGATGGAATCTGACAACTACGACACTGATTTCCAACTCTCATATAAGTGCCGTAAGGGACAAAAATGTAAAAAAGAAGAGAGGACAAAGGTAAAAGGAAGGAAGGAAGAAAACCAGGGGAGTGAAATGGGAGTCCGGGCAATGACCCCACTTTGAGCACCGGAAAAGGCCTCCCCTCCTACTTCGCCATGCCAACGCGTGCTTCTGAACTCCCTGCCGCACTTGCAAACCTAGGAAGGCGTCGAGACCAGACACCGCTAGCGCCCCCAGGCGGTGCCGTTTCCACCTGCTAACGGATCCCATCACAAGCAGCGTCAGGGCCGTGCACAGGGGACGCCGGTATCCCCGTGCATGCTTCCCAGCTGCACCAGAGCCACCGGCAAGTGGGCCGCACTGGGCCTCCGTGGCAACGATTTTCTCCGAGCTGCTGGCTGATCCGGTCCCGGCTCGCACCAGACCCCCCTGTAGACTCGACCCTAGGCAGCACAGAGGTCCACCGGAGCTGATCCTCCCTAGGCCTGCTGCTGTTCCCCCGTGCGCATCACGTGCGGTACACGCCGATCGGTCGGCCCCCGGATGATGGCGAAACCCCATGAGGGTCCCGAATGAACCAACATCTCCGCGCGCGCGTGCTGTTCCCCCGTGCGCTTTTGGCCGAACCCCCCTTCGGCCAACATCTCCGCGCGCGCGTCCTTCCGGCCGAGCCCCCCCTTCGGCCAACATCTCAGTATATGCCCTCCATATACGGCCGAGCCCCCTTTCGGACAACCTTCCGCGCGGGCGGAGCCACCCGCAGCCGAACCTCCCCGGCGCGCCTCCGGATGAACCCCCCTGCGCGGCCGAAGCCGCCGGCAGCGGTCTGAAGTCCGGTCCCCTCGTGCGCCTCCCATATGTCCGGAAGCTCCGAACGATCTCACCGTGCCGCTGATCACCTTCAACGCGTCTCCCGGTGGCCGAACCTCTCCCGCGCACCTCCGGATGGCCTCCCGCGTGGCCGATCTCCCCCCCCCACCCCCCCAACATGCTCCGTTGGCTCCAAGGTCAGGATCAGATGCCCTGCATCGGCCCCTTGGGCCTCCACACGCTCCCTCGACCGACTTTCGCACATCCCTCCTCTCTCCAGAGACCTTTGACCGAACCCCCTTTCGGCCTGCATCTCCATGCGTCTCACTTCGACCGAACCCCTTTCGTGAGAGCCTTTCCGGCCGAACCCCCTTCGGTCGACACCTCCATGTGTGGTCGAATCTGGTAACGAAGGCTCTGAAACCTTCCTCAAGCTTCCCCACGCGGTACCAACCACTGCGGGACCAGCGTCTGCGACCTCGGGCCTCCCCTAAGCTTACGCGCACGGCAACCATCGCCGGAGCAAGGATGGGCGGTCCCGGTCCCCTTCCGTGCTCACTCGCTTGACTACCGGTGTCAAACCCAAGATTGGCTAGCCCGGGGCCTCACGGGATCTCCCTCATGCACTTCCGCCGGCATGGAAGCTAGGATCGGTGGCCCTTTGCACACGCCCTGCCAAATCGACGATTCTGAGGCCTCCGGGCCCATCGGATTAGCGGCCCAAGGCCCTCTAGACATCGAGGCCACCCTTCCCGATGGCCAAAACATCACCACGAGACTAACGGCGTTGTTAAGATCCTAATGCCAAGGTTGGCTAGCCTGAGGCCTCACGAGATCTTCCTCGTGCACTTCCGTCGGCATCGAAGTTAGGATCGACAGCCCTTTGCACACGCCCTGCCAAATCGATGATTCTGAGGCCTCCGAGGCCGTCGGATTAGAGGCCTAAAGTCCTCTAGACATCGAGGCCACCCTTCTCGATGGTCGAAGCATCACCACGAGACTAACGGCATTGTTGAGATCCTAACGTCGAGGCCTCCGTATGTCCCCGCCAGTATGAAGATCGTCTCTGATCTTGCTGAACTCCTCCACGAAGCCGATATCTCCCAAAAGTTGATCCTACCTATGGGCAAGATTTGAACCCCCTTTGATGGCTGGCTGATTTATTCGGTTCATGCACGTTAGGTCCCACATGAAAACAAAGGCGGTAAAGATGGACGGGATCGTGTGCTTTGAGGACACAGCCCCTCAAAATCGATCTTCGAAAACTAATTTTTCGAAAGTCCGAGTAAGTGAAATGACCTGACAATACCTCAGAGGAGGACCCCACGCTATTTGGGCTCAGAGCCCTTTGGTCATAACTACCAATGATGCCTATCATGATCATAATTGGAGACATCCACATACCAATCAAGTTAAACTATTAAAGCAAATTGATCAGCTGTGCAATAGGTATGTCGCATTGGTTGAAAAATTGAAGCTTGATTCATGTCTTCGGAAACAAAAAATTGGTTTGTATTCCCTGGGCTTGGCTCTAGCACAGGCCAAAGAATAGTCCAGCATATGTTGAGGGTAGTATCTCAGCTACATCGAAGACAGAAATAAGAAGGGGGGTTCGTAATGGATGACACAAAATATTATTACAACTAGTCGGAAATAAATGAGTACAATCTCAATGGTAAAAATATGGCCAAGGCTGAAAAGTGCCAATGAAGACCTAAGGCCTCTCGCTCCCTAGCGAGCAGAGCCAAGATGGCGCCCACCATGGGGTTGGAACCTCCCAAGTGCGCTCCTCCATCAACATCGAACCCATGTATGGATGCCGAAGTCCATCAATGCTGAACCCACCACATCTGTATCTAGAAAGATATCTATACCAACATGTGCTATTGCTGCTATTTTTTGCAATTCTGTATTTCATGATGGTCTACTGATCGCCCTAAAGGCCTATTTACTGGAGCATCTTTTGGTTTACTCTCCATTTGATCATGTGATTCAATATAAACTTCTGCCATCTTCTACGGAGTCATTTGTTGGCAGTCCAAGAGTTAGATCTGGTTCTCTTTTACAACTCGAAGATGAGGAGTTACATGTACATGTAAATGTAGAACCAGTTCAATGGTGGCATATCTGTAGAAGATCTAATTGACCTGAAAGAGAGGAAAACATCCTTAGAATTGTCTTCTATGACCAACAATGCTGAGACCAATATTTCTTAATGTAAGGATAAAGAAACTTTATATTTTATGTTATTGGTCAATAGTATAGCTGGTAAAAGTCAGCAAAGAGTCATAAAAGATCCAACTGATACCTTTCTAATGCTAAGGTTCAGATTAGCTGTGCGATCATTCCAATATGGCAGACATCTAAGATTTGTTTTTATGTGATGGATCCCTCAAAAGCCAAAGTGAAGGGATGACCTTGGCACGTCTTTGGCAAATTAGTAGTACTCCCTTCGTCCGACTCTGTTATGACTCGGACTCGGAAGTAGGGGGACTATTATTGGAGGGTATACCTGTATCGATCAAAGACATGAGGCAGAGGGCCTTTGGATCATGCTATCCATCATGCACATGCTTGAGTATCTGCCCCTGGGTTATATGGATCTGACGAGGAGCATTAAATGGCTTTTTTCCCACTCGTTTCTTTCTCCCATGAGATATCACAATAGGATAAAAATAATAATAATATAAGAAGACAGCCATGGAGAGGAGGTGATCATATAAAAATGATAAAGGCATTAATTATCTCCTCTCTTCTCATCCTATCCCCCCATTAGCCACGTAAGACAAAAAGGAAAGGAAGAGACGGATAGAGAAAAGGTGGTGAGATAGGGAGATCAAGTAAAGGCCGAACCCCTTTGTGCGTGGTTTTCGCTCGTGAGTGGCCATGCTCCCTATGCTTGGCCGATCCCGACATCTACTTCCACTTCCAGTTCCAGCCATAAGGCCTCTTTATAGCCCATCATGTCCCCCCATTAATTAATGGAGGTAATTATGAGCAAGACAGGCTTTCCACACCCTCCAGCCGCCCCCCTGTCAGCCTATGCCATAAATATAGATGGCTCCCCACGTGCTATAAAATGATATTACTAGGCACAATTCTCAAAGATATTAATGGGAGATAGGATTTTTTACAATCCCATAATCTTCCATGGCTCCGACTTCCCATATTAAAGAGATAAACAAGGGATCCCAAGGTACGTCTCCTCTCCCTCTCGTAAACACTCTTTTCCATCTGTTACGTATGAATCTGACTTGAGTATCGGAGGGTCCCCATCGGAGCCACCTCCAATGGGGCTTTTCTTATAGATCCGGCTATCGTCGATCTGTTGGACGTCGCCTGGCTCCAATGCCTCCGACCTCGATCAAATTTTTACATCAACAAGAATAATGCCTTTTTGAGTAAAGCCATAAGAATAATGTCTTGTTTGGATTGAGTTGTAGAGTTGGGCTATGAATGGGATCCAAGAATTTTAAAGATATTTGATTAGTTTTTTTTTAATACTAACCATTTTTATTTAACTTGAAATTTAACTCTATATTTGGTTGAGGTCATGAGAGGAAGGATGGATGGCATCCATCCATTATTTAATTCTAAAGATTTTAGGAATGATGAATAAAAAAGAAATAATTATCCATCCATCCTAGTCTCCCACTTAGAAAGATGCAAGGAAGGATGAATAGAACATGTAAGAAAAAATTTTTATATTGATAAAATTATCAATCATTAATTTTTTTGTCAAAAGATAAAGATCCATGTCTCATCTTTTTTTATCAAAGAGTAGTTTAGTAAAAATATCATATAAATATTATCTATTCTTTCTTTTATTTCTCATATACTAAATAGAGAAGAAAATTATTTATATTTATCCATCCATCTTTCACCAAATATATTAGAGGATGAATGAAAAATCTAAGTATTCTCTTTTTCATCCATTCTTTCTTTTCTATGCATCTTTTCTCCAACTAATTCTTCCTGTTGCTGCAAGGCTGAAAATCTGGAGTAAGGCAACTCGAATCGAATCAGGTTGGGCTGGAATGATCCATGCGATCCGATGAAAATTTCTCCTATTCACAAAATCACTCAAGAAACTGGATGGGGATCCTCCGATTCTTGACTCTCTGATGCTTAAGTCAGTTTGAGCCTTGAGAACATGAGTGAAAAAGAGTCGAAGAGCAAAAGAGGTTGAATAGAACTGGAGGAGAAC
The DNA here is from genome assembly GCF_000442705.2 of Elaeis guineensis. Lineage (NCBI taxonomy): Eukaryota > Viridiplantae > Streptophyta > Magnoliopsida > Arecales > Arecaceae > Elaeis > Elaeis guineensis. The sequence goes on along the minus strand of NC_026001.2, from coordinate 90,235,117 downwards.
TAGGTAGAAGCCAAGAGTCTGGCCTAATTTTTTACTGACAGAGTCTTCCCTAATTTCAGAGAGCAGAATTTATCGATGGAGGATCCCTGATCCTCTATTTATAGAGGGATTGAGGAGGTCATTTCAGACTTTGTTAGATCGTTAGAGGAGTCTGTTAGACGGTTAGAGAGCCACATGTAAGTGAGCTGGTGTATAGTAGTGCATATGAGCTGGACATGAAATCATGGCCAGCTATGGCTTGGGGGAGGAAGCCATTGCAGGTGTTCGCAGAACGATTAAGTTTGTCACTATAATAGTTCACCTTGATGGATGATCGAGAAAAAATAGAGATATCATAACATTCATCCCGAATGAGGAGGTATCAAGATTCAGGTTGGTAAATATCCAATCTGAATTTTTTTTTATTAGTTAAGATGTCATTCAGACAGAATGCAAGGGTGTCTTTTATTCAGATTGATAAAATATTGAGCTAAATCTGCCAACCGATAAATCAGTCAGCTGGGATCTGACGCTTTCAGATTGACATCTCTTCGATTTCGTATGATCATGCCATGTATCTTGAGGCTGGTTTAATGCACCGATATTTTGCCTTCCACTTCTTATGTCTGAGGTGATAATTCTCTGACCGGACTAAGAAGTAAAATTATCTTCATAAGGTTAGATTTTCATCAATTTGGGAGGCATTTGCCATAGAGATCAGATTTTATCGGTTAAGATATCTTATTTTTGAATTATAATTTTTGATCCAATTTCTTACCAACCAGGAGATCTTATCTCCGTACTTACTTTTTGGCTCGATCGTTCATCGATCAGGAGATCTTATTTTTGTATTTGACTTTTTGACTCAGTCGTTCATCGATCAGAAGATTTTATCTCTACACTTGAATTTCGATTCGATTTTTACCGATCAGGAGATCTTATCTCCACACTTGCTTTTTGGCTCAGTCTTCATCGGTCAGGAGATCTTATCTCCATATTTGAATTTTCGATCCGATTTTTATCGATCAGGAGATCTTATCTCCGTACTTACTTTTTGGCTCAATATTCATTGATCAGGAGATCTTATCTTCATACTTAAATTTTTGATCCGATTTTCATCGATCAGAAGATCTTATCTCCACACTTGCTTTTTGACTCAGTTTTCATCGATCAGAAGTTCTTATCTCTGTACTTGAATTTTTTGTCTGATTTTCATCGATCAGAAGATCCTATCTCTGTATTTGCTTTTTGACTCGATTTTTCATCGACCAAAAGATCTTATCTTCGTACTTGAATTTTCGATCTAATTTTTCATCAATCAGAAGATCTTATCTCTATATTTTACTTCAAAACTTTTCGAGCTGGTGTTGCCACCATCTGGAATAAATACGCCATACCTCGAGGGCATCAAAATTAATTACTTTATTGAAAACAAAGAAATTTGACCTTTCAAAAAATGATTCACTAGATTTTCTACCATCATTGCCTAGATGGACGGTTTGAAAATATCAAATAAGAGTGCGTCATCTGTCAACGTTTGATTGGCTTATCAATTTGGACATGGATCAATCTGTCGTGGCTAAATCTGGGGAGAGATACACCTAATTGCCATCTGACCAAGCATCGAATTAACACCAGATGTTGAAAATTGGCAAGGAGATTAATCAATCCAGGCCATCGATTTGTCTATAAAAGATTTTTGCTCTCCGGTCACTGTTCATTTCTGCTGTTACTGTGCGAAGATACAGCCAAATTATTTTCAGAAGCTTCTCTATGTTGAACGGCAGTTGGAGACAGTGAGAAGCTTCGTCGGAGAGGGAGGAAAGGAGTTCATTCTTCATCTCTTGGGAGGATTTCATTTGTCTATCTTAGGTATCGGTCCTCTCTCATTTGTTCTCTTTCAACCATAGGGTAATCTTTTTTCTTTTTTCAATTCTGTTCATCCCTCCCTAATATTTTTCTTCGAGAAACATATCCAAGAGAGATAGAAAGGAGAAAGAGACAATAGGTGAGTTACAAATTAGGTTGACCCAGCCTTTATTGGCTATTGAGGCCGAAAATCCACCTTAAGAGAGCCCTGAAATCGGTTCCATATGTGAGGAGAGTTCAGATCATAGTGTAGAATCTCCTGTGCATGGTCTCACAAACAACCTCGATCTAGGAACAAAGGGATCTATTTTAATCGAGGAAAACTTCATAACCCTTAGAAAAAAATATGATATACCCGATGAGTATGAGATGATAGTATCGGATCTGGAAGGTCGGATTTTCGAACCTCCTAAGGATTATATAGCTTTCTATGACAAGTTTCTTCGATCCAGCCTGTAGTTTCCACTGCACCATCTTTTCAGCAATGTCTTTAATTTTTATAGGATCTACCCCACCCAAATAACTCCAAATGCAATTAGCATTATCATAGTATTCATAATCATTTGTAATTTCCTTCACATAGATCTTAGAATCTTCCTATTTAAGTCTTTGGTCCTTTTGAAAAGGCATTCGAGTGAGAAGGATTAGTGGTACTTTTCACCTTAAAAAACTATAAGTTTGGACCTAGTCTTCTCTCTTCAATTCATGGTTGGAAAAGCTATTTTTTCTTCATCCAGACTCCTATTCCATGGGATTTTAAGACTTCTTAGGGACGTCCAGACATCAAATATAACTCTAATGATGAAATTCTCTGAGGAGATGAGGTAGCTCATTCAACTCTGGTTACCATCAAAACACTCAAGCTATCTTCTCTGATAAATGATCGGATATTGTATGATGCCAGTATCAGCCTACACTCTCCTCGGGGTAAGGCTGAAGTATTTTACTTTGAAACTTTTTCCTTTCTTTTTTGTCTTTATTATTCTGAAACATGTCTAATACAGAAATAAGGTTCATCCAGTGAGGGTGGAGGATAGGAAGAAGAAGGATCAATCAAAGCCATCTACTACCATCCCTGCACCAAAGAGAATCAAAGGTGCGAAACCTGCTCCTGCCCAAGTACCATGCCGTTCTTCTTCAACAACCCCTTCTCTGACCAACTTGGGGAGAAGTGAAGCCTCCTGGAGACCACAAAATTCTCTCCGAGCCTTATCACTAAAACCCCCACCTCGCCAACCTGCTTTGGTTTGGATCAAGAATAACAATGTCCGACCTGTGCCACTTTCTAAAGAGACTGGTCGCAAGCCGACCATAACTTCTGTAGCCCCATCGAGCTCAGCCGAGGGGGACACCATGATAATGATGTCACTTTTAGAGCGATCTCGATTGGATCGTGATCTTTTCAAATCAGTAATGCTGATCGTTAATCTAGAGGCGCATCAGAAAAATAAATCAGAGAAGATCGCCAACCATGGCTTCAAACAACTCATGCATGTGAGTGTTTCTTTCTTTTTTTTAAAAAAAATTTCTCTCTCTTTTTTTTTGTTTTGATGAATGACCAATCTGAACCTTTGTCTTGCAGGTCACCGTCAACTTCAAAGTCATGTATGAGAATATGGCCTACTTGTTAAAGAATAAAGAGGCCATGGATGTCAATCTGATCATTCTCCAAGAGGAGAAGAAAAAGGAGTCCAAACTCGCTATGGGACTCAAACATCAACTTGAAGGAAAGCTAAAAGCACTGAAGGAGAAGAATTAGAATCTATTGGATCTTCAGTGAAATGTCAATGAACAAGAGAAAAAGATTTTTAATCTGCACACTATTGCTGAGAAAAATAAGAAACTGGAGCCGAAACTTAGAGAGATAGAGAAGGCCAATGAGGCTCATGAGAAGGTCATCGAGACCTTGAAGAAACAAGTCAAGCAAGAGCAGGACAAGGCAGCCAAGGTGGTGGAATTATACAAGACCTTCGAGGAGTTTGAGGATAAAATATCTGAGAGCTCTGAGGGCACATATGATTACGCACTCCATGAATGTCGTAACTTAATTAAAAAATTATATCCTGAGATAGATATCTCCAAGATCATTCCGAAGGTGACCATCGAGATGGGCATAAAGGGAGATCTTGAGTCGCCCCCTAAAGCGACAGAAGAGCCAGCGAAGGAGTCTGGTCGGTCTCCTACCAAGATAAATACAACTGAAGCTATCACCATGGAGCCTATATCTATGGTGCCTGTAGTAGAGACCGAGTCCTTGAGGCCGGCAAGAAACCAGAGTCCAACATAGCCATAGAGCCTACTACCACTGATACTATCGAGAAGCCGGAGTAGACCAACAAAGGACCAATCAAGGAGAACTCTAACACGTCGGTAATCATCCAGTAGAAAATTTTTTTCTTCTTGGGATGTATTGACCCGATATAGGTCTTCTTCTTTCTTTTCTTTTTTTTTTCTTTTTTGGAACATGTAAATCCGATATGGATTTTTGCTTCTATACTTTCTTTTCATATCAATGCAAGAAATATTTTTTCAGACGTCATGATTTAGTTCATGTATTTTCAATAAATTTTATTATTTGTCAGGATAAAATAATCATATATATCTTTATAATTCAACAGAACTGAAAACTGATAACTTTAAATTCATCCATCATCAATTAACTAAAAATTAAGGTTCGGACATACCTTTATTTGTATGACCATGGACAGATCAAGTTTTAAGATTCGATCTGAAAATTGATATTCTCAAGAGAATCCGAAGATAATCTTGCTCCAGAGATCAATATAGTATCACATCGGTTCGAAATCGATGTAAGATTCATTCGGTCTCGTATTCGGCATAAGATTCGTTAGTTGATGGAAGAATCAAGCCCTTCGAAGCTTCACTGGATTGGTATCTGGATTAATATGTGTATCCTTCGAAGCTTCATCGGACTGAAATCTGGATGAACTGTATATCCTTTGGAGTTTTATCAGACTAGAATCTGGATTAATATGTATGTTCTTCAGGACTTTACCGACTTAGAATCTAGATTAACATGTATGTGCGCTTTGGAGCTTTATCAGACCAAAATTCAGATTAATATGTATGTGCCCTTCAGGACTTTGTCTGACTAAAATTTGGATTAATATGTATGTGCCGTTTGGAGCTTTATCAGACTGAAATTCAGATTAATATGTATGTGCCTTTTGGAGCTTTACTAGATTGAAATTCGGATTAATGTGTATGTGCCCTTCAAGGCTCTACCATACTGGAATCCGAATTAATATACATACCCTTCGGGGCTCTACCGGTTTAAGGATCAAATCTCGATAAATGGGAGAACATGATATACAAGAAAGAGCTCATTAGAGTATTTTCATTAATAATATTTTTTAAAATTTTTAGAATTCGAAGTATGAAGAATAACAAATCTATCTAAATTCTTAATTCTATAAGCCCTTTAGCGAATTACATCAGTGATCCGATGAGATCCTTCCCAATTGAAAGCTAATTTACCTTACTCAGTAGGTTTTGAAACTTTAGCTCATCTTAGGACAAGGTCACCCTTCTAAAATAACTTCAGTTTCACCTGGACATTGTAATACTTAGCAATTCTCTGCTTATAGGTCACCATTCTAATATGGACTTGTTTTCTCACTTCATCAAAAAGATCTAGGTCAGTTCTTAACCGATCAGAATTGGTTGTCTCATAAAAATTTCTGACTCTATCAGATAATAAGTCAATCTTAACTGAAATCACAGCTTCAGTTTCATAAGTGAGCTTGAAAAGAGTTTCTCATGTTGGAAGTTAGTACGTGGTTCGGATGTTTATAGTATACTTTGTAGCTCTTCAGCCCACAATCCTTTTGCATCAATGAGCCTTATTTTCAAATCTTAAAGGATAATTTTATTGGTTACTTCAGCCTCACCATTTAACTGCAGATGTCCAATGAAAGTGAGTCGGTGGTCAATATGAAACTTGAAAAAAAAAATTTTGAACTTGGATTTGTCAAATTGTTGATCATTATCAGTGATGATGATCCGAGATAAACCAAATCGGTATATTATAGATTTTCAGACAAAATTTTGCATCTTTTTCTCTGTGATTTAGGCTAAAGATTTTGTTTCTATCTATTTTATGAAATAATCAATAGCTACCACCAGAAATTTTCTTTGATCCACTGCTACTTGGAAAGGCCCCAGTATATCCATCCCCCAAATTGCAAAAGGCCAAAAAGTGGTAATAAAAATAAGCTCAGTAGTAGGTTGATGTTGGATATTAGCGTACCTCTAACATTGGTCGCACTTATTGACAAGTTCAACTATTTTTTTTTCATAGTTGGCCAGTAGTAATCTTGTCGGATTACTTTATAAGCAAGTGACCTACCTCCCTGATAGTTTTTACATATTCCCTCATGCACTTCTCGAAGTGCATAGTCAGCTTCATATGGTGTCAAGCATCGAAGTAGAGGAAGAGAATAAGATTTTTTATATAAGTGACCTTCTTAAAAAATATATCATGGAGCTTGTCTTTTAATGCTTTTGACCTTGGTTGGATCATCGGATAGAACTCTTTTAGATATGTAATCTATGAGGGGATCAATCCAACTCGGCTCATGACGATCTGAAATATCGAGAGCATCTTAATACTAGACCTATCCAACTATTCAATCAATACTTTCTGATTCAGTTCGAAAAAATCCGAAATGGTGAGGTGTGATAGAGTGTCAGCCCAAATATTTTCTAACTTGAGAATTTGGAGTACTTCAATCTCTTCAAAATTTTCAAATAGCTTTTTGATATTCTACAAATAACGGATCATCATGGAATCCTTGACTTCAAATTGACCTCGATTTGATCGATGATAAGTTACGAGTATATAAAAATCTTTAATTTTCTGATCCCAAACTCTTTTGCCATTTTGAGACCTATTGTTATGGCTTCATATTCAGCACCATTATTGAAAGTGTTAAAATTGAACCTCAGGACCTGCTCGGCTACGAACCCTTTAGGACTAGTTAGAATCAAACTGACGTCACTTCTCTGAAAATTTGGATCCCCATCCACATGTAAAATCTAAAATGAATCATCATTTTTAGGACTTGCTGGGATTGATCAGTCATCTGGGATAGTGCACTCTGCAACAAAATCAGCTAGTATCTAGCCTTTAACTATAGTTTGAGGTCGATAATAGATATCAAATTTACTGAGTTCAATGGCCCATTTGGTGATCTAATCTAAAGTATCAACTCTTTATAAAATCGATCGGAGCGACTGGTCTGTCAGTATTGCAACAGTATGAGCTTGGAAGTAAGGCCTAAGTCTTTAGACTGCCATTATCAAAGCATATATCATCTTTTTCTATTTTTCTATATCGGGTCTCTATGTCTTGTAACAGTTTGTTGGTATAGTAGACAGGCCTTTGAATGTCCATTTCTTCTCGGATAAGAACTGAGCTAACTGTATAAGGCGAGATGAAAATATACATGTATAGTTCTTCACCTTTGATCGGCTTAGAAAGAAAAGGCAGGGAGCCAAGCTACTTCTTAAGATCCTCAAAAGCAGTCTGATATTCTTTTGTCCAGCTAAAATTTTTGATATTTCTTAATATTTTAAAAAATGAAAGGCATCTTTCAGCTGATCTAAAAATAAATCGACTGAGAGCTACCACCTGTCTGGTGAGCTACTGGACATTTTTAATAGAGACTGGATATTTCATTTTCAATAACGCTCTAATCTTTTCAGGATTAGCTTGTATTCCTCTTTGATTAATGAAAAAGTCAAGAAACTTACCTGAGCTAATTTTGAAGGTATATTTGTCAGGATGGAGCTTCATCTGGTGCCTTCTAAGTTCTTCAAATGCTTCCTTCAGGTCAGTAATATACCGATCTTCATTGATGCTCTTTACTATCATATCATTAACATAGACCTTCATATTTCGATCAATTTATTCCTTGAAAATTTTGTTGATGAGGCGTTGGAATGTAGCACCTATATTTTTAAGACCAAAAGGCATCATTTTGTAATAATATAAATCTCTTTCAGTGACAAAGATAGTATTTTCTTCATCTTTTGGAGCCATTTGGATTTAATTATGGCCTAAGAAAGCATCGATAAAATTGAGGAGCTTATGACCAAAGGTAGTATCTACAAGCTGATCAATTCTCAATAGAGAAAAACTATCCTTCGAATAAATTTTATTGAGATCTTTATAGTCGATGCATATCCTCTATTTTCCATTGGCCTTCTTGACCATAATGACATTGACTATCCATTTCGGGTAATGAGCTTTTTTGATGAATCATGCTTTTAGAAACTTGTCAACTTTCTCATCGATGGCTTTTTGCCTTTTTGGGATGAAACTTCTTTTCTTCTATTGAATCGGCTTAAAATTTGGATCCGCATTTAGTTTATGAATAATCACGGTAGGGATGCCAGGCATATCAGAAGCCGATCAAGTAAAGATGTCAGCATTTACTCATAGAAATTTGATCATTTTCTCTCTTAAATTAGGCTTAAGGTTTACATCAAGTTGGACCATTTTTCTGAATCATCTCCTAAAAGAATGGCTTCAAGTTTTTCCGTCGGTTCACCTCGAATTTTTCCAACCTCATCCAATGCATCCAGTATGTCAACTGGCATAGTTTTCGCTGGTTGGTTTATTTTAGCAGAAATCATAAAATACTATCGAGCTACCGTCTAATTGCCGATCTGATATATTTTCGAGGTAGCTCTAACACACCAAAGTTTCTATCTCATCTCGCAGCTACTTACATTTCTCGATGTCATGGTCATGATCTCTGTGGAAGCAGCAATACTTCTGCTTGTCTCTCTTCCCTAAAGGGGCCTTCAAAGGATCAGACCTTCGAAGATATCTTTCTCCTTCAATCTCTATTAGAATTTGAGCTCGGGAAGCAAACAAAAGGGCACAAGAATTAAAGCATTGAGGTGGGCTTCTTGATCTTGAATTTTTTTGAAGTTGATTTGAATCTTCAGTCTACTGTATCTCATCATTCTCTCTCGATCATTTTTTTTTTTATTTTTATCCTTCTTTACTTGTCTTAAGATAGCTTCCTTCTCTTCGGCTTGGACAAATTGATGCACCCAATCAAGCATCTCATCGTAGGTATCCAAAAAACTTTTATTCAGAGAAAAAATCAGACGATTGCTTTGGAGTCTTCTCTTCAAAACAAACATGACAACTGATTCATTAAAATTTTTTACTTTCAAAGTGGCAATGTTGAAATAAGCTACGTACTTTCAGAGATCTTCTCCTTCCTACTGTTGAACGGATAAAAGACTATCTACATACCTCAAATGAGGTCTGTTAGTATCAAAATAAATGATGAACAGCCTCCCAAGTTGCTCAAAAAAAGAGATGGACCCTTGTGAGAGATCAAAAAATTAAACCCTCGCTGCCTTCTTGAGGGTTGCAGGAAAATTAATACATAATAGGATATCGAAAGCCCCTTGTAGAGCCATGAGGGTCCTATAACCTTCGATATGATCCATTGGATCAGCAGAACCATCAAAAGACTCGATGGTGGGCATCTTGAACCGATTTGAAATAGGTTCACTCAAGATCTCATAAGAGAAAAGAGATCGAAAATTGAAACTATCTTTATTTTGAGATCGACCTTCTACTTAGAGCTCCATCAGTCGCTTCTCGAGATTTAGGATCTTGTACTTTAGGTCGCCCCTCTTTGAACTTTCAAAGTACTGGGATAAATTCACTGTCAGCCTCATCAATGTGGTGTTCATCTCGATGGACTGGTTGAGTGCTATGCTGAAACAAAATATTTGGGAGAGGAGCTTCTTTTGATGGTTGCTCCTTCTTCTTTTGAAGCTGTTGAATAGCTGCTGTCAGGACTTAAACTTGCTGAATAAAAAAATTAAATTATTGAGGATCAACAGCAATCGGTTGCTATAGTGGTGCCTCAAGTGCTCCTTCTTCTAGAGTTGAGGGATGCTGAGATCGTGCCTTGACCATCTTTTTCATAAAAAAAATTAGAGATTCTCTCGCCAATCTATTGCTATAAGGTTCAAAATCTGGAGTAGGACGACTCGAATCCAGTAAGATTGGGCTGAAATGATCCATACAATCCGACGAAATTTTTTTTAATCTACAAAATCAGTCAAAAAATCAGGTGGAGATCCTTCGATTTTTGACTCTCCAATGCTTATGTCAGCTTGAGCCTTGAGAACAAGGGTGAAAAAGAGTGGAAGAGCAAGAGAGGTTGAATGAAACAGGAGGAGAACTGGGTAGAAGCCAAGAGTCTAGCCTAATTTCCTACTGACAGAGTCTCCTCTAGTTTTAGCGAGCAGAACTTATCGATGGAGGATCTTTGACCCTCTATTTATAGAGAGGTTGAAGAGATCATTTCAGAGTTTGTTAGGCCATTAAAGAAGTCTGTTAGGCAGTTAGAGAGCTATCTATAAGTGAACTGGTGTACAGTAGTGCATATGAGCTAGACATGAGATCATGGTCAGCTGTGACTTGGGTGAGAAAACCACCGTGGGTGTTCGCAGAACGATTAAATCTGTCACTATAATAGTTTACCTCAGTGGATGACTAGAGAAAAATAGAGATGTCATAATATTTATCTCAGATGAGGAGGCATCAGGGTTTAGATCGGTAAATACCCGATCTGAGTATTTCTTTATTAGCTGAGACGTCATCCAGACAGAATACAAGAGTATCCTTTATTCAGATCGATAAAATATTGAGCTGAATCTGCCAATCTTGTTGGAATCTGATACTTTCAGATTGACATCTCTTCGATTTCGTATGATGATACCACGTGTCTTGAGGCTGGTTTAATGTACTAACACTATCTATCAAACAAAAGGTAAGTCATTAAAGTGATAGAAGTAGATCTAGTTAAGCTTGTATATGCAACATAGAGTTAAGTTGGATTAGCTGAGGTATAGATTAATTAAGGTTGCATGTACTGGTACCCTAAATTAAGTTGAAGGTAGTCAAGCCATTGCCATCTCTATTCTTCTTCTCCATCTTAACCAGGTTATTTCTCTAAATCGAAGATGAAAAAATTGGTTTGAAGAGTAATAGAAGAATGCCATTTATGTTTGTTTTCTTTTGCCTTTTTTTTTTTCTATTCATTTAGGATCTGTTCTATTGATTGGGCCTAAAATCCTGTAAGATTCATGAATTAGACCAGTACAATTAGAAAAAATTAGTTTGAGCTATACGCATATTCATAAATACGCAGAAGTCTCTAGAGTGGGCTGTACCAATTTCCACAGGAAGAAAAAAAAATCCAGCAAGTTTTTTCCTCCCCATGAGATTGAGGCTGATCCACTCCAAAGAAGCTCTAAATATTTGCAAATATAGATTTAGTCCCATCCATTTTGATAGTTATATTGGTTTGGTCCATGCATTTTATTTGATTTTGGGCTTAGCCATTCAAACTATTTTTTTCCTTTTTTTTTTTAATAGAGGACTTGGTGTTCCACTTCCGTGCCTTGACCCACTTATAAGAGTTGCATCACATATTTCAATAGGTTAATCCTTATTTTTCCTGACTGACAAACATCCTTCCGGAAATTATTTATAGAAACTGGTGTGAACCAAGGTCCTCAATTGAGCCACCCAAGCTCAGGTTTGCATTCTAAGCTGAGCATTACTGATCTTGGAATTAAATTAGAAAAAATGCACTTTGAGGTTCACCACTTAGAGAATACCAAATCGATTAGTTATTTCAGATTAAATGCATGTGCCGTGATTCAAACCATTGTCCAACATAAAGACTGGTAAATAAAATGCAGAGCAAGCATCTTGTTTACTCGAGACTTTCCTTTTATGTTTGAAATGGTTTAAATTGTTGCAGAAAAGATTGTTTAGAGAGAAGTGCGAAATGATAAAAAAAAATGGCTTTCAGATCATGAACAGATAAATCTATACGGCTGGATGCAAAGTGATAAAAAAAATGGTGTTTAAGATCATAGACAGATAAAAATTAATTTTGTCATAGTGAGGAAAATTGGGATATTTTGTTGCTGAATTAGCATAGACACCATCAAAATTATCATGCACTCATCCAAGAATTACGAGCTAAAGATCGCACTAACTATTGCATACTTATAGAGAACTCTCCTCACAAATATGTAAGGCATATTATCCTGACATCATAAAGAAAAATTAAGTCTAAAATTCAATTAACCAAAATTAAATTATAATGTCCCATAAAATTCAAAAGTATTCAAAAGATTTTTATATCAAACTTCGATAAAGCTTTCAACTTGAAACAAAGGTATTCAAGTTCAGTTGATAGTCACTCTTCAGTACATATTTCTGTATCATTTTTGTTCTCAAGATCAATAAAAATAGTATTTAAATATAGATAATGAGCTAGACAATTCAGTAAACAATGAATACTTTAATTAGATTAAATTAGATAATAAATTAAATAATTATTAATAAAAAGTAGCATATAGATTCATTAGTTTAGAGTCAGTTTCTAATATACAGCATTATCAAAACATCAATATTCATGCCAAATTTAATCTTTTCCAAAATTTGAGTTTGATTCACCAATTCAATTTTTTTCAAAAATATCAAATTGATCACATTAGCCATGAGCTATGACCATATTTTTCTACGGTATGATTAAAATATCACATATCATCTTGCAGTGAGCTGTACATCATCTTACAGCATCCTACGTATCATCTCGCAGCAAAGTCCTTAGGAACCGTAAATTTATTAATAGTATGTTGTGCATCTACTTGTAAGATAAATCTTCAGGGCTAATTAAATGCCAATGTATTAACTGTTATTAGTAGGGTCCTTAATATAGTCGGATGAGAGTTCAAGTCATCTTGAATCAAAATTTTTTCATAAATCATATTTCATATTTCGGTTCAAAATCAATCAAGCATAATCCAAATACAAGATTAATACTTTTGATCATACATCATCATAATATTTTAGAATAAAATATATTTAATAATAAAATATTATTCATCAAATTCATATATCATGAATAGATGATTCAAAAGTTATTGATATAAATAATCTTATAATTTGTTAATAAATCTAAAAAAAATGAAGCATTACTTACCTCACACATGCTCTGATAAATTCAAATAATTCTAATTTTTTTTCAAAATTTTTAATTAATAGAACATATTGTAGTGTCCCACTGCTGGACATTTGCTTGTCAAGATGATCATACTGCTATACAAGATTAAGTCCAATAATTAGAAATGATACGAATAATTAAGAAAGATATGATGGACGAGTAGTCGCAGCAATGGTCTGAATTGATCTAGTCACCTAACTTCATCCAATCAAGATTAAACTAAGATGTAAATAATTCAATAGAGATCGAGGGTCATCATATCAATAGTGTTTGATAAGAGTCAAGATTAATTAAGGTCAGTATGCCGTCCAATGATCAAAGATTAGTTCGATCAAATAATTTCATTTAATCAAGATTATTAAAGATACAAAGATTTAATAGAGACTAATAAAAATTAAATCTTGTAATGTTTAACAAAGGCTCAAGTGGTGCGGATATACTACTAGATCAATAGGATGGTCCAAAGCCTATCTATCGAATCCTCAAAATGATAAGGTTGGAGACCTTTCACTGGATTATAAAATAAGTAGAGAGAGAATGTTAGAGGAGAAAAAAATTAACAAAGTAGAACAGGACTGATCAAGCGACACTATCGGGCATCCTGATTGGTCTGATCAAGATAATTTAATTAAATTATGATTGAATTAATATACAACTGGATCAATAAATATGGATGATCAAATCTAGTAGATCCAATTTTAGTCAGGATGGATGATGGCACACTGCCCGACGATCATGAATCAGGAATCTTTTCACTAGGGTTGGATCAAAATCATTGAAAGAAGGCCATTACTAGATCAAACAACCCTAAGGATACAATGAAGAGAAAGAAATAATCTTGAGAGAGAAAACGAAGAGAAAATGAAGATAAATAATTCTAGAGAAAGAAATTAGAGAGAGAAAGTAAGGAAGAGAGAGAGATTCTTTCTTCTTTCTTCTTCTCTTCTTGGCAAAATAGGTAATTCTATTTTTTCCTTCTTCCTAGAATGCAGCAACCTTAATCGATGGCGATGGCTATTCCTGCCAACGTTGGCCATGATGGCGCACAGTGGAGGGCACCTCAATTGGTGATTGACGATGATGAAAGGTGTCAGAAAAAGGAAGAAAGTTAAGAGAAAAATAGGAGAACATAGCACCCTTTTCTCAATTAAATCTGAGGATTTGCCGATCGATAACTGATCTTCATAGGCTTGGAAGGATAGGGAGGAAGATTAGCTGAGGGATTAAGGGTTTTTACTTTATCTTTGCAATGTCTCGCTACAATTCTGACGAGAATGATGATGAACTTTTGAGAAGAAGAAGAGAAGAAAAAAGCTCCACTGATCTTTGATGAGCTTTGAATTTTCTAGCATGGGATGGTTGGGGGAAGTCAAGGTTCTTAAATAGAGTAAAGGAGAGATAGAATCTTTTCCAGTATTAGCTTCCCTCCAGTGAAATGGAGAGCTATTTTCTGATGACAGAGCCGATCAAGTGGATCAAGTCTAGTTCAATTCTAGGCTCATTTGGATGGGGCTATTAAAAAAAGTATACCTCTAAATGCCAAATAGAAGCTACAAAAAGTGAGCTTCTAGGGATATGCACCAGATTGAAATAATGGCTGGATAGATTTCATTCCGAGCCTTACACTTATGTGCATGTCTTAAATACAAATGAAAGCTCGAGAGATTTTACATATCAAAAAAAGCTAGATTTTCCTCTCCTTTTGAAAATAGGAAAATCATGAATTATGTTATTATACCTCTTCATCTCAAATAACCATCGCAATCCATACAATCCATGGTCCTTTTCCAAAACTTCTTAAACTTTTGGTGTATTGGATCTAGTAGGAGTTGAATAGGTGCTAGGTTTGCCTATTATGATCCTTTTGCTTCAATCACATGCATGCGCATACTATCAAAACTTTACGGGACCATTAAATTTATATGAAGAAGCCATCAATGCCATATAAGATCTCTCAAATCAGCCTATCTTCAACCACAAAAAAATCAAGATGGATGTGCTCCTCATTGTCATCAAACAACACCTTAATTTTTCAATCCTAACTCCAAATATTTTCAATATGAAGGACCTCATAAGCTCTCGGATGAACAGGGGATAAGTCCATAGGGGGTGCTCTTTTATAACGTGTTGAATCAGTTGAAAAGAATGGAAAATGGATGTTAAAGTTTAACTTTATCAAACCATCAAACATATCCTTATCATTTTGTCGGAGAGTTCAGATCAATCTAAAATATTTTTAACCTCTAGAATCTCAATGTAGTTTTATCAGGTTCTTTGCTTAGCATATGTTGATGAAAATTCTTTTTTTTAATGATTGTAAGGGAGGAAGAAAAATATTTCTTTCGTGAATTTATTAGATGGCAATGAGTATGATAGTACAAGGATGGATTAACTAATTACATGTATGGTCACATCAAAGTTAGTCATGACTACTTTGGGTTGTGTGTAACAAAGAGCCAATGGCTGAACAGCTGGCTCTTCCTTATCAGGAATTTTGTACATCTACAGCTCCATTCAGCATAGTCAGACCTAAGTCTCCCCCCCTCTCTTTTCCCTGTTATTGGTTTTTGGTCACAGCATCTGTTAAAATATTTATAGAAAAAAAAAATTATTATCTTTATTTTAATTTTATTTAATACATCTCAGAGATTAATTATAATAATATATAGATTCCATAAATAGTTAGCATCTAGGCTGGTTGATCAACCCCTTTCCACTTATGAACTTTTCATCTCAAGTAATTGGCCTTCTTGAACCTCTTATGGGATATGGAGAAGCTTGGTCAGGTGAGCAAATGCTTCCTCCTAAGCTATAGATGTCCGGTCTGAAAAGAGATGATCTAGAGGTTTGCTATTGATACTTGGTTAAATCTATATCCTGAATCCTTAATCACTCATCTTGCTCGTTTTACTTCGAACCATTGCCCTCTTCTTATTTCTATTTTGGATAAGACCATTAGGGGACCTCGGGTGTTTCATTTTGAAAAATTTTGGCTTACCTATCCAAAAGTGTTTGAATTGGTTCAGAATTCTTTGGCCGATTTTTTCACTCATAATCCTACTGAAAGGATCTCTTTACTTCTTAAAAAGATCCGTCATGCTCTCAATTCTTGGAAATACACTCTAGGAAATTTGAACACTCTCGCTCTGATAGTTATATAATCATATTCTTGACATGCAAAATAGAGAATCTCAAGTTGGGGTTTGTCTTCTCATGATCATTTGTTACTGCTCTCTCTTCTAAGGGATTATAATCACACTTTGCATCATATTGAATTAATGTGGTGACAGAAGTCTCACATCCAGTGGCTAAAAGATGGCGATGTGAATACTAAATTTTTTCATTATTTTACTATTCTTCGAAGACACTCTAATAGGATCAATACTCTTTTCCTTCCATATGGTGGAACCACAAATGATATAAATATTATTCAAAAGGTGTCGATTGCCCATTTTCATGATAGATGGAAGATGTATATGAAAATTTTGGAACTGGATTACCCTATTATGAGTTTTGTTTTAACTCTTACCCAGTATTCTTCCCTTATTCAACCAATTATGGATGAGAAAATTGAAACTGCTGTGATGTCCATACATTCTGATAAGGCCTCGGGACCCGATGGTTTTCTAGATTTCTTCTTTCAAAAATTTTGGAACATCATTAAACCAAAAATCTTATTTGCTATATATTTTTTTCTTTCAAAGTGCACATCTTCCAGACTCTTGGATCAAGATGTATATAACTTTGATACCTAAGAAAGATAATCCACAGTGCCCTAATGATTTTTGCCCTGTTAGCTTGTGTAATACAGTGTATAAAATTATTGCAAAAATTTTGGTTTCTAGACTTAAAACCTTTCTGCCTACTCTTGTTTCGAAGGAGCAAGGTACCTTTATTGTTGATCGTAATATTATAGAAATTTTTTTGCTTGCGTAAGAAATTATGCATTTTCTTTATAATACTCCTTCTAGGGCCCTCATGTTATTGAAGTTAGACATGGAGAAGGCCTATGATAGGGTTCATTCGCCTTTTCTATTTTTTATTCTTCGATAGATCGGCTTACCTAATCACTTTATATCTTGGATTCAAGGCTATATTACTCATCCTTAATTCGTTTTGCTGGTGCATGGTACATCTATCCCCCTTTTGTTGTCTTTAGAGGTCTAAGGCAGGGGTGTCTCCCCTCACCGTATCTTTTTATTTTATATTTTGAAGTTTTTTCAAAATTTCTTCATGTAGCTGCTCAGTCAAATCTTCTTAAAGATTATAAAATTTATGGTGGTCCGAAAATCACACATATATTTTATGCTGATGACTGTTTACTTGTAGCTCGAGCTACATTGCATAATGCTACATGTCTCTCTGTTGTTCTTAATACCTATTGCATGTATTCTGGATAGGATATTAGCTATACAAAATCTCATATTCTCTTTTCTCCGGGCATGGAATGTACTGTCAGGCAGCACATCTTGCAACTATTGCATATTTTGAAAAAACAGGAAGGATGTTTTTACCTTGAGGCCCCTTTATCAAGTACGTCTCTTTGACCCTCAAACTTCTAATTTCTATTAGATAAAATTTCAAACAAAGTTATGGCTTGGAAATACGAACATTATCTCTTGCTGTTCGTATAACTTTACTCCACTCGGTGCTTTATGCTACTCCTCTTTATGTCTTTTCTTCTGTGCATGTTCCTATGTCATTTCTTCATAAGATTGATAGAGAATTCAGAGCTTTTCTTTGAGGTCATGCATCAAATAGACGTGCATTTCATCCTATTGCTTGGAACCAAGTGTGTACTCCTAAACCATGTGGTGGTCTGGGGTTTTAATTGTCAAATCAACGTCGTTTCCACTATTTGCGTAAATTAGCTGCTTAAGTTATTTTGAATCCACATTCGTTATGGGCTCAGGTAGTTAAAGCAAAATATAAATTTACTGGATCTTGGATTAGTTATAAATGTCCAAGGAATGTTTCTATCATTTGAAGGAAGATTGCTCAAGCTGGGTCTCATTTGAAATTTCAGTTTCAATGGATGGTGGGTGCTGGTACTACCATTAAAAAGTATATGACAACCCATGGATGTCACCTATTCCTCTTATGGGTTGGCCTACTTACATTAATATGGACACTATGAATGTAAATATTCATGTCTCTGATTTCATTAATGTTGACAAAACTTGGGATTTGCAGGGTCTTGCACAACATTTTTTTTTTGATCTGATTAAGATTATTTGTACTATTTCCTTATCTCAAGGTGCTTGGGAGGATAGGATGGTTTGGGGTTCTTCTAAATTAATACATGTTTCCTTACAAGATATGAAATGACTGTCTTTTGCTAATGATGCTCCAGATTTATAGGTTAATTGTGCTTGGATTTGGTCCCTTAAAGTACCTATGCATGCCAAAACTTTTCTCTAGAGACTTATTTTGAACAGGCTATTTTGTAAACAATTATTGCCCATTGTAATATTATACCCTCTAAGATATGTTTTGTGATCTTTGCACTGATCAAATAGAGGATTGTGTTCATCCCATTATCCACCGCTGTTATGCTCAATTATGTTGGCAGCAACTAAGTTACATGTACTGAGTGAATTTCTGTCCTACTTTGTTGCTGGCTTTAATTGAATGCATTTCGAACAGCCTGATAGCGATGGAACAGAAGTCACTCTTGGCATATGCAGCTTGGTTGCTATGGTGGGCTTGAAATAAATGGATCTTTAATAGCAACCAGATGATGATTGCCCAATTTATGTACAAACTAATGGTCTTTGCTAAAGATTTTGGGTGCTTGTATTCTTTATATTTTCTAGCTCCATGTCAGTATTGGAATAGCCAAATACAAAAAGAGTCATTCTTTTGTCAACTTCGGATAGTGTCTTGGCTACCCCCTCCTATTGGAGTCATAAAAATCAATTTTGATGATCTGTAGTTGGTGACAGGGCAGCTGCGGGTTATGTTATCAGGAACCATGATACTGTATTACTACGAGCTAGAGGTAAGATGCTTCCCCCTGCTTTTGTTTTTTTTGCTAAATTATTAGCTGCTTGGCTTGGGATCCGGATTGCTATTCTTGAATTAAAAGCAATCCATATTTGGATGGAAGGGGACTCGGCCACTGTTGTCTCTTGGCTAAGAAACCCCTCATTGTACTTAATCATATTCCTCATGTTAATGATCTTTTACATTGGAAATCAAGTGTGATTTTTTATAACATATCTCACACTTTTCGAGAGGTGAATCAGGTTGTAGATTTTATGGCTAATAGTGCATTACGGGGGATTTTTCATGAAATTACGAGGATATTCATGACCATCACTGCAAATGTCTTCTTGTAACTGATGCCTATGCGGTTGGATATATTCGATAGGTTGTGGCATTGGGAGGAACATGCTATTCTTTTCCTCCTACTACATCAGCAATGTCCAAAGAAGTAGAGGAATTTGATGAGTGCTGATGAGAAAGATTTATGATATATTTTGACAGGTCCTGTTAACCATTGTTACTTGATCAAGGAATATTTCCAGATTTTTGGAAAATGATTGACAGAAGATTATTTCTGGATGAGTCTGGGGGGCCTGTTCCCTTCTAAGGATCATAATCATATTAATTTTCCTTTACTGTGTATACCATTTGTGGATAAGAAGGCATCGTATCGTATAAAGCTAATGCCGTATAATAGTTTGAAGGTCTGATTGTACAGGAACAGCACAAACAGGAAAAAAAAGAACAATATTCTGAAAAAGCAAAAGAGAGAGAAAGAAAAAGTCATGCAAAACATTGATATACAAAGTAAAAAAATTGAGCGGACAAAGCAAAAGAATCTGAAAAAATCAGTGAGAATAGAGAAAATAATGTTAGAAAAAAATAGAGAGAAGGAAAAAATCAGTGAGCCAGGCAAGAATTGAGGGGAAAAAGCAAAAAGAGTTGATGAGAAGGGAAAAACTGAGTCAAATAATTAAAAGAATAGAGGGGAATGTAAAGTGGAGAGATCTAACCTTTTTCTTATTTGTTCTCATGCAGGTTTTGCTATTAACTTCCATTATTTCTTTGACCAACCTCATTACTGTGGCTTGCTTATTTCACAATGCTAAATATGTTATAGCCTTGATGATGCTGCTCAGATTATTTCTACAGGAGCCTGAACTGTATAGTAATGCAGGCCAATTTGTCTGCCCCAAAGTAATGTTGGCTGTTATATGTTTCAACACTCTCTTCAATTGGTCTGCATCGCCACTGTGACCTTATTCTACTATTATTATCATTGATGGATGCTATAGTTTACTCATCATGAAACTACATGGGATTAATGCCTATTTCGATATGCTATTCTTCATTGTATGCAAATACAAAAGGAGTATGGGAGAGGTACAGGAAAAAGGAGAAAAAATGAAAAAAGAAAAACAAAAAGAAGGAAGAAAAAATGAAGAGGAAAAAACAAAAAAAAAGAAAGAAAGAAAAAAGAAAAAAGAGAGTTTGCTACTAACCTTTGTTAAGTTTGTTTGCAGGTTTCATTATTAGCTGTTTACCTTTCTAACACTGTAAATGAATCTTTCAATCCCTCTGCTTATCTACTCGAATCTGGTTCCTTACTTTCGCATACATGTTATACAGAAATTGATTACATTTTCAACTGTACACATAAGATGATGTCTTCACAGGGATCAGGAGTTACTCTTCTCAGCTGCAATAAGGTCTATATCTTATTTCATGTGTTTGCTGTTTATCTTCTAAATGTTCACCATTTGGGGGTAAAGTTTTGGAATTTCATGTGCTGCATTGCCTCTTACAGACCAATTTCAGATTCTGAGGAACAGGATATTTTGATGGTATTTCTTCTCAGGAGAAGTTTACTCTGCCGTTACTCAGTACCATCTGAGCTTCAACAGACCATTTCAGATTATCAATTTCAAGTTTGCTATGGTTGGCCCCAGAGTTTTTAGATTGTTGATATCCATAATACATCATCCACTGTTTTGTTTTTGGGGTCGCTGGGTCTTGTTTCTAGTTTGGTTTGTTAATCTCTGTGTTGGGGTTCTGAATGTAAGTTCAAACAGTGTTTGCCTTGACACACTCAGTTCCTGTCATCGGGCTACCTGGACTTTGTTTACATCTTTGGACTTTTACACTTTAGATCGATGAAACATTATTTCTACCAAAAAAAAAAAAAAGAGAGGAGCCGTCTATTTAGCGACTTCTATGTAGGAGAAGGCCTCGACTTAAATTTTCTCCTATTATGCTCTTTTCAAGTACTCCAGCACCCAGTAGAGATTAGAGCGTCAACTGTTATTTTAGTCTCCTTTCTCTCTATTGTCATTGGCCAATTGTGCCCGAGTTCATGGAGATTATTTGGAATCTACCGTAATTATGTCCTCTACAACGGTATGTTCCACATGGCTTTGGAGTACATATAACCTAACATAAGATGATGTGTTGTTTCTTCATTGCTTCCACAAAGTGAGCATCAATTTCGTCGTGCCTCAGTTCTCTTAATTAAATTCGAAGCATGAAATTCCAATTTCTTCGTTTGAAGGAGGCATAGTGTAGTGGAATGCCCAGATATGTCATTCAAAACTGTGATATATGACATCCAAGGATCCACAAGAGGTTGAATGTTTCATTTTCAGATAAGCTCAACCCCACCGGTTGTGCTTTATGTGCAGAAGAGGAAAGCACAGCAAGTTGTTAATTGGAAAACTATGATATATGGCATCCAAGGATCTGCGAGAGGTTGAATGTTTCATTTTCAGAAAAGCTCAACCCCACCAACTATGCTTTATGTAGAAGAAGAAAATACATCAAGTTATTAATTTATCCGACGTCATGCTATTTTTATTTTTTTAATATTAAAAAAAATAAAATTTAATACATGATGTTATAAAAAATTATCCTATAACCTTACTTGTCAACATAGAATACCATCCATAATATCCATATATTATTTTATTATTATTATATAGATAGATAAATTATACAGCATTACCATCTCATAATTTAACAAGTATTGCTTTTGGATACAGTAAGCTGGTTTTGCTTACTTTTCCCTACCGTTTTTTCGGAACAAAGCTTATTGCCAAGGGAATATTGATGATTCCACAAACCTGAACAGAAAACAAAAGCAATTCCATACTTCCATATTCCGAGGAGAGCTAGTAGTCATATACATCATCTAACGTCTAACATAAACAAGAACTGCAGCAGAGAGGTTTCCTTGAATACATTCTAATGGCTGATTTTTTCTTTTTTAAAAAAAAAAAAAAATCCCTCCAACAGTACATACCACGATCATTATCTGCAAACTACAAGCAGTTGATATGATTCCCAGGAGTAACCAACTTTTTAAGGGATAGCTCACAAATCATCCAGGAATATGGTCATTCAAGTTGTGGCTCATTCAAGGTGCATGGTAGTATTGTTTGCCAGATGCAGCGACCTTTCCATCGTCTTGGGTAAAATCATCATGTAGCTTCTGAGACAGGAAAAGGGACTTGTAGCATCATATAGGCAGGGGTTCTTCCTTTAGCATCCCCCCCATTTCCATCTTCCATGATAGATCCACCAGACCTGAGAGTTCCCTGCAAATTTTAGAACTCCAAGTTAGAAACATTATCATCTTCAGACGAAATTTCTGCTTAGCAAGAAGCATCGTCTTTCCAGCAGAGGATGTACTGGTCAATGGCATGCGCAAACACACACACACACAGAGAGAGAGAGAGAGAGAGAGAGAGAGAGAGAGTTACTTCAAATCATGACTCACGACAAGTAGTGTTAGTTTTTTCTTTAGATGCTTCAGCAGCTTCACAACATCAGCACGAGCTTTCCAATCTGATCTCAAAAGTTTTTAAAAAAAATGATTAGAATATCACAAGGATTTTTGGAAAATAACGAATATCCAAACTATGAAAGAAGGAACAATTTAAGTAAAAAATCAACAGTGCACTCCAAGAAAAAGGACATCGCCAAGTTCAAAGACTTTATAAACTTGGTTTCATTTCTATGTATTTGATACTGAAGGTTGAAGACCATTATAGAATTATTAGATACCAGCAAGATCATACCAAGACCTGCAAGAGGCTCATCTAGTAGCAGCAAATCTGGCATTTGAACCTGAAAATCCTTAAGAATTCAGAAACTACGCAATCGAGCCACCATCAAATGCCACTATTTTGATTTCAGTATCAGCTGCTTCAGAAATCTTACTAACTGAATAGCCAAAGCAAGACGCCGCTTGAAACCACCACTTAGAGAATGCGGGTCTTCCTCCAATGAGATTGTATTCAAACCGACCTGAAATATTTATATACTCAGCAAGTGACGAAGTAATAAATTTCACTATGCCCATGGTGTGTTTATCAGAAAGCTCATTACTCAGAAGCAGTTTGAAGAAACTTACATAGGTCTGTGCTTAGCAATAATTATTGGACAATTAATTAGATGGCAGAATAAATGAGGAATGCAAACATGGTTGATGCATATAGGAACTTAAAAGTTCTCCTGTATACCGAATTAATTGCAAATTGGAGTTTCAAAGCAAGTTGTTCTCTCAATGCGAGGTCAGCCTTCTGTCTTGGCCACCCAAAAGTAACTTCCTCGAGCACAGTATCAGCCAAAAAGTACCTAGAATATATCAGCTTCATGAAATTATAAAATGATTACAAAAAGCCTACACACATATAGCTAGCAAACAAGTTGTAGTATCATATATAACAATCATCCTTCAAGATGCCTGTTTTAGTCAATCTAGTGAGAGACAGTCCTAGTCATAGAAATGATGTTACTGCCCAGACCACAGGGAATTCTGTTACAGCTCAAGTGAAAACATAAACCATTCTACTGATAAAAATACCAGAAAGATCTATGATAAAATTAAACAGAATCCAGAAAGTACCCTTTATACCCTTATTCTAGTTATTTCTCCTTTTATGAGAAATCATGTTTAATACCAGAAATTTTGCAAATTTCCAAAATTATGAGCCTCAATTAATTCCAGGTTGACAATTAGGAT
The DNA here is from genome assembly GCF_000442705.2 of Elaeis guineensis. Classification (NCBI taxonomy): domain Eukaryota; kingdom Viridiplantae; phylum Streptophyta; class Magnoliopsida; order Arecales; family Arecaceae; genus Elaeis; species Elaeis guineensis. The sequence continues at coordinate 90,211,177 of NC_026001.2, read as the reverse complement.
CTGAGCCACTATTTTAGGTTACATGACACATTCCACACATTGCGGTGTTGTCTCTTATATACAAGATTGCTTAGTTTCTGTCAATGAAAATGAGTTATTCTCTAGCAACTAGTAGAATCATGTTTCAGAAACACTAAAATCCCACACATTTATTTCTCATTAAGATTCAACCTAAATTATCAAGCCTCCCATAAAATTAAACTGTTAAGTAGTGGCATCTGCTGATTGTTCTCAGAACATTGAGATAAGTTTAATATGAACACATCCTTTTTCCCCCTGGTGCTCTGAATTAAGCACCATGCAAACATTACACTAAGCTAGTTCTTATGAAACTTAAAAAATAAAAAATAAAACTTCCAATAACAAACGGAATCCCACTAAACATTATTAAAAGTAAATACCATGATCTCCAAATCATGAGTAAAAAGATTACAAAAAAATAGAATTGTTGTTACCCTTGACTCAATGTTTAACAAAACCTAAGAAGCACTTTATACCTCTCAGGAAACTGAAACACAATGCCAACCCTTTCTGGCGACAACGTTTCCGGAGGTCCATTTGGGTTTCCATCATTTCCATATCTTTGAATATTGATTGACCCAGAGGTAGGTTTGGATAGTCCAGCAAGAAGCTGCAGTAAGAAGCAGAGAAAAAGGTGAGCTAGAAAAGCATAGTGAGGAAGTCATCAATATCGAAAAGATGCCCAAGTTTTCAAGGCAGGCCTGTAAAAGAGTGGTTTTCCCGCTTCCGCTTCGTCCAAAAATCAGGCCAAAGCTGCAAGAATTAATAAGAATGGTCCATTCATGAACAGCAAGCTTCATTTGATGGCAGCAGCATCTATACTAAATTGAGCAAGATAAAGATAATAAAATTTACCAATCAGAATGTAGGAAGAAGATCTTTTCATGTTTACCTTTTCTCGGGAAGAGAGAAACTAACTTCACTCAATAGGTTGTGCTGGGTCCGAGGAGGCCGATAACTGACCCTTCTGACCTTAAACAAACCAATTTCATTTGTCACAAAAGCTCCTGATGCTCACCAACATGCAGATAGGTACACAATACAACATATTACATGAATACAGAACAAGTTCTATTTTGCTGTATTTCCAGAAAAAGTATTGGTCAACCAGGAATGATGATCAAGATGCAAGTTCTAACTGAAATTGCAATAGCACTATTGCAGCATCAGTTCATATAAACCAATATGAAAATTTCCTCTGGAAAAGAAATAATGAAAAATCCATCGAAGCATTTTTGTTACAAGCCTAAACAAATCCAAGGCATATGTAACTAAAACCTGTTGGAATAGAGCAGTAAGGATTTAAGAAAAGAATTCAACAGAATGTTTTTCAGCTAGTGAAACAATGCACAGATACTAGAAGGTGGAATGTAAAACAATGATTTTGAGCATGCGTTCAGAATAAAAAATACACAATGATCTGAAAATCACCAAAATGAATCTAAGCAATAAATAATATTAAGAAAGGACCAAAGCATCAGATATTATAGTCACTAGATGAAATCAGATATTATAGTCAATAGATGAAATCAGATATTATAGTCACTAGATGAAATCACAGAAATAACACTAAGAAAATAACATTGAGAACGAATATGGGAACATGACTTTATTGGACTTTTTCACAATGACATAATGAAGTAAGAACCATTCCAAGCATTAGAGTAATTTTGCCTCAGGACATAAGCACAAATAATGTTCTTGAACAGAATCCTCACTTCTAGAGCAAATAATGTTCTTGAACAGAAGTATAGAGCTAGTATATTACAAGGACAAAAAAAAACATGAAATGGATACATGAATATTTGGCTGTAGAAGATCATTATCATCCTACATGCCAATGATAGAGATATTGATCATGGTTGCAAGGGCACAAAATTGGACATGAAAGTAGAGACAGCGTCTACCACTGAAATATGTTCTACCTAAACTTCCTATATGTAAAAACTATCAGAAGTCAAAGTTTAACTCACATAATTTTATGCCATACCCGCAGAATTTAAATCTCCCAAGGATGACATATTCAGATTCTCTTTTGAAACATTAAGTGGTACAAAATATGTTGTAGAAAAAGAGCAAATAAGATGCAAGGCTTGCTGAAATTAAAACAATAAAGAAACATAAAATGTAAGAAATCGGTAATCCTGAATATGAACTGACATGTAAATTGTAATGCAAGTGTTAGAGTGAATGCACAAAACATTTAAGTAAAAAGAATCTAGATAAGCATATCTAGAAAGTATTTAGCACTATGAATAAGGTGCACCATTAAGGGATTGTATGGATATTCCTGCAACATATTGTGCAGGAACCAGGCCTGTTGGCCTACCCAGCCTCGAACCTTCTAAAGGCCCGTCGAAATTCCAGTCTAAATAAATCCCAGCCTATGGACCTATTGGCCTTTCAAGAAGAAAAAGAAAAAGGACCAATGGACCTTTTCTCATTCCCACCTGAATCGGGCTGGAGGGGTGTTGGGCTGATACAGGTGAAGCTCAAATGGGCTTCCCAGTACAAGAATCCAGCACAAAATTCAGCCCAAATCCTACTGGATTACCCATACAGGCCTTAAGTAGTGATTTTGTATTGCTCAATTATGGATTTTACACTATATGATGTACGCTATAGTCCCTTGAAACAAAAATGTGGACGACAATGAAGGAGTAAAGAAGCAGGGAAGTGATGATTTTAGATATTGCTATGGTGTAGGAACGCTACTAGCCATAATAACATTTAATATTGCTTAATTAAATGGATTATCTCAAACATTTACATATAAATAGATATGATGAGCAGCAATAGTTTAACTTTGTTCTTTTAGATGCATACACACCAACAAAGGGTAGAGGGACAAGTAATTCAAACTAAAGAAGGTCTATAAAATAGAGGAGCAACAACAAATCTCCAAACCTCATTCAACACCAAAAATTGAATGTTCCTACAACCAATATTATGTAAAGACTCATTTAAAGAATGGGAAGATAAATATACGACAACAAACTAAACATGTAAGCTCGACGACGAACACAAATATACGGGCATCCACACTGATACACCAAGAATGCATCATAAACTTAAGGAGGACCATACACTAAGAATGCGTCATAAAACTACATATTGCACATGAAACATAGATCATTTATCAGCAATGAAGGAAGGATGAAGGAAACATGGCACAGAAAAAATGTTTCAAGAGAAATGGCTAAGGTGCCAGGTCTGCACGATAAATGACATGGTTGATAGAGCATGCATAACCATGAGTGATGGGGTCACAACTCACAAGCATGAAAAAACACCTTTCTTTTTCCTGATAGGGAATAAGCATCGACGAATTGATGACCAGAAGGCATGAGGATGCAATTCTAGTTGAAACCTACTATCTCAGGCAAGGTTAGATGAAATGAAGAGAAGATACACAAATCCACCAAAACATCATCACATCGCAACGAATTGGTAGACCAAATCCGACCATTAAACAAAAAAAAAAAAATCCAGCTTTGAAGACATCGATGAAATCTACTACCGATTCAATTAACTCAATTTGACCAGACAATAAAAACAGGTCATAAGAGAGAGATTTTGTGTTTAAAAGAAAAACATTGGAGATTAAAAATACAAAAAGAGACAAAAGGGCTAACTTCGATGCGGTAGTGGTCGGCTGAGACCCGAAGTGCCGGAGATTTAGGAGGAAACCTGTATAGAAGGGAAATGGATCGAATTAGGAGACCCATAAAAAGCTTTTATTCTCATTTAATTCCCAGGAAAGAAAGAAGGAAGAAAAATTTGCACCGCAGAGAATTGTTGGAATAGAAGGCCAGCCGCAACGGAGAAAGGGGTGGAGCCGATGGTGAGAAGGGAATGGAAATCGTCTTCATCGTTCCTCACCCTCGCTGCTGAGGAAGAGCAGGTTTTTGTTTTCCTACTTTTTCCCCTTAATTGCTCTGTTCTGATATAAGAATGGAGTGAGAAGTTTGATTAGGGATCGGGGAAAATAATTTTATCTGACGAAGGAAAAGGGTAAAGATGGAACCTAAAAAAAAATAAGAAAAGCTATATGCACTGTAATGGTATGTTCTAACGTGGACCGAATAATATCCACCTAAATCTATTTTTATATTCAAAACTACTAGATTATAACCCATGGAATGCGAGGTCGGAGAGGTTCGAGAGATCTCAAAATCTCAAGGGACGAACTCACACCACCACAACTCGCACAAGATCTCATATCCTTCAAAAAAAAAAAAAAAAAAAAAAAAAAATTGGAATCTAAAAAACCCCTCTTATCTCTCCTTTGTCACAAATCTCTGAAAAAAATAATGCAATGAAAAAAAAAAAAAAAATCATCTATGCGGGAAAGATCTTACCCTTAAATTTTTTCCGTCTTTCCTCTGTTCTTTTTCCTCTATTTTTTCCGTCATCAGGAGTCCCAACCGGGTGGGAGGCTTGGAGCGGCCGAATAGGGAAACTTAGACGATTGCTGGGGTTTTGTGTTGAGATTTGAGAAGACGTACCCCGAAGGTCGCCAAATACCTGGACTCCGCTCACTTCTCCATCCCCCGTGGCAGCCGTGCCGTCGAGCTCCTCGCCAGCAAGGAGAGCGCCCTCGCCCAGGAGGTTTGCACCGTCCCCCGCCGCACCTACGCCCTCGCCTTCCCCGTCGGCAACGCCTCCCAGGGCACCATGATCGTCGAGGCCTTCGCCGGCGAACACACCATCAAGGTCCCCTGCGAGTCCAAGGGCCCAGCGGGGCCAAGCGCGCAATGCTTCGCCCAGAATCTTTTTTTAGCCCCAACGAAAATGGAAATTTTTTTTTTTTTTTGCACACGTGGATCCCTCGCACTCCACCTTCCTCGTAAAATCACTAACACGTATCCAATAAAAAAAATAAAAAAATATGATGGGCGAAGATTAATATTTTTATTTTAATATAAATATATAAATTTAAATATAAATATAAAATTAAATATTTAAATTTAAATAATTTTTTTTATTTGAAATATAACTAAAAAGTAACTATCTAAAATATAATAAAATGATCTAATTATCTATTATAAAATAATATTATATTATTATAAAATAATACTATACTATTACAAATTATACTACATTATTATGAAGCAACACTGCATTATTATAAAGTAATACTATAATAAAAGAATACTATATTATGATAATATATTACTATCTTATTGAAAAAGAAGACTACACTAATATAATATAATAAAATAATACTATATTATTATAAAAAAATATTACACTAATATAATTTAATACTAAGAAATAATATACTAATATAATATAATAAAATAATATGATATTATTATAAAAAAATATTATATTAATATAATATAAATACTATCTTATTGTAAAAGAATATTGAACTATGATAATGTAATACTGCAGTATTTTAAAAGATAGAAGAGTATAAACATAATTTCAATCAAAATAGATAGTTGCTTTTAATTTTTATTTAGAATAGGTAGGTTCTTTTATATAAAACTTATTTGGAGAACTGTTTTTAAGTTGAAAGTAGAGCTGAAGATTTATCTATAATTCTCTATAATACATGTATACACACACATACATATCTATAAAAGAAATAGATATGAAAATGAATAGATAACTATTCGATCTGTATCCCAATATTCGATACTATATATGATCCTATTTAACTTTATATAAATCTTATAAATTTTTCAAAAAAATGAACATATTATTATACTATTAGCTTAATTTATTTTTTACTGAATAATATCTTCAATTTTGTAGTTGCAAAGTTTAATTATCCAACTGATATCGGTATTTTTTGCTTGTATTTTCAACATTTGATTTGTATCCATATACTTTTAAAATAAATATGAAGATAAATTTTTGTATTCAATTAATATCTATATCTGTATCTATATTTATTAAATAAAATAAATATAGATATAGATACATTAATATCCAATTGTATCCAATCTATTTTATCTCTAATTCATTTATCACATTATTTATGATTTAAAATAATTTAATATTAAAATAATTATCATTATAATTTGTAACAGTTATTAGTACTAAAATGAGAAATAATAGGCAATAGTGAAAAAATAGCAAGATTATTGATTAAATCATTATTTTATTAAATAAAAAATTATTTTCTTTCTATCGGTACAGATTCTTTTGGACTTATTCAAATAGAAAATTTGAAAATAATTTCTAGTGTAAATGTAAATAATAACTTTTATTATTATGTATAATATAACAAATTCTTCTTTAAAATTGTTATATTGGCTGTTACAATATTATAATCATCGTTATTTTGAACCATGTCTTTTATTTCATCATTAGAAAAATGTATAACTTTAAAATTATTACTAATTATATGCCTATTGATTGGTACCTAAATAAATTATCACTTCATGCATGTTATTTTTATTGATTTAATTTTTAAATTGATTGCTGAATTATTGAAGTGAACTATTTTTTAATTTAGTGGAATGCCATAGATTGTATCAATGCTTTATACATATTACTATCTAATACTATTATTTTAGTTTCAACAAGTATATAATGGTAGTTCCAAGGAGCCACCATCATCTTATTCTCTCAAGATTAATTTGGATAGTAGTGTATATGATAACAAAGCCTATGATGGAGCGATCTTCATCATCAAAATCATATAAATTCTTTTCTTATCATTAAAGATACTTGATTTTTTAATTTGACTGTCTTAATGGTCAAGTTGTATAAGGTGTATGAAAAGACTAACTTATCTTATAAGGATCTTGAAGGCATCTAGTATTATACTACAGAGAGATTTGAGTATGATCATTAAATAGTTGTCACGTAATGTACTCACCTCCTCATCTAGGATTGTAAATAGATGTTGATACTTACAAAAGACAAATGTTGCTGCAAACTAGATGGCAAATATAACCATAAGTAATGGGTCACAACTCATAAGTAAGAACAAACATCTTTCTTTTTCTTGATAGAGAATAAGCATCGATGAATTGATAATCAGAAGGCATGAGGATGCCATTCTAATTGAAAACCTACAATCTCAAGCAAGGTTAGATGAAATAGAGAGAAGATACACAAATCCACCAAGACAGCATCACATCCTAACGAATTGGTAGACCAAACCCGACCATTAACAAAAAAATTCATTGTTGGTGCAAAAATCCGCTTGCACCGGAGAAGCTGGAGTCGGAGAAGTCGCGGTCGCCGCCGGGACCTGCAAAGGAAGTCTGAATCGGAGGTGGGGTTGCTCCGGCAAGACCCTCCGATGCTAAAGTCAGTTCTCTGCCTCAATAGGAATGGAGTGCTCGAACGGAGAATTTAGCAGAGTTTTTAGATAAAAAGATGAGAGCTTATAGAATAACGTATCTGGGGTCTCCTTTTATAGGCGGAGGGGGCAGTAGTCTGATAGCGACATCCGTAACCGTTTGGCAGTGAGCTGCTCAGGGTCAGATGGAGTTTGCTGCGAAGAGTAGTGGAGTGGACCTGTGGCTATCACCGGGGTGTGCCACGTGGAGTCAGTTACGGAGAGTGGAGCGACGTTCGCTGTCGTGACTCGTCATGGAGTGGTGGGATCGCATAGGATCCGCCGCGGGGAGTGGAGCAGAATTGTGGCCGTTAATACGGCCTGTCGGGGAGTAATGGAGTTGTGTAGGGTCCGCCGCAGGGAGTGGAGCAGTGTTGTCCGTTACTGTGGTCTGCCAGGGAGTAATGGAGTTGCGTAGGATCCGCCGCAGGGAGTGGAGCAGAATCGCGGCCGTTACTGTGGCCTGCCAGGGGGTCCAGATTTGTCGGCCGAAGTTCGGTTGGAGTCGGTAGTGAGGTCCGGTATCCGTAGGAGTTTGGGCGAGGTCTATCTGCAGTTGAAGTTAAAGGCGAAGTCCGACTCTCGTAGGGGGCCGGACGGAGTCTTCCTGCAATTAAAGTTAAAGGCGAAGTCCGGCTCCCGTAGGAGTCCGGACAAGGCTTACCGGCAGCTGATGTTGAGGACGGAGCCCGGCTCCCGTAGGAGTCCGGGCGGAGTCTACTTGCGGTTGAAATTGTTGGCGGAGTCCGGCTCCCGTAGGAGTCCGGACGAAGTCTGTCTGCAGCCGTTGGAGTCGAGGACGAAGCCCGGCTTCCGTAGGAGTCCGGGCGGAGTCTTCCTATAATTAAAGTTAAAGGCGAAGTCCGACTCTCGTAGGAGTCCGGACAAAGCTTACCGGCAGCTGATGTTGAGGACGGAACCCGGCTCCCGTAGGAGTCCGGACGGAGTCTACTTGCGGTTGAAATTGTTGGCAGAGTCCGGCTCTCGTAGGAGTCCGGACGAAGTCTGTCTGCAGCCGTTAGAGTCGAGGACGAAGCCCGGCTCCCGTAGGAGTCCGGGCGGAGTCTTCCTGTAATTAAAGTTAAAGGCGAAGTCCGGCTCCCGTAGGAGTCCGGACAAGGCTTACCGGCAGCTGATGTTGAAAACGAAGCCCGGCTCCCGTAGGAGTCCGGGCGGAGTCTACTTGCGGTTGAAATTGTTGGCGGAGTCCGGCTCCCGTAGGAGTCCGGACGAAGTCTGTCTGCAGCCATTGGAGTCGAGGACGAAGCCCGGCTCCCGTAGGAGTCCAGGCGGAGTCTTCCTGCAATTAAAGTTAAAGGCGAAGTCCGGCTCCCGTAGGAGTCCGGACAAGGCTTACCGGCAGCTGATGTTGAGGACGGAGCCCGGCTCCCGTAGGAGTCCGGGCGGAGTCTACTTGCGGTTGAAATTGTTGGCGGAGTCCGGCTCCCGTAGGAGTCCGGACGAAGTCTGTCTGCAGCCGTCGGCGTCAAGGACGAAGCCCGGCTCCCGTAGGAGTCCGAGCGGACCTCCTGGAGCTGATCCTGTTGAGGACTTCGACTGTGGATATTTTATACCCAACACCAGTCTCCCTACTTTCGAGTTTGAATTTCGAACGAAGGAAGTACAGAGAGAGATGGGCACAGCCGAAATCGTCCCCTCGAATCCTGCGCACTGCCGTCCTCAGATATTTTGGCATTAAATGTGCGCGCGCTGGAGTCTTTTCGGATCGGGGCGACCTGAAGAGTCTTTTCGGAACTCCCGCCGACACGTGATCCCAAGTGTTGCGCTACAGAAATTTGCGAACAGTCAATCCTCGATAGCGGCGAGTGGGACACGTGGCATGCACTAGTTGGCCTAGGGACACCCGCTGCCATAACTGTGCTAAGATCCGCTGGCTATTTAAACCCCCTACTCTTCCTTTGGGGCTCCATCCTGCCGAAAGGACAGCATCTTTCTTTCGTCTGAGAGCCTAACTACTCAGCCACTTCCTCCGCACCAACTCTCACTGTCTTCAGCCCCTCGATTCTTCTCTAAGGGGTTCCCACGTCATGCCCTCCACTCCGAAGGCCATCCTCAAAGGGATGTATAGGGCCTGGAGGAAGGCGAGGAGGAGAACAGCGGTCGGTGAGTTCGCCAGTCATCAAGTGGCCGCTGAGGATCTCCGTCGTTTCAAAAGGGGCTCAAGGAAGAATTCCTTCAACAACAGGGGTTTAACAATGGGGGCCGCCGGTAAAGGTATTCTATCCGAGAATTTTGGAGTAGCAAGGCGGGATGATATCGGTCAAGAGGGCAGAGCTGTCGTCACAAGCTGTGGCGGGATCCTTGATGTCGTCGTGGCCGTGGGACCAGAAGCGGTCGACGTCGATGGTGGGGCAGTAGAACCTGTTGCGGGGACGGTGGAAGTAGCACATGCCAACCTTGCCGGAGCGTTTTGGACGGCGGCTACCACGGAGTATTCGGTGATGACGCATATTTCTGGCGCCACCGTTGCTCCCAGGGTGACTCCGATTCTTCTTGAAATAGGTCTTCGTCGCCGCTGCCGTTGCCCTTACCGTCTCCGAGAATCTATCCCATCCTTTTCCCCCTGAGGTTGGGACTTCGGAGGTGGAGCGAAACAAGGCGGGGCGAAAGCCGATGAGCCCATCACACGTATTGGACGATGCGGCTGGGAAGAGAAGTTTGCAGCTTGAAGTGGCCTCCGGTGCATCCTTTCCAAACCGAGTTCGTGAGACTTGCAATGATGTATACTTTTTTTTTTTTGGCCCACCGGGTCTTGTAACGTACATCCTGTCAGTCGAAAAATGAAAAGGGGATTTTGTTACCTCGTCTACATCTTGTATCGAGTAGTCGTCTGTCGAACTTCTTTATTCTTCTTTTTTCTCTCTTCCTTCTTTTCTTCTTTTCTTTTTCACGTCGTCCCAAGGTCGTCGACGGTCTCTTTTATTCGTGTTGGATTGTTATTTGCCGAGCTCCTTTTCGACTTGTATACCGTTCGAAGATACTTGGTTGTCATTTTCCCGTCAATGGCTGCGGGCTTGCTTGGGGCCAATCGGGCCTGGGGTCCCTCCTAGGGCTTGAGTTCGAGGATCGAGCTTCTATCACCCTAAGTAGGTTGTCCTGTTTTGTGTCGAAAACTTCCTCAAAAGCTGGGACTCCCTGTGGGAGCCCCAGTCCTTGCGGTGACAGAGTTTTCTGTACCTCGATCGCTGTCCGTTTTTCCATCGTAGCTGTCATAGTCCGTTGCCTTCCTTTTTCCTTTTCGCTCGGAGTTTTTCTTTGCTGAAGTCAAGGCGAAGTTCGGCTCCCGTGGGAGTTCGGACAGAACCCTCCTGTGATTGGAGTCACGGGCGGAGCCCGGCTCTCGTAGGAGTCCGGGCGGAGTTCCTTGCAATCAAAATCAGATGCGAAGTTCGGCTCCCGTAGGAGTCCGGACGAAGTCTGTCTGCAACCGTTGGAGTTGAGGATGAAGCCCGGCTCCCGTAGGAGTCCGGGAGGAGTCTTTCTGCAATCAAAGTTAAAGGCGAAGTCCGGCTCCCGCAGGAGTCCGGACGAATCTTACCGACGGTTGACGTTGGCGACGAAGCCCGGCTCCCGTAGGAGTCCGGGCGAAGTCCCCCTTGGGGTCGGAGTCGTAGGCGGAGCCCATCTCCCGTGGGAGTTCGGGCGGAGTCCGCAAGGGCTAATCCTGTTGAGAACTTCGGCCGTGGGTATTTTGTACCCAACACTCTCTCCATCCGGTCTAAATGGAATCGGGCCTTCGACTTTGCTCAAGTTAGGACGAGGTTCTCCTCCTGTCCCTAACAGGGCTGTGGGGGCTCATATGGGCGTTGTAAGGCCTCTCCCCCCATCCGGTCTAAATGGAACCGGGTCTTCGACTTTGCTCAAGTTAGGACGAGGTTCTCCTCCTGTCCCTAACAGGGCTATGGGGGCTCATATGGGCGTTGTAAGGCCTCTCCCCCCATCTGGTCTAAATGGAATCGGGCCTTCGACTTTGTCGGGACGACGTTTCTCTTTCGCTTCTGACACGGTTTGTGCGAATTGTTTAAAGACGTGCAGGTATGCAACTTTCAATTAAAATGAAGTTATTGGTAGTACACCCATAAGTTTTTCGAGTTCCACGGTCGCGGGAGGTCGGCTCCTCCGAGTTCCTTAAGATAATAAGTTCCTGGTCGGACTACTTCTTTGACTTCATACGGTCCTTCCCAGTTTGGGGCGAGTTTCCCCCGATCCTGAGGTTGCGAGACAGCAGCTCGTCGAAGTACTAGATCTCCTGCTTTAAAGGCTTTGTTCTTGACTCGGGCATTGTAATATCGAGCAACTTTCTGTCTGTAGGCTGCCATTCGAACCTGAGCGATCTCCCGTCTTTCTTCCAGCAGGTCGAGGTTGGCTCTAAGACTTTGTGAATTTTGATGCTCGTCGAATGCCACGACTCGTGCCGATGGGAGTTTAAGCTCGATTGGGATGACGGCTTCCGTACCGAAGGCTAAAGCAAAGGGGGTCTCCCCCGTAAGTAACCTCTGGGTAGTTCGATACGCCCATAGCACATGATAAAGCTCGTCCGCCCAATTTTCCTTTGCTTTTTCAAGCCTTGTCTTAATCCCCTACAAAAGGGTTCTGTTAGTCACCTCAGCTTCGCCGTTCGCCTGGGGATGGGCTACTGATGTGAAGTTGTGAGAGATGTTTAGATCTTCACAGAATTTGGCAAATTTTGCTCCCGCGAATTGCCGTCCATTATCAGTGATTAGGGTTCTAGGCAAACCGAACCTGCACACGATCGATTTCCAGACGAAATCCTGCACTTTCGCTTCTGTGATTTTCGCTAGTGGTTCGGCTTCAACCCATTTGGTGAAGTAGTCGATCGCTACAAGGAGGAACTTTCTTTGTCCAGACACCATGGGAAAGGGGCCAAGGATATCCATCCCTCATTGTGCAAAAGGCCATGGGGCGCTTAAGGGTGTGAGCTCGGTGGCGGGCTGTCTCTGAACGTTGGCGTATCTCTGGCATCGATCACACTTTTTGACATATTCAATCGAATCATGATGCATCATTGGCCAGTAATATCCTTGGCGGAGCAACTTGTGGGATAAAGATCTAGCTCCCAAATGGTTTCCGCAAATTCCTTCGTGTACTTCCCACAAGGCTTAGTCAGCTTCCGAGGGCCGGAGACATTTTAAGAGGGGTAAAGAGTATGATCTTTTGTATAATTTGCCCTCATAAAGGATGTATCAGGAGGCTTGATTTTGGAGCTTCCGAGCCTCCTTCGCGTCCTGGGGGAGGACTCCATCTTTGAGATAGGTTATCAGCGGGTCGATCCAGCTGGGCTCGTGGTCGATCTCCATTACGGGCCGCGATTCTTCTGTACTTGGGTGCTTCAGAACTTCAAAAAGAACGCCTTTGGGCAACCCGGACGAAGCCAACGTTGCCAGCTTGGAGAGAAGGTCGGCTCTGGTATTTTCCAACCTTGGAATCTGCCTAATGTCGAAGCTGTTAAAGGCGGGGGTAAGCTCCTTTACTTTCTCAAGATATTTGGCCATACTGTCCTCCCGCGCTTCATAACTCCCACTGATTTGCCCCACTACCAGTTGAGAGTCACTGTGCACCCGGAGCTGACTTATTTCCAGCTCTCTGGCGATCCTTAGTCCTGCGATCAAAGCTTCATATTCTGCTCCATTGTTTGTTGCGGGAAACTCGAAACGCAGAGCGTACTCAGCTATGACTCCCTCCGGACTGACCAAGATCAGGCCTGCACCTGCACCCGATATGTTGGAAGATCCGTCCACATAGAGGGTCCAAAAGCGTTCGGAGGGATTGGCCTCTTCGTTGGGGGAGTTCGGCTGAGACTTCAGGTCGTCAACTTTGCTTTGCTCAGGTTGGACCTCCTCTGAGATGGTGCACTCTACTATGAAATCTGCCAATATTTGGACCTTTACTGCTGGTCTAGGTCTGTAGTTGATGTCGAATTCTGTGAGCTCGATTGCCCATTTTGCCATTCTTCCGGAGGTGTCAGCCCGGTGTAAAACCGTCTTGATCGGTTGATTGGTGAGCAGCGTCATGGTGTGCCCTTGAAAGTAGGGTCGGAGCCTCCGAGCTGCAATCAACAAGGCGTAGGTCAGTTTTTCTAATTTGGTGTACCTGGTCTCGGCTTTTCTCAGCGCGCGGCTAATGTAGTAGACTAGTCGCTGGACTTTCGCTTCTTCTTTGACAAGGACGGCCGCGAGGGCCATGGGAGAGACCGCTAGGTATAAAAACAGTTCCTCCCCAGGTTCAGGCTTTGCTAGCAGCGGGGGTGAGCTAAGGTAACTCCTTAACTCATCGAACGTCTGTTGGCACTCAGAGGTCCAGCAGAAGTTCTTCGGCTGCTTGAGAGTTTGAAAGAAGGGCAAGCACCGTTCGGCCGACCTTGCGACGAAGCGATTAAGAGCCGCTATCTTCCCTGTGAGGCGCTGAACCTCTTTGATCGACTTTGGGGCAGTCATCTCCTGGATGGCGCGAATTTTCTCTGGATTGGCCTCAATCCCGCGCCCCGATACCATGAAGCCCAAGAACTTTTCTGAAGTTACTCCGAAAGCGCATTTAGTTGGGTTCAGCTTCATTTTATACTTTCGGAGAGCGTCAAAGGTCTCCTCGAGGTCGGCGACATGATTTCTGGAAGACTTGCTTTTTACGAGCATATCGTCCACATAGACCTCCATATTTCGGTCGATTTGCTCTTTAAAGATTTTGTTCACCAACCGTTGGTAGGTCGCGCCCGCATTCTTGAGGCCGAAAGGCATGACCCTGTAACAGTAAAGGCCGCGATTAGTGATGAAAGCTGTCTTTTCTTCATCTTCAGACGCCATTCTAATTTGATTATAGCCGGAGAACGCATCCATAAAGGTGAGGAGCTCATGGCCTGAGGTCGCGTCTACCAGTTGGTCGATTCTGGGAAGGGGGTAGCTGTCCTTTGGACAAGCTTTATTCAGCTTTTTGAAGTCTATGCACATCCTCCACTTGCCGTTTGCTTTTTTGACCAGAACAACATTGGAAATTCAATCAGGATAATTGACTTCCTTAATGAATCTGGCTTTGAGGAGCTTATCCACTTCCTCGGCTATCGCCTTCTGCCTCTCCGGGGCATGACTCCGGATTTTTTCTTTCGTCGGTCGATGCTTTGGATCGACGGCCAGATGATGCTTCATGACTTCTGTGTCAATCCCCGGCATGTCTGCTGGAACCCAAGCGAAAACGTCCGCATTCCTCCGTAGAAAGTCAATAAGACGCGTCCGCACCTCCTCCCCCAGGTTGGAGCCGATTAGCGCCACATGCTCCGCGTTCCCATCATTCAAAGGGATTGGTACCAGATCTTCGATTGGGCCGCCCCTTTCTTCGGTGAGATCATCGCGAGCATCTAGTCCATCGACGGGACAGGGGTCAGCCTGATCGCTTCTTTGCAAAGCGATGTTGTAGCAGTGTCTGGCCAGGGCCTGGTCTCCCCGGACCTCCCCGATCCCCTGGTTGGTGGGGAACTTCAACTTCAAATGGTAGGTCGAAACGACAACTCGGAGGGCATTGAGGCCGGGTCGGCCAAGGATTGCATTGTAGGCGGATGGCGCCTTCACCACCAAGAAATTTACTAGAGCCCTGGATTGCTTTGGATATTGACCCGCGGTCATAATCAAAGCTATCATTCCTTCCGTCGGAACGGCGTCACCGGTAAACCCCACCAGGGGGAAGCAAATCGGCCTCAGATGACCGCTAAGAGCAGACATTCTTGAAAAGGCGTCATAGAACAAGATGTCGGCCGAACTTTCGTTGTCGACAAGAATGCGACGGACGTCGTAATTTGCTATATTCAAGGAAACTACGACCGTGTCGTTATGAGGGAATTGGACTCCCTGGGTGTCTTCTTCGGTAAAGGCTATGGGTTCTTCAATTTTTTGCCGCTTGGGGGATACAGATGGTATGTTGGTTGCCTCCCGCTGGGATCCCCCCGAAATGGTGTTGACGGAATCCGATAGAGGCCGATCGTCCGGCCACTCCTTGTCGACGACCATAGCCGGAGGTAGTTGTGCGAAGGCCTTGCGAGAAGACATCAGATGAGGAAAGGAGGAGTGGGTGCCGGATAAGATGATCGGAGGTGGATCCGCTGAGCGCTCCTTTAAGAACAAGGGTACTGCGAAGGCACAGCACCCTTCCTCTAGCGCCAATCCTGTTAGTGCAAAAATTCGCTTGCGCCGGAGAAGCTGGAGTCGGGGAAGTCGCGGTCACCGTCGGGACCTGCAAAAGAAGTCTGAACCGGAGGTGGGGTTGCTCCGGCAAGACCCTCCGACGCTCAAGTCAGTTCTCTGCCTCAACAGGAATGGAGTGCTCGAACGAAGAATTTAGCAGAGTTTTTAGATAAAAAGATGAGAGCTTATAGAATAACATATCTGGAGTCTCCTTTTATAGGCGGAGGGGGCAGTAGTCTGATAGCGACATCCGTAACCGTCTGGCAGTGAGCTGCCCAGGGTCAGACGGAGTTTGCTGCGAAGAGTAGTGGAGTGGACCCGTGGCTATCACCGGGGTGTGCCACGTGGAGTCAGTTACGGGGAGTGGAGCGACGTTCGCTGTCGTGACTCGTCATGGAGTGGTGGGATCGCATAGGATCCGCCGCGGGGAGTGGAGCAGAATTGTGGCCGTTAATACGGCCTGTCGGAGAGTAATGGAGTTGCGTAGGGTCCGCCGCAGGGAGTGGAGCAGTGTTGTCCGTTACTGTGGTCTGCCAGGGAGTAATGGAGTTGCGTAGGGTCCGCCGCAGGGAGTGGAGCAGAATCGCGGCCGTTACTGTGGCCTGCCAGGGGGTCCAGACTTGTCGGCCGAAGTTCGGTTGGAGTCGGTAGTGAGGTCCGGTATCTGTAGGAGTTTGGGCGAGGTCTACCTGCAGTTGAAGTTAAAGGCGAAGCCCGGCTCTCGTAGGGGGCCGGACGGAGTCTTCCTGCAATTAAATTTAAAGGCGAAGTCTGGCTCCCGTAGGAGTCCGGACAAGGCTTACCGGCAGCTGATGTTGAGGACGGAGCTCGGCTCCCGTAGGAGTCCGGGCGGAGTCTACTTGCGGTTGAAATTGTTGGCGGAGTCCGGCTCCCGTAGGAGTCCGGACGAAATCTGTCTGCAGCCGTTGGAGTCGAGGACGAAGTCCGGCTCCCGTAGGAGTCCGGGCGGAGTCTTCCTGCAATTAAAGTTAAAGGCGAAGTCCGGCTCCCGTAGGAGTCCGGACAAGGCTTACCGGCAGCTGATGTTGAGGACGGAGCCCGACTCCCGTAGGAGTCCGGGCGGAGTCTACTTGCGGTTGAAATTATTGGCGGAGTCCGGCTCCCGTAGGAGTCCGGATGAAGTCTGTCTGCAGCCGTTGGAGTCGAGGACGAAGCCCGGCTCCCGTAGGAGTCCGGGCGGAGTCTTCCTGCAATTAAAGTTAAAGGCGAAGTCTGGCTCCCGTAGGAGTCCGGACAAGGCTTACCGGCAGCTGATGTTGAGGACGGAGCCCGGCTCCCGTAGGAGTCCGGGTGGAGTCTACTTGCGGTTGAAATTGTTGGCGGAGTCTGACTCCCGTAGGAGTCCGGACGAAGTCTGTCTGGAGCCGTTGGAGTCGAGGACGAAGCCCGACTCCCGTAGGAGTCCGGACGGAGTCTTCCTGCAATTAAAGTTAAAGGCGATGTCCGGCTCCCGTAGGAGTCCGGACAAGGCTTACCGGCAGCTGATGTTGAGGACGGAGCCCGACTCCCGTAGGAGTCCGGGCGGAGTCTACTTGCGGTTGAAATTGTTGGCGGAGTCCGGCTCCCGTAGGAGTCCGGACGAAGTCTGTCTGCAGCCGTCGGTGTCGAGGATGAAGCCCGGCTCCCGTAGGAGTCCGGGCGGACCTCCTGGAGCTGATCCTGCTGAGGACTTCGGCTGTGGATATTTTATACCCAACATCCATCTTCAAAGATATCGATAAAATCTAATACTGATTCAATAAACTCAATTTAATCAGACAATAAAAGTGGTTATAAGAGGGAGATTTTGTGTTAAAAAAAATATTGGAGATTAAAAATACAAAAAGAGACAAAAGGGCTAACTTCGATGCAGTAGTGGTCAACTGAGATGCGAAGTGCCGGAGATTTAGAAGGAAGCCTATATAGAAAGAAAATGGATAGAATTAGGAGATCGATAAAAAATTTTATTCTCATTTAATTCCTAAAAAAGAAAGAAGGAAGAAAAAATTAATTTGTATCATAGAGGATTGTTGGAATAGAAGGCCAGCCGCAATGGAGGGAGGAGTGGAATCGATAGTGAGAAGGGAATGAAAGTTGTCTTCATGGTTCCTTACTCTCATCGAGGAAGAGCAAATTTTTTTTCTCTTTATTTTTTCTTAATTATTCTATGCTAATATAATATAAGAATAGAGTGAGAAGTTTGGTTTAGGATCAAAGAAAGTAGCTTTATCTGACGAAGGAATAAATAAATTTTGGAAGGATAAAAATGGAACCTACAAAAAAAAGGGGGTTATATGTACAGCAATGGTACATTAAAATGTGAACCAGATAATATCCACATAAATCTATTTTTATATTCAAAATTATTTAAAAATGGATATAACATTGAGTAGCCGAGCAATATATACACATACATGTATCTATAAAAAAAATAGATATGGATATAAATAGATAACTATTTGATCTACATTCGAATATTCAATATTATATATGATTCTATTTAATTTTATATAAATTTTATAATTTTTTTAAAAAAATAAATGATCATATTATTATACTACTAGCTTGATTTATCTTCTACTGAACAATATCTTTGATTTTATAGTTGTAAAGTTCAATTACCCAACTTATATCAATATTTTTTGTTCATATTTTCAGCATCTGATATGTATCATTAAAGTGAACTATTTTTCAATTTAGTAGAGTCTGATAAATTGCATCAATGCTTTACACATACTGCTATCTAATACTATCATGTTAGTTTCAATAAGTATATAATGATGGTTCCAAGGAGCCACCATCATCGTATTTTCCCAAGATCAATTTGGATTATAGTGTGCATGATAACAAAGCCTACGATGGAGCGATCTTCATCATCAAAATCATATGGATTCTTTTCTTACCATTAAAGGTACTTGATTTTTTAATTTGACTATTTTAATGATCGAGTTGTGCAAGGCGTATGAAAAGACTGGCTTATTTTATAAGGACCTTGAAGGCATCTAGTATTATACTATAGAGAGATTTGAGTACAGTCATTAAATAGTTATCATGTATGGTACTCACCTCCTTGTCTAGGATTGTAGATAGATGTTGACATTTACAAAAGGCAAATAGTACTGCAAACTAGATGATAGGCATAACCATGAGTGATGGATCACAACTCACAAAGCAAGAACAAATACCTTTCTTTTTCTTGATAGGGATCAAGCATCGATGAACTAATGACCAGAAGGCATGAGGATGCCATTATAGTTAGAAACCTACCATCTCAGGCAAGATTAGATGAAATAAAGAGAAGATACACAAATCCACCGAGACATCATCACATCACAATGAATTGATTTACCCAACCTGATCATTAAAAAAAATATTAGATGTGTGCCCTAGATGCTAGATCGGCTGACACATTCCTGTACAGATCTAAAGGTAAATTTATAATTTTGACTATAAATGAATAAAAAGATTATTCTTCTATCACATTGTGTACATTGTGTCTGTGATATATCCTTTGAGTTAGTAAGAATATTAATTTATATTTTTAAAAGTTAAAAATTTAAGACATAAATTTACATAACAAACTCATAAACAGCTCCTGACCATAGGATCATCACGAGGATGGTGATCGATCTGAAAGATTAGTGTATGATCGCTTTCTTAAGATAGATGTATCTTGAGTCTATGGTGTGGAGATACCAGAGCGAGAGTATAGGATTCATTGAGAATGAGAGTACTGAGCGTGATCATATCGAGCAGTCATAAGGAAGTCTACCTTCTCGTCGATGACTAGCTCGATGCTGCAGTTATGTGTCTAGTTCTTTGACCTGAGGTGCATCGATAGTTTACCTTGTGTGTGTTATAGTTTGACTACGCCATAACTCAATCTCCTAGCCATTCGAAATTTTGAGGTGTATGTTGGCTACAGCATATTCATTATAGGAACTAGGTCGCACCAAGATGGGATCTATCAACCTCGATAGAAGAGAGGAGTAGTCCTATGGTGATCGAAAGATCGAGTCCTTAAGTCCATGGCCATGACAGAGTGAAATAATGAAAAAAGAGTTTTCTATTGGGGTTTCACATCAGACTCGGATCGATCGATTGATTCATATAACTGATGTTGGGTTTGACGAGTTTACCTTAACCCTAATTCAGTCGGGACTCATGATAGAGGAACTCAATCACACAGGTAGCTACACCGAGAGGTTCGTCTTCAGTTCTGATGGGTTACCACCACATACTACTAGGTATCACTGATAAATTTTGAGAGCAATTAGAATAATATTGATGATCGATCATTCTAATTGTCTGAATCAAAAGAGTTCTGGTCCATCGAAAGGAGTTTCGATGATGTCGATGATGAGATCACGACATGTCTCATTACCATACAAAATTGAACCTAACTAGGTCACACAAATAAGGGTTAGGGTCTGGATGTCATCAATTGGGCTAATCCAATTGATTTGGATAAGATTCAATTAGGTTCAAGGAAATCGTGCTAGCACACGATTGAGCCTAACTTTCTCCTCGTGTAATCTTTTCTGTCTCTATTGAGCCAAATATGATTTGACTCATCTAGAGAATCTTTGAAAAGTTTCTCTCAATCTAAATGAAGCTTGTCCAGCTCAAAAAAGTCTTGTCTTAATTCATGAGATGAATTTAAGACAACACCTGCTAATTCCTATCACCTGCCAATTTTATTTTAGGACATCTGTCAAATGTTGACATATGGATCTTAAACTGAAGAGAGTTTATTGGAAGATTTTTATGGAGTGTTCATATGCCTAAATCACATCAAATTGAGTGCCATAATCAGATTATGATGTGAGCCCAATTGGATTAAAGTGGGCACCTTAAATGGATAAGAATGAAAGAGTCCTGATAAACATGGACTCTTTGGCGCCACCTTGCTTGTGCTTATCCAAAGTTGGTGCCAACATAAGAGAGAGGGTGGAGGTTCTTATCTGATGTGATCAAATGATATCACTCCACCAATCAAAATTTTTCTAAAATTTATTGAAATTTTTTGATTGGTTGAATGATGTGGCACTGCGCAGCATCCAGGGTCTATAAAATCTCTGTCTGCGCCTAGGGTTTGTAAGTTTCTACTCAATATCCAGACAAAATTAGAATTCTCTCCTCTTCTCTATATCCTCCCTACTCTCCTCTCTCCCCTCTTCATGTCCAAGAAGTTGGACGTCCATCTGGCAAAGGCCCAAGGCGTGGTGATGCCTAGAACAGGAAGGCTGCAGGACATCTTCGACAGGCTGCTGCTCCAACTTCAGAAGGAGTTCTGAAGTACTTTCAAATCAAATAGAGATCTGATTTTTGGAGCATAGATTCATGAGGAGAAGATGTTCTATGTCTTACCTGAGTGGATACTGGTAGAGGCCAGGCGCTTGTATGGCTACATCAGAACCTCGGGCTGTGCAGAGATCATCTACAGGGTAATCAGATTACCCTTGAGGTATTACTTATTTCTTCATCCCTTTTAGATTTATTTTAGACTTAATATCAGATATGAAGATTAGATCTAGAGACTTAAATCTGAAATAAATATATAATAATTTTTTTTTAATTATTTTGCCTCAGATTTGATGAAATCTGGAAGATCCTATAAAGGAAAAAGGCGATTTTTCCTTCAATTGGTATCAGAGCCAGGTTGTTGGCTCTATTTCAGATCTAATTTAGATCTGATTTTAATTTTTATTTATTTGATATTAAAGATTTTAGATGTCATATCAGATATGATAGGATCTAAAATCAAAATATTTAAAATTAAATCTAAGAAGATCTAATATGCATAAGATGCATGACTAGACTAGGATTAGTTGAATCCATGAATAGTCTTAAGTCTTATGTTTTAATGAGATTAAAATATGAATTAAATATAATTTATTCTCTATTTTTTTGATGTTATAAGTATTATAATCAAATCAGAAAATAAAAAATAAAATTTTAGTTTTTTCATAAAATTGATCTGCTGCATGCCTAGACTAGTTGTAGAATTGTTCTAGTAACTTGTCTAGAATAGATTTAATTTTGAATAGTTCAATTTAAATCTTATTTTTTAGATATTACATGTGATGTATCAGATCTGAAAGTATATTAATTAGATTAATTTTTGATACATGAGATGTATGTAAAGTATGTATAAGTTAGATCTTAAATTGTATATGTGATATGTTAATTTAGATCTAACTAGTTTTGTAGTTAAATTTATATTTCTGATTAAGGTGTTCCTCATGACCGTCCGATCATAAGAACGAAGTAGAGTTTTAAGACTCTCTCTTTTCATTCAATGGGGTGTTCATATGACGTGTAGGGGTGCCTCGCACGTTCATCCTTAATCAGAAATCAAAACTTACTTTTCTGCAAAATCCTAGATCTTGAAACCCTATGATTTATTTTACATGCTTTGTTTATGAACCCAAACTTAATTAATAAATTAAGCTTATGAAATTAAGTTAGGTCTAAAATTGAGAATTTCATATCTAAGATATTTTCATAAAATTGGGTTCGAGCTTGGGTAGCTCAATTAGGTCTAGCGGTTGATCAAACCGAATCAAGAGTTGGTTAGGTGGGATCATGAAAGCTAATAATTGACCAGCCTAATGGGATTAAGTCTGGATCAAGGTCGAATCACATTTAGATGTGATCCGATCAAGTTAAGACCTAATTTGGCTCAGAGGTTAGAGTCTGGATTGTAGGCTAACCCAATTAGTTCTGGTTCGACAATTTGGTGTCTAAGATAAGTTGGACAGATACGATCGATTAATTTTTAATTGGGAGCTACTCAATTTGAATGCGTTCTTGTCGAGTTAATGGCATATCCCTCCCACCGGTCTCACTTACCTGGCCATATGTATCGACTCAGTTCTGATTAGAGGTGGCTAACAATTTGAGCTAACCCATGCCACTAGGTTAGTCATAATTATTATGACTATGTCAAGTCAAGTTTAATGAGATCTAAATCAAATCTTTCTAAGAAAATATTAAGTCCAGATCTTCCACCATTGTGGATGTGCGGACCTTTTCCGGGGTTGATTGTTCTCGGCTTATTACAGTGGCTCAGTTGCACCAAAAAGATGCAACCATGTCCATTAGGCATTGGATGCTACGAATTAGAGGATGGGTTGGGCTCAATATTCTGGATACGGTGAGGGACCCAATCAGGAATCTAGTTTATGCAAATGGTGGGTCTGACTTAACTAAGGATTGGAGCAATATTCCGAGCACAGTGAGCTTCATGAATTAGAGACCAAGTTTTGGGTGCACCATGATTAGAGAATCATTGGACAAGAGTTATCCACTCATCGGTTGATCCATCACCAATAACTGTTGGTGAGGTAGTGAGCCAGTCGGTGAGACCGCACTACCCACTAAAAATCACTGATCACGGAGATTTTTGCATCTCTACCAAGGGAGTGTAGGGATCTGAGAAAATAGTGAGAGCCTAATTTGTTTAAAAATAAAATTTCTAAATAAATTGATTAAGTCTGATTACAAAATCTAACTAGAAACTTTTGACTCTCTACAGGAAACATGTCTGCCTCAACCTCCTGACCAAAATACTAGACACCCACAAATTAACTGGATCCAATTTCAAGGACTGGTTGAGAAACTACAAAATTATTCTGGGTTTCAAAAAATTGACTCATGTCTTGGACCAGGATCCACCTGCCATACCAGCACGTACGATTGCTAAATAGAGATCGTCTCTGAAAAAGTAGACGGATGATGATAACAAAGCAAGGTACTACATGTTGGGTGCAATGTCTGATGACTTGCAGCGCCAACATGAGAATATTTTGACTACCCGCCAAATGTTGGCTCACCTGTAAGAGTTGTTTGGTGAACAGAGTCGCGCGGTCAAATATCAAGTCTGTCAAAGATTTTTTAAGGCCAAGATGTGTGATGGACAGTCAGTCCAAGATCATTGTTTGACAATGATCAAGGATCTTGAAGAGCTTGAGAAGCTCGGTATCATCTTAGACAAAGATTTTCAGATTGATGTGATCCTTCAGTCATTGTCCAATGCATATGGTCAGTTCATCATGAACTTTCATATGCATAAGATGCAGTGTACCTTGGCCGAGTTAATGAACATGCTGGTTACGGCTGAGCTTTCTATGAAGAGTTCAAAAGGCTCAGCTCTTACTGTGGAGCGGACTTCTACCAAGAGAAAATCTTTTGGGAAGAAGAAGTCTGCGAAGAAGTAGAAGGTGGATGAGAAAAAGAAAAAGACAGAATCGAAGAAGAAGGCTGCTGATAAGGAAAAATATTTTCACTGCCAATCAGACGGCCATTGAAAGCGGAACTGTCCTCAGTACCTGACCACCCTGAAGAACAAGAAGGATGATCCTTCTGGAGGTATGCTCATTTTAGAGTCTAATCTTACGGTTTCTTCTGCATTCAGTTGGGTGCTTGACTCTGGTTCTAGTGCTCATTTGTGAACTTCTATGCAGGATCTTGAGGAGAGCAGGAGACTGAGGGATGAAAAGATGATCCTATGCATCGAAAATGGAGCAAGAGTTGCTACTGTGGTCGTGAAAACCTACCCTCTGCGATTACCGTTAGGATTAGACTTATTTCTTAGAGATTGTTATTATGTGCCCGCAGCAAGCAGGAATTTGATTTCTGTTTCATATTTAGCACAAGAAGGCTATGTGATTAGCTTTCATAAGGACCATTGTAACATTTTTTATGAAAATAATAAAGTTATAGATGATTTTCTTATTAACGATCTCTATCAACTACATATTGATGTATCTGTATTTAATATTGAGCAAAATATGAATGCCATAGGAATTAAAAAGTCTAGAGATAGTCTCAATGATAAGTATCTGTGGCACCTAAGGCTAGGTCATATAGCAGAAGACAGGGTTAACAAATTGGAGAAATTCGGGCTATTGAGTTCGTTGACTTTCGAATCATATCTAGTTTGTGAATCATGCCTTCAAAGCAAAATGACCAAGCTTCCTTTTGTGGGACATGGGGAAAGGGCCACAGACCTACTTGCCCTAATACATACGGATGTGTGCGGTCCATTTGATGTGCTGGTCAGAGGCAACTACATCTACTTCATTACCTTTATCGATGATATGTCTAGGTACGGATATGTGTTTCTAATGAAACACAAGTCTGAAGCTTTTGAAAGGTTCAAAGAATTCAGACATGAGGTAGAAAAATAAATAGGAAAGCCCATTAAGGTTCTTCGATCAGATCGAGGAGGTGAATACCTTAGTCAGGAGTTTCTAGACTATCTTAAGGATAATGGCATAGTCTCTCAATGGACTCACCTGAAACGCCTCAACTCAACGAGATTTCAGAACGAAGAAATCGGACCCTATTAGATATGGTTCGTTCCATGATGAGCTTGACGGACCTCTTCGAATTTCTTTGGGGATATTGTCTCATGACAGCAATTTATGTATTAAATAGGGTTTCCTCTAAAACTGTTCCTACCATACCATATGAGATATGGCATGGTAAGAAGTCAAGTCTGAATCATCTCAGAATTTGGGGTTGTCCGGCTCATGTCAAGGGATAGCAGGCGGACAAGTTAGAGTTCAGATCTTTTAGAGCTCGATTCATAGGATATCCTAAAGAGTCATTAGGATACTATTTCTATATTTCGAAAGACCACAATGTGATTGTGAGTCGAAATGCTATTTTTCTTGAAAAACAGTTTATTCAAGATGGTGGCATCGAAAGAATAATTAAGCTCAAGGAGAATGTCTCCCAAAAGCAACGAGCTCAAGAACCTGAAGAACCCAATCAATTAGAACCAGTCCCAACACAACATCTTCCACCTCGTAGATCGACTAGGATTTTCCATCCTCCTGAAAGGTACTTAGGTACCATACAAGAGAATGTAGAGGAAATGTTCCTCACAGAAAATGGGGCTCATGGTGATGACCCCAAGACCTATGACGAGGTGATATCAGATATCGACTCCAAGAAATGGTTAGAGGCAATGAGATCAAAAATTGACTCGATGCACTCAAACCAAGTCTGGACCTTGGTAGATCTACCTGAAGGTATTGTACCTATTGGGTGTAAATGGATCTTCAAGAGAAAGATAGGTGCAGATGGAAATATAGAGACATTCAAGGTTAGGCTCGTAGCGAAAGGTTATAGTCAGCGAAGGTATTGACTATCAAGATACCTTTTCGTCCATAGCCATGCTAAAATCCATCGGCACATTGCTTGCTGTTGCAGCCTATTTCGATTATGAAATATGGCAGATGGACGTGAAAATGGCGTTCTTAAATGGACATCTTGAGGAAGATATCTATATGGAACAGTCACTTGATTTCACATCCAGTGATGATGATCACAAAGTCTGCAAGCTGCAAAGATCCATTTATGGACTTAAGCAAGCATCTCGGAGTTGGAATACTCATTTCAATGATGTGATCAAAATGTTTGGTTTTATCAAGAACGAGGAGGAACCATGTGTGTTCAAAAAGGTTAGTGGAAGCGCAATTATCTTTCTCGTATTGTACGTAAATGACATCCTCCTAATTGAGAATGATATTCCCATATTGTCCTCAATCAAAGTATGGTTGTCTAAGGAGTTCTCTATGAAAGATCTAGGAGAGGCATCCTTTATACTGGGTATTAAGATCTATAGAGATAGACCAAATAGGATGCTGGGACTTTCACAGAAGATGTACATAGAGGAGGTGCTAAAAAAGTTTAGTATGAAAAACTCCAAAAGAGGTTTATTATCTTTTAGACATGGCATTCATCTCTCCAAGAAGATGTGCCCTAGCACACCTGAGGAGATTGAACGCATAAGCAAGATCCCTTATGCTTCGGCAATAAGGAGCCTCATGTATGTCATGCTATGTACACGACCTGATATAGTCCATGCTGTAAGTGTCACAAGCAGATATCAGTCAAATCCAGACAAAGAGTATTGGACTTTTGTGAAATGTATCCTTAAGTACTTGAGAAGGACTAAGGATATGTTTCTAGTCTTTGAGAATAGAGAACTCCAGATTCAGGGATATACAGACTCAGACTTTATGTCTGATATAGATGATCGAAAGTCAACATCTGAAAGTCTGTTCATTTACAATGGTGGTGCAGTTAGCTGAAAGAGTTCCAAGCAAACGGTGATTGCTGATTTCACCATGGAGGCAGAGTACATTGCTGCATCGAAAGCTGTGAAGGAGGCATTCTGATACAAAAAATTTACCGCAGAGCCTGGAGTGATGTCATCGAATGCCATACCTCTTTACTACGATAATAATGGCGCCATAGCCCTAGCTAAGGAGCCAAGGTCTCACCAGAAATCTAAGCACATCGAGCGGCGATTCCATTTGATCCGTGATTACCTCAAAAGGGTTATGTCGAGGTCAAGAGAATCGACTCCACAGACAATATGGTAGACCTGCTGACTAAGCCATTGGGCCAGCAAAAGATCGAAGTCTACCTTGAGAAGATGGGACTTAGATATGTAGCCAATTGGCATTAGGTCAAGTGGGAGTTTGTTAGATGTGTGCCCTAGATGTCAGATCGGCTGACACATTCCTGTACAGATCTAAGGGCAAATTTATACTTTTAACTATAAATGAATAAAAGGGCTATTCTTCTATCACATTGTGTACATTGTGTCTGTGATACATCCTTTGAGTTAGTAGGAATGTTAATTCATATTTTCAAGAGTTGAAAATTTAAGACATGAATTTACATAACTAACTCATAAATAGCTCCTGACCATAGGATCATCACGAGGATAGTGATCGATCCGAAAGGTTAGTGTACGATCGCTTCCTTAGGGTAGATGTGTCTTGAGTCTATGGTGTGGAGACATTGGAGCGAGAGTACAGGTATTCGTTGAGAATGAGAGTACTGGGCGTGACCATATCGAGCAGTCATAAGAAAATCTACCTTCTCGTCGATGACTAGCTCGATGCTGCAGTTGTGTGTCTAATTTTTTGACCTGAGATGCATCGATAGTTCACCTTGAGTGTGTTATAGTTTGACTACGCCATAACTCGATCTCCTAGCCATTCGAAACCCTGAGGTGTATGTTGGCTGCAGCATATTCATTGTAGAAACTAGGTCGCACCAAGATGGGATCTATCAACCTCGGTAGAAGAGAGGAGTAGTCCTATAGTTATCGAAAGATCGAGTCCTTAAGCCCATGGCCATGGCAGAGTGAAATAATGGAAAAAAAGTTTTTCATTAGAATTTCACATCGGACTCGGATCGATCGATTGATTCATATGACTGATGTTGGGTTTGACGAGTTCACCTTAACCCTAATTCAGTCGAAACTCATGATAGAGGAACTCAATCACACAGATAGCTGCACTGAGAGGTTCATCTTCAGTTCTAATAGATTGCCACCACATACTGCTAGGTGTCACTGGTGGATTTTGAGGGTAATTAGAATGATATTGATGATCGATCATTCTAATTGTCTGAATCAGAAGAGTTTTGATCCATCGAAAGGAGTTTCGATGATGTCGATGATGAGATCACGACATGTCTCATTACCATACAGAATTAAACCTAACTGGATCACACAAACAAGGGTTAGGGTCTGGATATCATCAATTGGACTAACCCAATTGATTTGGATAAGATCCAATTAGGTTCAAGAAAATCGTTCTAGCACACGATTGAGCCTAACTTTCTCCTCGTATAATCTTTTCTGTCTCTACTGAGCCAAATATGATTTGACTCATCCAGAGAACCTTTGAAAAATTTCTCTGAGTCTAAATGAAGCTTGTCCAGCTCAAAAAAATCTTATCTTAATTCATGAGATGAATTTAAGACAACACCTGCTAATTCCTGTCACCTGCTAATTTCATTTTAGGACATCTGTCAAATATTGACATATGGGTCTTAAACTGAAGAGAGTTTATTGAAAGATTTTTGTAGAGTGTCTACATGCCTAAACCACATCAAATTGGATGCCATAATCAGATTATGATGTGAGCCCAATTGGATTAAAGTGGGCACCCCAAATGGATAAGAATAAAAGAGTCCTGATAAACATGGACTCTTTGGTGCCACCTTGCTTGTGCTTATCCAAAGTTGGTGCCAACATAGGAGAGAGGGGAGGGGTTTTATCTGATGTGATCAGATGACATCACTCTATCAATCAAATTTTTTTTAAAATTTATTGGAATTTTCTGATTGATCGAATGATGTGGCACTGTGCAGCATCCAGGGTCTATAAAATCCCTGTCTATGCCTAGGGTTTGTAAGTTTCTGCTCAATACCCAGCCAAAATGAGAATCCTCTCCTATATCCTCCCTACTCTCCTCTCTCCCCTCTTCACATCCAAGAAGTTGGATGTCCATCTGGCAAAGGTCCAAGGCGTGGTGATGCCTGGAACAGGAAGGCTGTAGGACATTTTCGACAGGCTGCTGCTCCAACTTCAGAAGGAGTTCTAAAGTATTTTCAAATCAGATAGAGATCTGATTTTTGGAGCATAGATTCATGAGGAGAAGATGTTCTTGGTCCTATCTGAGTGGATACCGATGGAGATCAGGTGCTTGCATGGCTACATCAGAACCTCGGGCTGTGCAGAGATCATCTACAGGATAATCAGATTATCCTTGAGGTATTACTTATTTTCTCATCTCTTTTAGATCTATTTTAGACTTAATATCAGATATGAAGATTAGATCTAGAGACTTAGATCTAAAATAAATATAGGATAATTTTTTTTTAAATTATTTTGCTCCAGATTTGATGAAATCTGGAAGATCCTACAAAGGAAAAAGATGATTTTTTCTTCAAAAAATCCAGCTTTGAAGACATCGATGAAATATACTACTGATTCAATAAACTCAATTTGACCAGACAATGAAAATAGGTCATAAGAGGAAGATTTTGTGTTTAAAAGAAAAATATTAGAGATTAAAAATTAAAAAAAAAAGACAAAAGGGCTAAATTCAATGCGATAATGGTCGACTGAGATCTGAAGTATTGAAGATTTAGAAGGAAGTCTGTATAGAAGGAAAATGGATCAGATTAGGAGATCGATAAAAAGCTTTTATTCTAATGTAATTCTCAGGAAAGAAAGAAGAAAAAAAAATTGTATCATAGAAGATTGTTGGAATAGAAGAACAGCCGCAATAGAGGGAGGGATGGAACCGATGGTGAGAAGAGAATGGAAGTTGTTTTCATGGTTCCTCACCCTCATTGAAGAAGAGTAGAATTTTGTTTTTCTTTATTTTTTTTAATTATTTTGCTCTGATATAATATAAAAATGGAGTAAGAAGTTTGGTTTGGGATCAGAGAAAATAGCTTTATCTGATGAAGAAATAAATACATCTTAGAAGGGTAAAAATGGAACCTGAAAAAAAAAGAGAGTTATATATACAGCAATGGTATGTTACAATGTGGATCAGATAATATCCACGTAAATCTATTTTTATATTCAAAACTATTTGAAAATAGATATAAAATTGAGTAGTCGAGCAGCATAATACACACATGTATCTATAAAAAAAATAGATATAGATATGAATAAATAACTATGCAATCTGTATCTAAATATTCGATACTATATGTGATCCAATTTAATTTTATATGAATTTTATAATTTTTTTTAAAAAATAAATAATGATATTATTATAATATTAGCTTGTTTTATCTTTTACTAAATAACATCTTCAATTTTGTAGTTGAAAAGTTAAATTATCTAACTTATATCGATATTTTTTGTTCATATTTTCAGCATCTGATTTGTATCTATGTACTTTTAAAATACATATAGATATAAATTTTTATATTCAATTAATATCTATACTTGTATCTGTATTTATCAAATAAAATAAATATAGATATAGATACATTAATATCCAATTGTATCCTATCCATTAATTTTAGCTCTAACTCATTTGTCACATTATTTATGATTTAAAATGATTTAATATTAAAATAATTATCATTATAATTTGTAATAGTTATTAGTATTAAAATGAGAAATAATAGGCAATAGTGAAAGAATAGCAAGTTTATTAATTAAATCACTATTTTATTGAATAAAAAGTTATTTTCTTTCTGTCGATACAAACTCTTTTGAACTTATTTAAATAAAAAATTTGAAAATAATTTCTAGTGTAATTATAAATAATAATTTTTATTATTATGTATAACATAATAAATTTCTCTTTGAAATTGTTATATTGGATGTTATAATGTTATAATCATCATTATTTTGAATCATATCTTTTATTTCAACATTAGGAAAATATACAACTTTAGGACTACTACTAGTTATATGCCTATTGATTGGTATCTAGATAAATTATCACTTCATGCATATTATTTTTACATATTTAACTTTTTTAATTGATTGCTGAATTGTTGAAGTGAAATTATTTTTCAATTTAGTAGAGTGTGATAGATTGTGTCAATGCTTTGTACATACTACTATTTAATACTATCATTTTAGTTTTAACAAGTATATAATGGTGGTTCCAAGGAGCCACCATCATCTTATTTTTTCAAGATCAATTTGGATAGTAGCGTGCATGATAACAAAGCCTATGATGGAGTGATCTTCATCATCAAAATCATACGGATTCTTTTCTTACTGTTAAAGGTACTTGATTTTTTAATTTGACTGTCTTAATGATCGAGTTGTATAAGGCGTATGAAAAGACTGACTTATCTTATAAGAACTTTGAAGACATCTAGTATTATACTAAAGAAAGATTCGAGTACAATCATTAAATAGTTGTCATGCAATGTACTCACTTCCTCATCCTGGATTGTAAAAGTTGTCATTAAATAGTTGTCATGCAATAGTTGACACTTACAAAAGATAAATGGTGCTACAAACTAGATGGCAAGCATAACCATAAGTGATGGATCACAACTCATAAGCAAGAACAAACATCTTTCTTTTTCTTAATAGGGAACAAGCTCGATGAATTGGTGACTAGAAGACATGAGGATGCCATTCTAATTGAAAACCTACCATCTCAGTCAAGTTTTGATGAAATAGAGAGAAGATACATAAATTCACTAAAACATCATCACATCACAACGAATTGGTAAACCAAACCCAACCATTTAACAAAAAAAAATCTAGCTTTGAAGACATCGTTGAAATCTATTGTTAATTTAATAAACTCAATTTGATCGGACAATGAAAACAGATCATAAGAGGAAGATTTTGTATTAAA
Organism: Elaeis guineensis; assembly: GCF_000442705.2. Taxonomy (NCBI): domain Eukaryota; kingdom Viridiplantae; phylum Streptophyta; class Magnoliopsida; order Arecales; family Arecaceae; genus Elaeis; species Elaeis guineensis. The sequence goes on along the minus strand of NC_026001.2, from coordinate 90,179,474 downwards.
AAAAATATCAAAGATTAAAAATATAAAAAGAGATAAAATGGTTAACTTTGATGCGATAGTGGTCGACTGAGACCCAAAGTGCTGCAGATTTAGAAGGAAGCCTGTATAGAAAAAAATGGATCGGATTAAGAGATCGATAAAAAGCTTTTATTCTCATATAATTCTTAAGAAAGAAAGAAAGAAGAAAAAATTTATACCATAAAGGATTGTTAGAATAAAAGGCCAGCCGCAACGAAGGGAGGGGTGGAATTGACGGTGAGAAAGGAATGAAAGTTGTCTTCATGGTTCCTCACCCTCAATGAGAAAGAATAGATTTTTTTTCTCTCTATTTTTTTCTTAATTATTTTACTTTGATATAATATAAGAATAGAGTGGGAAGTTTGGTTTGGGATCGGAGAAAATAGCTTTATCTGACGAAGAAATAAATAGATCTTGGAAGGATAAAAATAGAACTTGAAAAAAAAAAAGAGGTTATATGTACAATAATGGTACATTACAATGTGAATTAGATAATATCCACATAAATCTATTTTCATATTCAAAATTATTTGAAAATAGATATAAAATTAAGTAGCCGAGCAACAGATATACACACACATATCTATAAAAAGAAGTAGATATGGATATGAATAGATAACTATTCGATTTATATCCAAATATTTGATACTATATGTGATTCTATTTAATTTTATATAAATTTTATTAATTTTTTGAAAAAAATAAATGATCATATTTTTAAACTATTAGCTTGATTTATCTTTTACTGAATAATATCTTGGATTTTATAGTTGTAAAATTTAATTATCCAACTTATATCAATATTTTTTGTTCATATTCTTAGCATCTGATTTGTATCCATATACTTTTAAAATAAATATGGATATAAATTTTTATATTCAATTAATATCTATACCTATATCTATATTTATCAAATGAAATAAATATAGATATAGATACATTAAAATCCAATTGTATCCAATCCATTTTAGCTCTAACTCATTTCACACATTATTTATGATTTAAAATAATTTAATATTAAAATAATTATTATTATAATTTGCAACAGTTATTAGTATTAGAATGAGAAATAATGGGCAATAATGGAAGAATAGGCAAGTTTATTGATTAAATCACTGTTTTGTTGAATAAAAAGTTTTTTTTTTTGTCGGTACCAACTCTTTTGGACTTATTCAAATAGATAATTTGAAAATAATTTTTCATATAATTATAAATAATGACTTTTATTATTATGTATAACATAACAAACTCCTCTTTGAAATTGTTATATTAGCTATTACAATGTTATAATCATTGTTATTTTAAACCATATTTTTTATTTCAATATTAAGATAATGTATATTTTTAGGACTACTACTAGTTATATGCTTATTGATTGGTACCTAGATAAATTATCACTTCATGCATGTTATTTTTATAGATTTAATTTTTTAATTGATTGCTGAATCATTGAAATGAAATTATTTTTCAATTTTGTAGTGTGATAGATTGTGTTGATACTTTATACATACTGCTATCTAATACTATCATTTTAGTTTCAACAAGTATATAATGCTGGTTCCAAGGAGCCACCATCATTTTATTTTCTCAAGATCAATTTGAATAGTAGTGTGCATGATAACAAAGCCTATGATAGAGTGATCTTCATCATCAAAATCATACGAATTCTTTTCTTACCATTAAAGGTACTTGGTTTTTTAATTTGACTGTCTTAATAGTCAAGTTGTGTAAGGCGTATAAAAAGGCTGGCTTATCTTATAAGGATGTTGAAGGCATCTAATATTATATTAGAGAGAGATTCGACTACGATCATTAAATAGTTGTCATGCATGGTACTCACCTCCTCATCCAGAATTGTAGATAGATATTGATACTTACAAAAGATAAATGGTACTGCAGATTAGATGGCAAGCATAACCATGAGTGATGGGTCACAACTCACAAACAAGGACAAACAACTTTCCTTTTCTTGATAGGGAACAAGCTTGATGAATTGATGACCAGAAGGCATAAGGATGCTATTCTATTTGAAAACCTACCATCTCAGACAAGATTTGATGAAATGGAAAGAAGGTACATAAATCCATCAAAACATCATCATATTGCAATAAATTGGTAGACCAAATCCGATCATTAAACCAAAAAAAATCTAACTTTGAAGACATCGATGAAATCTACTACTGATTTAATAAACTTAATTTGATCAGACAATGAAAATAGGTCATAAGAGGAGGATTTTATGTTTAAAAAAAAATATCAGAGATTAAAAATATAAAAAGAGATAAAATGGCTAATTTCGATGTGGTAGTAGTCGGCTAAGATCCAAAGTGCCGGAGATTTAAAAGAAAGCCTGTATAGAAGAAAAATATATCAGATTAGGAGATCAATAAAAAAATTTTATTCTCATACAATTCTCAGGAAAGAAAGAAGGAAGAAAAATTTGTATCATAAAGGATTGTTGGACTAGAAGGCCAGCAGCAACAAAGGAAGGGGTGGAACTGATGGTGAGAAGAGAAGAAAAGTTATCTCCATGGTTCCTCACCCTCGCTAAAGAAGTGTAGATTTTTTTCTCTCTATTTTTTTTAATTATTCCACTCTGATATAATATAAGAATGGAGTGAAAAGTTTGGTTTGGGATCGAAGAAAATAGTTTTATCTGATGAAGGAATAAATAAATCTTGAAAGGATAAAGATGAAACCTGAAAAAAAGACGAGGTTATATGTACAGTAATGGTACATCACAATATTAAACCAGATAATATTCATATAAATCTATTTTCATATTTAAAACTATTAAAAAATAGATATAAAATTGAGTAGCCAAACAACATATATGCACACATGTATCTTTAAAAAAAAAACTAGATATGGATATGAATAGATAATTATTTAATCTATATCTGAATATTTGATACTATTTATGATCCTATTTAATTTTATATAAATCTTATAAGGTTTTCAAAAAAATAAATAGTCATATTATTATACTATTAGCTTGATTTATCTTTTACTGAATAATATCTTCGATTTTGTAGTTGCATAGTTTAATTATCCAGCTTACATCGATATTTTTTGTTAATATTTTCAGCATCTGATTTGTATCCATATACTTTTAAAATAAATATGGATATAAATTTTTATATTCAATTAATATCTATACCTGTATCTATTTCAAATAAAATAAATATAGATATAGATACATTAATATCCAATTGTATCAATTCATTTTAGCTCTAACTCATTTCTCACATTATTTATGGTTTAAAATGATTTAATATTAAAATAATTATCATTATAATTTGTAATAGTTATTAGTACTAGAATGAAAAATAATGGGCAATAGTGGAAGAATAGTAAGATTATTGATTAAATCACTATTTTGTTGAATAAAAAGTTATTTTCTTTCTGTCGGTATAAACACTTTTAGACTTAATTCAAATAGAAAATTTGAAAATAATTCTTAGTGTAAATATAAATAATGACTTTTATTATTATGTATAACATAACAAATTTTTTTTTAAAATTGTTATATTGGTTGTTACAATGTTATGATCATCGTTACTTTGAATCATGTCTTTTATTTCAGTATTAGAAAAATATACAACTTTAGGACTGCTAGTAGTTATATGCCTATTGATTGGTATCTAGATAAATTATCCCTTCATTCATATTATTTTTACAGATTTAATTTTTTAATTGATCGCTAAATCATGGAAGTGAAATTATTTTTTAATTTATTGGAGTGTGATAGATTGTGTCAATACTTTATACATACTGTTATCTAATATTATCATCTTAGTTTTAAAAAGTATATAATGATGTTTTCAAAGAGCTACCATCATCTTATTTTCTCAAGATCAATTTGGATAGTAATGTGCATGATAACAAAGCCTATGATGGAGTGATCTTATGGATTCTTTTCTTACCGTTAAATGTACTTGGTTTTTTAATTTGACTATCTAATGGCCGAGTTGCGTAAAGTGTATGAAAAGGCTGGCTTATCTTATAAGGATCTTAAAGGCATCTAGTATTATACTAGAGAGAGATTTAAATACGGTCACTAAATAGTTGTCATGCATGGTACTCATCTTCTTGTCTAGGATTACAGATAGATGTTGACACTTACAAAAAGTAAATGGTACTGCAAACTAGATGGCAAGCATAACCGTGAGTTATAGGTCACAACTCATAAGCAAGAACAAATAACCTTTTTTTTTTCTTGATATGGATCAAGCTCGATGAATTGATGACCAGAAGGTATGAAGATACCATTCTAGTTAGAAACCTACCATCTCGACAAGGTTAGATGAAATGGAGAGAAGATACACAAATCTACCAAGACAGCATCACGTTGCAACAAATTAGTAGACCAAATCCGACCATTAAAAAAACTCTAGCTTAGAAGACATCGTGAAATCTACTGCTGATTCAATAAACTTAATTTGATTAGACAATGAAAATAGGTCATAAGAAAGAAATTTTTTATTTAAAAGAAAAATAATCAGAGATTAAAAACACAAAAAGAGACAAAAGGGCTAACTTCGATGTGGTAGTAGTCGGCTGAGACCCGAAGTGTCGAAGATTTAGAAGGAAGCCTGTATAGAAGAAAAATGGATCAGAATAGGAGATCAATAAAAAACTTTTATTTTCATTTAATTTTTCAAAAATAAAGAATGAAGAAAAAATTTATACCGTAGAGAATTATTGGAATAGAAAGCCATCTACAATGGAGGGAGGGGTGGAACCGATGGTGAGAAGGGAATGGAAGCCATCTTCATGGTTCCTCATCCTCATTGAGGAAGAGTATGTTTTTTTCTTTCTATTTTTTTCTTAATTTTTTTATTTTGATATAATATAAGAATGGAGTGAGAAGTTTGGTTTGGGATCAGAAAAAATAACTTTATTTGATGAAGGAATAAATAGATCTTGGAAGGGTAAAGATGGAACCTGAAAAAAAAAAGGGTTATATGTATAGTAATTGTATGTTACAACGTGGACCAGATAATATCTACATAAATCTATTTTCATATTCAAAATTATTTGAAAATAGATATAAAATTGAGTGGTCAAGCAAATATACACACACACATATCTATAAAAAAAAAGCAGATATGGATATGAATAAATAACTATTTGATTTGTATCAGAATATTTGATTCTATCTATGATCCTATTTAATTTTATATAAATTTTATAAATATTTTAAAAAATAAATGATAATATTATTATATTATTAGCTTGATTTATCTTTTATTGAATAATATCTTCGATTTTGCAGTTATAAAGTTTAATTATTCAACTTATATCAATATTTTTTGTTCGTATTTTTAGTATCTGTATGGTATCTTTATACTTTTAAAATAAATATGGATATAAATTTTTATATCCAATTAATATCTATACCTGTATCTGTATCTATATTTATCAAATAAAATAAATATAGACATAGACATATTGATATCCTATTATGTCCAATCTATGTTAGCTCTAACTCATTTGTCACATTATTTATGGTTTAAAATAATTTAATATTAAAATAATTATCATTATATTTTGTAATAGTTATTAGTATTAGAATGAGAAATAATAGGCAATAGTGGAAGAATAGCAAGTTTATTGATTAAATCACTATTTTGTTGAATAAAAAGTTATTTTCTTTCTGTCGGTACAAACTCTTTTGGACTTATTCAAATAAAAAATTTGAAAATAATTTTTAATGTAATTATAAATAATGACTTTTATTATTATGTATAACATAACAAAATCATCTTTGAAATTATTATATTGACTGTTACAATGTTTTAGTCACCATTACTTTAAACAATGTCTTTTATTTTAGCATTGAAAAAATGCACAACTTTAGGATTGCTACTAATTATATAACTATTGATTAGTATCTAAAGAATTTGTCACTTCATGTGTGTTATTTTTATTGATTTAATTTTTTAATTGATTGCTAAATAGTTGAAGCAAACTATTTTTCAATTTTGTGGAGCGTGATATATTGTGTCAGTGCTTTTATACATACTGCTATCTAATACGATCATTTTAGTTTCAACAAGTATATAATGGTGGCTTCAAAGAGCCATCATCATCTTATTTTCTTAAAATTAATTTGGATAGTAGTGTACATGATAACAAAGCTTATGATGGATCAATCTTCATCATCAAAGATCATAGGGATTCTTTTCTTACTGTTAGAGGTACTTAGTTTTTTAATTTAACTATCTTAATGGCCAAGTTGTGCAAGGCATATGAAAAGGCTGGCCTATCTTATAAGGACCTTGATGGCATCTAGTATTATACTAGAGAGAGATTTGAGTACAGTCATTAAATAACTATCATGCATGATACTCATGTTCTCGTCTAGGATTGCAGATAGATATTGACACTTGCAAAAGGCAAATGATGCTGCAAACTAAATGGCATCTTATATAGATAATTACATAGAGGTTATCTTGTGGGACCTCCACTTATCTCTTCCTTCTCCTCTTCCAGAAATTTTGTATCTTGATTTCCATAGATATATCTTTACACATCATATATGGTATACCTGTCTTACCCAAAAAAGTGTACAATATGGTTTGAAAATAATTATTTAGACATTCTAAATACTATTTCAACAGTAGATATATAATATATTCTATTTTTTGAAATAAAGCATACAATTTTATTAGTCATGAAAAGTTTAATTTTTAACATATCTATCATAGGATTAGCTCAATAAAAAATAGGAGAAGTATTGCTTGCTTGTTCAGACTCCATAATGGAAAAAGATGGCTATATTATATTGGGCCCATTACATCTTACATCACTTCTCAGACTGGCAGCCAAAACTAATATCATGAATGTGGGATGTTATAAATTGTAACTAAATATTGACATAAATATGCAAAAAGCCTGCAAAAGTGGCTATAACACATAATTGGTGATATGTAGATCAAATTTAAACTTTAATTTGCAGAGCTTGGTTGCATTACTCTTCATTCTTGATAATAGGTTATTGCTTATATCGTGCTTGACTTTAGTATTAAATCCTACTCTACTATACTAATGTAATTTCTATGTGACCATTAGTCATCGAGATACTTCCTTTAGATTGCAGAAGTTTATTATAAGTTCTTCCTTCTTGAGTTAGAGCATACTCAGTTAAAAGAGTCCTTGTGAAAATGGATACAAAAAATGAGAATTCAAAATAAATCTAGGGGATCATAGTATAATGGTTAATGCGTGCATGAATTATTAGCATTACCATGAACTAATATGTATCGAGAGGATTGGTGGAGGTGGAAAAGAGTATGAAAGCTCACTCCTCTCCCTAATGAAGACCCTTAATGAAAAAAAAGTAGGTAGGTTATTGTACCTAAATTGGTGCATGAATAGGAGTTAAGTATGATGGATGTAGAGAAAGAGAAAAGAGAGAGAGTAGGGTAAGAGAAATGAGCTTGAAGAAAAGCTCACTCTACCTCACAAAAGAGGTGGTCTGGTGACAAATATCTATTGCCAAAAGGCTCTAATGGCAATCCTTCTATCAGAAGGCTTTGGTGACAGAATCCTATCATCAAACTTTTTGAGGATAATGCAGATAGGGCATGACTACATATATTTTTCTTGGTTTTATGCCTCAAAAGTGCAGAAACTTTAGATTCTGGGTTATCATACAAGTATATATCCCAAAAATATGCATAGGATACTTATAATAGAGTGTCTCACTTTTTTTTTATTCTTAAATACTTCTTGTTTCTGAAAGAAAGATCTTAAATCCTACTGCTGCTGCTTAAATCGGTCGGAGTCGAAAAATGGACACCTGAAAACCTCGCAGGGCGATGCTGGTGCTAAAGTCACCTGCAAAATAAGTCCCAAACCGAAGGTTATGACTCCGATGAGGATCCTCCGACACTCAAGTTAGAAAAACAGAGAATAAAGAAGCAGCAATAAATTCTCTTAGAGAGATTTGATCGAACTTACCTCAATCCTCAGGGCTCTGATTATTTATATAGAAAAATATCAAACAGCTGGATTATTAGCTGTAAGATTGCACGATCTTAAGATTGTCAGACCATTGGACATGTCAAATTGGACAAGATAATTCAGCCCTTAAATGCTCTTACGAGATCAGGAGAGATTGTTACGCTAAATCTTATCTTGTTCGGGATAGATAGCCGTCGTGCACATCGAAGAGATAAGTCGGCTGAATAGCTTATATATAGGTTAAACCTCAGAGACACCTCAGCTTGGCACGGAGATGGACTCTTCAGCTCACATGATAGTCAGCGATCGTATTGATGACCTGAGAGCTTGACATATGTTATGATATAGTGAGGATCCGAGATGCTCATGGTAATCACCATAACACTATCCCCCTACTCCTGAGTCTGAAGATCAGATGAAAGGAGTACTCCAAAAGTACCTCGGATCTAATGCCATGCACTTCTGACTTCACGTCTGCTTTTGTTGCATTTAAAGTGGATGACATCAGCCTAATGCGACTAACGTGGATGGACATAACTGATGGGACCACTCAGACGATGGTCTCTTAAAGGTTTTAATCATGTTACAGTGACTTTTTATTTTCTTCCTCCTTTAAATTTACTCTCTGAAAGCACGGGTAGCCACAGATCTTTTTGTGCTAATTATCCATCACGATTTCTTGGAGCAAGATGGATCCACCGTGTATGAAGAAATTTGAACAAATTCTGGCTCGTAGGAGGCATGTTGTGATTTCAATTGCTGAAACGGATCCCACCGTCAGGGAAGAAGAAATGTTGTTCCTATTATCGAACCCACGGTCCTACCTTTAGAAGCTGTGACATAGGATTCTTCAGAGAAAGTCCTGATCGATGGGGCATTGATAGAGATGGCATCGGAGATGAGCATCGAGGAAAGCTCTGAAAAAGATCCAACTGATGAAGTATAGATAGAAGAGACCATCAACAACTTGGAGAAAGATCTGATCAAGATGATGGAAACTAGGAGATCTTCAGAGATGGCGACTCCCACTGCACACTTTCTTGCATCCACTGCTCATGCAGAACCTTCAGTTCTGATGCCTCATGCTCCGTCCATAGGAGAGATCCTTTAATTTACGATGGAATATTTGAGGAACCTCCTACCGCCAGTCGAAAGGTTGTTTCTCCACAAACAAAGGGGGAAGAAACGATCTATCGATGCCTTGAGATCTTTTGCACATGTGGGTCAATGTCTGACAAGTCTCGTTAGTTCCAACCTCGATGTTCCGACGATGGAGAAAGAAGAGATTGATTTGCTTAAGTATCGGTTAGAACATCTGGAGAGGGATAATACTGGGCTGGACAAGAAACTCAGCCATACAGAAGAAGCTCTTCAGGAGCCTCAAGAGTCGATTCTCCATCGAAACGAAGAACTGTGGCAGGTCGAAAGATGGATTAAGGCTCTCGAACAACAGAAATCTAGGACCGACAGAAAAGTTGAAGATCTCGAGGAGAGGATTAAAACCCTTGAAAGATAGAGATCTGAGGCTGAAAGAGACTGTTGTTGCCCAACTATGCAACCCAAGAGGGGGGGTGAATTGAATTTTTAAAAATTTAAACTTAACTTACAACTATGAAGATTATTTAACAATGAGCAAGATAAGTATGGAGAGTGTAATTTATGCAAGGTGTAGAAGTTGGATGCAAGAATGCAAGAGGATAGAGAAATTTAAAAAGAGAGCAAGTAAGCACAACACAAACAAAAAGATTTATAGTGGTTCGATGCCAACCTTGCACCTACATCCACTCTCCAAACTCCTTCTTGGGAATTCAAATCCACTAAACTGTATTCAACCTGAATACAATCGTCGGAACCTCCGACTCTAGCTATTTCAAGCTAGAATATTTATTTTTCGGGTATAAACCAACCCAATACAATCCAATTCAAGGTTCGGATCAACCTTTCTACGTTTTGAAATCCTTCCAAAACAAAAATAACTCAAAAAGAGTATTACAGTTTATTGCACATAAATACAGATGAAGCTCCTTTAGTGAGCAAATAAAGCTTTAAATACACTTTACACAATTAGAAGGAAGCTCTTTCTGATTTTTTCAAGGTGGTTGGAGACTTGAATAAGCTCTTGAGGAGTTGGTGAACTTGAAATAAAAGCTTCTTTAACTCTTTTAGTGGGCTCTTGCTTAGGGTTGAAATGAATGCTTGAAGAACCTTTTTCAAATCACTTTCTTATTTTTGATTCCCTCCTTTAAGTTCCTTTATATAACTTTAAATAATGGTGGAGAGTAATCTGGGCTGAAATAGAGCCATTAGAGCACATTAAATGAGTATTAAATGCAATTGAAATGGGTTAAAAACTAGCCGTTGCAGAAATTTTCTGTCACAGGGGTCGACTCATGCTCATGGGTCGACTCATGGGGTCGACCTCTGTGAAAAAGAACAGAAAATGACCGTTCTGTAATTTTGACCTGCAGAGCAGCAGAGGTCGACTCATAGGATCGACTCATGCCAAGAGATCGACCCATGGGATCGACTCACAGAGTGTGCCAACCAACAAATTTTGCATGCCGTTCAGCCCTTCTAGCCATGAGTCGACTCATGGGGTCGACTCAAAAATATAAATCTAATTTTTTTATAAAATATATTTTTAAAAATATTAAAATCGCCTCCAATAGATTGCACATCTTTTGTTCTTGCTCTTGAGGCTTCCGAATCAGATTTTGATAAAATTACATTTTTGCCCCTGAAACATAATAAATCTTTTTCCAAATCAAAATCATTAGTAATCCCCTCAAATGCTTTGTAATCATCAAAATCAATTCAGGGAGCAACAATCTTTTCCTTTTTGATGATGATAAAATACTTAAGCAAAAACATATATAAAGTATTGAACATGAATTTCAAATTTATGAAGATGTATCACCTAAATATTATGGTCAAGTATTTGAACGAAATGCATCATAAGTAGTTTGAAGACAAATTTGAAATTTGCTAAAAAAAATTTAAATTTTGCTTATAAGTTCATTTGCTTGAAAATAAAAGCTGATGATTTTGATTCTTTGACACATGTGCCCATTTGCTTAACAATTTACTTATTGCTCATTCTTTGCTCATTCTTTATTGCTTATTGCTCAAACTTGATTTTGATTCTCTACTCTTTCTTTTTGACAGCATCAAGAAAGATTCTCTACTCTTTTTTTAAGGACATATTTCCTCTATTCCCGCTTTATGATGGGATCAATTTTACTTCTTTAGCTCCCTTCTTTGATTGCTTATTTCTCTATTGCTTATTGTTTTACTCCCCCTCAATATAGCAAACGTAAAAGATATACTAATTTGCTCATTTAGAAGATATTGCTATTCAAGTATTTCACAGCACAAATCTCATAATTAAAAGCAATTCAATTTGATCACATTCAGAGATATTCATTGAAAGTCAAAGTATATATATATATATCCAAAAGGTGACTGAATACATAGATGTTTCAATACATAAATGTTAACTTAGAGTACAAAAGACATGGATAGAAACTATCCAAGAGTCAATCAGTCAACATATTAAATAGCCCACAAGATAGATCCTAGACAAAAAAAAATGAAATAAAAGAAAGGTCAGACTACACTAAATCTAATAAATATCATGGCTGGAAGGATCGGAGTCTGATGAATCAAAGATAGGGTGAGGAGATGAAGGATCATGTCCACGAGCTCGACCTTGACCGCGTCTGCCTCTGCCACGGGTAGAGGTGCCAGCATGAGAAGAGGGGTGAGAAGATCCTGAAGGCTGAGAAGCTATGGACTGAGCTACGAGTGAGAGTCTGATGGTGTCCAGAAGATTCAAAGCTCTCAAAACAGACTGTAGTAGGGCACTGAATTGAGTGGAAGCATGTTCACTAGAGCCCTTGATCTCTCTCTTCAGAAAATCAAAACCACTCTCTAAGACTCCTCGCAGTCTGGCTGCCTCCGCAGATAGGTCTGAGACCTCTGTAATATCCTCATGCGGCTGTGAATGGGCTAGAGCTAATACTTGCCCCTGTAAGTCAAGTACTCTACCAGTCAGTCTCAATATACAACCCTCAAACTGCTCAATGCATATTGACTGATCAGAAATCATCTGAAAAATAGTAGAGATGTGAGGGATCAGTGTCTGATCAGATACATCATGAGATATCGATCCCTGTGCAAAAGCTGAAGTATCCAACTGACGAGATAGTATGGAAGCTACACGCTGAGATATCATCTCTATCTGATCATCAGCCAATCTGATCTCTGAAGGATGTGCTCTGCTGTCCGGCTACTGAACTGAAGTATGTCTCCTCGCAGACTCTGACGGACCAGCCTCATGGTCAGAAACAAACTGAATATCTGGTGATACTGCCCTGTGATCACGGAGGGGTGAGGATGGTCCTTCCTCCTCTGCTCTATCCTCAGCTCTCTCTTCCATACCTTTTGTCCAACCACCATCAGTTTTGAAAAATTTCATGCGGTGCAAAGTATGGCGGTTGATAGTGTCGGAGTGAGATAGTCTAGCTATTGCCTCTCCCTCAAAGCTAACTCCAAACCTCCTAAATACTAAAGTGAGAGCCATATCAAAAGGAAAGTATGCCTTAGACCTGTTCAAGGTCTCTCTCATAGCCTCAAACATCAAAGCAGGGAGGTTCAGGGGGGTTTGTGTAATCACATAATACATAATACAGATGTCCCGATCAGAAAGAAGATCATGTCTACCACTTCTAGGAAAAAATAACTTAGTTACCATGTGGTGCAGCAGTCTTATCTCAATGGAAAGAATCTTTGCCTCTAATTTGTTTAGACTTCCAGTGAAGGATCTCCCTAGGATAATATTTATTCCTTCCTCTTTAACTGGGAGCTCCATGTTGGTATATCCCTCACATGGTAGTGAAGTATATCCCCCAAAAGTACAGGATCTAGGCTAATGTCTACTCCCTTCATTGTGGATTTCACTATTTCATTGCTGTACCCCAAGTTTAGGTAAAACTCTCTGACAAGATCAATATAAGTATTTTCTTTCAAGGAGCAGTAAAATTTCTATCCTTGGTCCTTGATCTTTGATCCGATAGTGAACCCTTCTTTTTCAAAAAATCTGAAATCAATATTTTTTTTGGACTCTACTTTTCTATCGGAGAGGAGTACCTTACTAGGGCTGATTGGTGACCGAGTTGTAGCTGGAGCTGAAGCAGGAGCAGGGTTTGAAGCAGAAGTGATCTCGGTTGCTGGTCTCTTTCGATGCACACTTTCTTCCAACCTGCGAACGAATTTCCTCCTCTGTGGAAGCTTCATCTTGGGAGTCATTTGCACAGGCAGGACTAGCATGGAACTTAGGAGAGCAAATGTGAGGGAGAGATGAAGGATTTTTAGTGGAAAGATAAGAATTTTGGAGAAGTGATATGCCAATTTGGAGAAGACAGGTAGAGTCTAGGGTAAGCTCGAATCACTCCAAATGAAGAAGGAGAAGGGGAGGAACTTGGTTCCAAGAGGGCGATTTAGAGGGTGAGAGACGGTGGGAGAATGATCTTGAGAGAAAACTTGGATTTGAGGAAGAAGAGAGGGAGACTTTTGGTTTGGTGGAAGGAAGAAGGTGGAGAGTTGGGCCGGCTCAAGGAGAGATTTCCAACAAAAGGAGAGCGTCTGAAGGATTTAGTCATTATTACAAGTTTACCCTAGGGTCGACCTTGGGGGTCGACTCATGGCACAGAGAAATTCAGAAAAATAATGAAACAATATCGAAAAAAAAAATTTTAAACATTAGAAGAAGGATGTTTATCCAAAAATTGATTATGGCAATGATAATTTTGGGTTTTTGAGCTCAAAAGAAAAGATGAGATTTAAGCTAAAAGGATTTTTGGTGGTGATACCTTGAAATCAGAGAGACACTTAAGCAGATGGATTAAGGATTCCTAGTTCTCTCCTAATTTCACAAAATCTATCTTCATTTAAGGCCTTGATAAAGATATCAGCTAATTATTTTTCAGTACAAACATAGTCAAGAATTATATCTTTATTTTGGACATGTTCTCTTATGAAATGATGCCTGATTTCAATATGTTTTGACCTAGAATGTTGAATTGGATTTTTAGTGAGATTTATAGCACTAGTGTTATCACATCTTATGGGAGTTTCATTAAGTTTGATACCAAAGTCTTCGAGTTGTTGCTTAATCCACAAGATTTGAGCACAACAACTTCCGACTGCAATGTATTCGACCTCGGTCGTAGACAGTGCTACTGAATTTTGTTTCTTGCTAAACCATGAGATTAGATTAACTCCAAGAAATTGGCAAGTTTCACTAGTACTTTTTCTATCTAATCTACATCTAGCAAAATCGGCATCTAAATATCCTATTAAGTCAATTGATGAGTCCTTAGAATACCATAATTCTAGAGTTTGTGTACCATTTAAATACCTAAGGATTCTTTTAACTGCATTCAAGTATGATTCTTTTGGATTTGATTGAAAGCGAGCACATAGACAAACACTAAACATAATATCAGGTCTACTAGCAGTTAAATATAATAGAGAATCAATCATGCCTCTATAAAATTTTAAGTCTATATTTTTACCTTCTTCGTCCTTGTCAAGCTTACATGATGGGCTCATGGGTGTGTCAATTGCTTTAGAGTTTTCCATTCTAAATCTTTTGAGTAATTCTCTTATGTACTTGGTTTGGGTGATGGAGATTCTTTCCTTTATTTGTTTGATTTGAAGTCCGAGGAAGAATGTAAATTCTCCCATCATGCTCATCTCAAACTCTCCCTGCATGAGCTTTGTAAAATCTTGACAAAGAGTTTCATTAGTAGACCCAAAAATAATATCATCAACATATATTTGTATAAGTAATATATCATCTTGATTTCTTTTAATGAAAAAGGTTGTGTCTGCATTTTCTCTTGAAAAATCATTATTAAGTAAAAATTTGCTTAGCCTTTCATACCAAGCCCTGGGTGCTTGTTTCAATCCATATAGAGCTTTATTTAATTTAAAAATATGATTAGGAAAAGTATGATTTTTAAAACCTGAGGGTTGTTCTGCATAAACTTCTTCAGCAATATATCTATTTAAAAAGGCACTTTTGACATTCATTTAGAATAATTTAAATTTCATAAAGCAAGCATATGCAAGTAGAAGTCTAATTGCCTCTAATCTAGCAACAGGTGCAAAAGTCTCATCAAAATCAATTTCTTCTTCTTGATTATAACCTTTTGCAATCAATCTTGCTTTATTTCTTATTACATTTCCATGTTCATCCAATTTATTCTTATATACCCATTTTGTGCCAATTATTGAATAATTTTTAAGTCTTGATACTAAGGTCCATACATTATTTCTTTCAAATTGATTAAGTTCTTCTTGCATTGCATTAATCTAATTATAATCTTTTTCAGCTTCGTCTATAGTTTTAGGTTCAAGATGAGAGACAAAAGCAAAATGATTGAATACATCCTTAAGTGAAGAACGAGTTCTTACACCATGTGTAGGATCACCAATGATTAGTTTCTTGGGGTGATTGTGATCATACCTCCATTCTTTGGATAGATTATTTGTACCTTGAGGTTGTTCTTATTGTTCTTTACCTTCCTCATCCTGTTTGTCTTCATGTTCTTCATCATCTTGAATTGTTGAATCTTTTAGAGTGATCTCCTTTATCCCTTCTATAAGAGGATCTGTATCATCAAAATCTTCATTCTTTCTTGAAGGAAGATCGTTAGTTTCATCAAAGACAACATGTATTGACTCCTCTACTACTAAGGTTCTTTTGTTGAAAACTCTAAAGGCTTTACTAGAAGAGGAATAACCAAGAAAAATCACTTCATCGGATTTTGCATCAAATTTTTCTAGTCTTTCTTTACCATTGTTTAATACAAAACATCGGCAACCAAAAATATGAAAATATGCAATGTTTGATTTTCTTCCTTTCCAAAGCTCATAGGGAGTTTTCTTTAAAATTGGTCTAATTAAAGCATGATTTAATATGTAACATGCCGTGTTAATTGCTTCTGCCCAAAAGTATCTTGAAAGGTTACTTTCACATAGCATGGTACGGGCCATTTCTTCAAGAGTTCTATTTTTTCTTTCTACTACCTCATTTTGTTGGGGTATCCTAGGTGCCGAAAAGTTATGGTCTATTCCTTTTTCATCATAAAACTTTTTAAAATCTTAATTTTCAAATTCGGTTTCATGATTACTTTGAATATTTTGAATTGAAAAACTTTTCTCATTTATGATTTTTTGATAAAATTTAAAGAAAATTTGAAAAGTTTCATCCTTGTGTGCCAAAAAGAAAATCCATGTAAAGCGAGAGAAATCATCAATTATTACAAAATCATATCATTTTCCTCTTAGACTAGTAGTTCTAGTAGGTCCAAATAAATCCATGTGCAATAGTTCTAATGGCCTAGAAGTTGAAATAATATTTTTAGATTTGAATGAAACTCTTGTTTATTTACCTAGTTGGTATGCATCACAAATTCTATCCTTTTTAAAGTTCAATTTGGATAAACCAATAACCAATTCCTTCTTAATGAGTTTTGAAAGTGAATGCATGCTAATATATGCAAGCCTACGATGCCAAAGCCAACTAGTCTCATTAATCTTAGTATTCAAGGATACTAGGTATTGCATGTTTATTTTGGATAGATCATTCAAATCTACCATATAAACATTACCATATCTATGCCTAACAAATTTAATGCCTTCATTAATAGGACTAGTTACAATGCAAACAGAAGATTCAAAAATAACTTTGTATCCTTTATCATAAAATTGACTGATGCTTAATAAATTATATTTTAAACCATCTACTAATAAAATATTTTTAATATACTTAGAGGGAGTAATACCAATATTACCTATACCGATGATCTTTCCTTTGCCATTATCTCCAAAGGTGACTATCCCTCCATTTTTAGCATCAAGTGTGATGAATTGGGATTCATCACCAGTCAGGTGTCTTGAGCATTCGCTATCAAGATACTATTTTTTGTTTGCTCCTTGGGATGCTAGACACACCTGCAAGCAAAAGTCAAGTTTTTACTTTAGGTACCAAAGCTTTCTTGGATCTTTTTTGGTTAGTCGCAATGGTTCCTTTTGGAACCCATATTTTCTTTGCATTAGAATTCATGGATTTGTTAGAGAGACAAGTGTATGACTTGTGACCTATTCTACCATATTTGAAGCAAGTAATGTTTGAGAACTTGTTGTTTGAAGAGTTTACATAGATATTTTTTAGAAACTTTTATTTTTTTAAGGGGTTGTAACCAAGACCAGCCTTATCATAAATGGTCTTTTAATTTTCAAGAATCATATTAAGTTTATTAGAACTTAAGATGAATTTTTCAACTATTGATTTTAGCTTGGCAATTTCATTCTTTAAATTCAGATTTTCTTGAAACAGGACAGATTTTTTATTTGAAATGCTCTCATTTTATTTTAGTAAAGATTGATTCTTTGATTTTAACTCTTTATTCTTTACCCCTAGCTTCTTTAGTTCATCAATTAAATCATAAAAAGCTTCATGAAGTTCTTCAAAGGTAAAGTTAATAGGAGTTGCAGAATTTATCTCATTTTTATGTGCCATAAGGCACAAGTTGGCTTGTTCATTTGAGTCTTCTTCTTCGGAACTTGACTCATCACTTTCACTCCAAGTAACCATCATGGTCTTCTTCTTGTACTTCTTGGGACCCTTCTTCAATTATGGGCATTCAGACTTAAAGTATCCCGATTTCTTGCATTCGTAGCAAATAAGAGGTTGGTCTTTATCCTTTTCTTTGCTATGTTCTCCTTTTGTAGGTGGCCTCTTCCTCATTCCTTGTTTCCTTTTTCTTAAAAACTTCTTAAACCTTCTAGTAATGAGAGCCATTTCTTCATCCTGCTCTTCATTTTCTGTATCATCAGTTTTTTCATTAAGTTGAGCCGTGGATTTGAGGACGATTGTCCTCTTCTTTTTGACTTCTTCTTCTTGATGTTGTTTCATGCTCAGCTCATGTGTCATCAGTAATCCTAAAAGCTCTTCCAAGGGTAGGATGTTCAGATCTTTGGCTTCTTGGATAGCGGTCACTTTGGCTTCCCAAGTTCTTGGTAAGGACCTAAAAATCTTTCTCACGAGATCACTGTTAGAATAAGACTTACCAAGACTTTTTAGACCATTTATAATATCAGTAAAATGGGTAAAGATTTCAGTTATAGATTCATCATGCTCCATTTTAAAAAGTTCATATTTATGTACGAGCATGTTAATTTTGGATTCTTTTACTTGATTAGTTCCTTCATGAGTTACTTCTAATCTATCCCATATTTTTTTAGCAGACATGCATGTTGAAATATGATTGAATTCATTAGCATCTAGAGTATAATACAAAATATTCATGACTTTAGCATTTAGTTGAGCAATTTTCTTATCAACCTCATCCCATTCTTTTTCAAGTTTGGTTGATTCCACACCATCAATTAATTTAGTGGGTGTGTGTGATCTATTTACTATGATACTCCACATATCATAGTCAAGTGCTTGAATAAAGATTTTCATCCGAGCTTTCCAATAGGTATAGTTTGACCCATTGAAAAGTGGAGGTCGGTTTGTGGACTGCCCCTCGGCTAGAGAAGTGCCAACTTGAGTTGCCATAGATCTTTAGCTCTTTGATGGTTAAATCAAAGTAGAGCTAGAGTATCGGACTCTGATACCACTTGTTGCCCAGCTATGCAACCCAAGAGGAGGGGTGAATTGGGTTTTTAAAAATTTAAACTTAACTTACAACTATGAAGATTATTTAACAATGAGCAAGATAAGTATGGAGAGTGTAATTTATGCAAGGTGTAGAAGTTGGATGCAAGAATGCAAGAGGATAGAGAAATTTAAAAAGAGAGCAAGTAAGCACAACACAAATAAGAAGATTTATAGTGGTTCGGTGCCAACCTTGCACCTACATCCACTCTCCAAGCTCCTACTTGAGAATTCAAATCTACTAAACTGTATTCAACCTGAATTCAATCGTCGGAACCTCTGACTCTAGCTATCCCAAGCTAGAACACTTATTTTTTGGGTACAAACTAACTCAATACAATCCGATTCAAGGTTCGGATCAATCTTTTCATATTTTGGAATCCTTCCAAAACAAAAATAATAACTCAAAAAGAGTATTACAGTTTATTGCACAGAAATACAGATGAAGCTCCTTTAGTGAGCGAATAAAGCTTTAAATATACTTTACACAATTAGAAGGAAGCTCTTTCTGATTTTCTCAATGTGGTTGGAGACTTGAATGAGCTCTTGAGGAGTTGGTGAACTTGAAATAAAAGCTTCTTTAACTCTTTTAGTGGGCTCTTGCTTAGGATTGAAATGAATGCTTGAAGAATCTTTTACAAATTACTTTCTTATTTTTGATTCCCTCCTTTAAGTCCCTTTATATAACTTCAAATAATGGTGGAGAGTAATCTGGGCTGAAATAGAGTCGTTAGAGCACATTAAATGAGCATTAAATATAATTGAAACGGGTTAAAAACTAGCCGTTGCGGAAATTTTTCATCACAGGGGTCGACTCATTCTCATGGATCGACTCATGGGGTCGACCTCTGTGGCAAAGAGCAAAAAATGATTGTTCTGTAATTTTGACCTGCAGAGCAGCAGAGGTCGACTCATAGGGTCGACTCATGCCAAGGGATCGACCCATGGGGTCGACTCACAGAGTGTGCCAGCCAACAAATTTTACGTACCGTTCAGCCCTTCTAGCCATGAGTCGACTCATGGGATCGACTCAAAAATATAAATCTGATTTTTTTACAAAATACACTTTCAAAAATGTTGAAATCGCCTCCAATAGATTGCACATCTTTTGTTCTTGCTCTTGAGGCTTCCGAATCAGGTTTTGATAAAATTATATTTTTGCTCCTGAAACACAATAAATCTTTTTCTAAGCCAAAATCATTAGTAATCTCCTCAAATGCTTTGTAATCATCAAAATCAATTCAAGAAGCAACAATTATCGCCAGAACCATGATGACCTGGAGCATTTGAGGAGGATACTTGAAGTGAGAAGAGGCTCTTCAAATCTTGATACTCACCTTCAAAGAAAACTCAGTGGTGTTCCACCTAAAAGGGCCAGAATCTTTGAAGGGACGAGCCGAGGAGAGAGAGCTCTTCAAAGGGACAGGTGTTCTACTTTCAGGAGAGTTCAGACCTCTCCTAAGCCACTCTCAGGAGTCCAAAAGATTAGATCAGAGGTGGAGCACCTAAAGAAGAGGTTGAAAGAGAGAAAGATAAATCATAAGCTTCTCAGGGACAAATTTATAGATCAGAAGATTTTACTCAAATGTACTGAAAGCAAGAGAAAGCAGTTAGAGAAAGAAGGGGCTAAGATCATAGCCCAAGCTTGTAAAGCGGCATTCTTCACAAGCTTCGAGGAGCATAAGTCCATTGTCTGAGTGCATCTTTCTCCTGACTTCATCAAGCATCTTCAAATTGATTGTCTGGATAAAGATTTATAGATGGTGTCATCAGATAGCTGGTCGAGATTTATAATGACATCCTAATTTTTAGAAGAGGTGGATAAGATCGACGTAGCCATCCAAACCGAAGGCATCATCGGTGCTGAAAAATACCATCCCACAGACGACCACCCCAGCAATCCCCTTGAGGAGTAATTCATGTCCTCTTCTTCTTTTATTCTTTGTGATCTGAGACCCCTGATCTTGTAATAAAGTCTCCACAGGAATAGACGTATTCCTCTTCTTTTAATGAATAAAAATCATGCTTTCAAATATGTGAGTAAAAATCTTTAACACATATTCGATCTCTGGCTGTAACTACAAAATCTAATTAGAGTAATTAGCTCAGGTGAATACTTATCCTGTGCTATGCTTCAAGCAAGGCATGAGCCGAGCTGAAGTTTGGGCAAAAATTCGAGCTGGTTCCCACTGGCTTTAGCGGTGGTTAGAATTGCAAGTTCGATAGAGATTGTAATTCTAATTCCGATTCGAGGTGAGATTTCAAACCAGTCATACAGATTTCAAAAAGATTAAAATTTGAATTGCATCTGTATGGAAGAAATTGTAGCACATCTGCATGTATTCCTTCAAAAGTGGCATAAAGTACGATTCACCTGTTATTGGATTAACTATCATATTGGCGGCGGCAATCATATCCATTCGCAGTCTCTACGTGTCGCACATACGTCAATCTTCTATCGATGCACGTCTTCTGTAATTTATACATCGATGGGAGACAACTTTTGGACGTCTCATTAAGGTTTGAAGTTATTTAAAATCTCCAAACAGAACTAAACGTGGACATCGCTAAGTTCTGATTTTCTCCTTTCATCTCTTCTTCATCCTTTCGCAGCTTTCCTGCACGAGAGAGAGGGAGATGTCTACTATAGAGCCTAATTTTGCACCGCTGGGCTTCAAATTAGAATTGATAGAGTGGGACATAATTGTGCTACACAAGCAATATTA
Source organism: Elaeis guineensis (assembly GCF_000442705.2). NCBI lineage: Eukaryota > Viridiplantae > Streptophyta > Magnoliopsida > Arecales > Arecaceae > Elaeis > Elaeis guineensis. Next base: position 90,158,027 of record NC_026001.2, on the reverse strand, counting down.
AATATCTCCCGCATTTCAACTCAAAATCTCGGGATCAAGTGATCGTGTCTGCCATCCGCTTTCAGAACGTATGGGCTTTTATGAGGAGTGCTTGCAAGCTAGGCTTAAGCTTCCTCTTTACCCTTTTTTATGGCGCTCCTCCATTATTTTGAGATATCATCATGTATGGTGGTGGCGAATGCGTGGCAATATATCTGCGGCTTCACTGCGTTATGCGTGTTGGTTGGGATTGTGCCAAATATTATATTCTTTCATTTTCTCTTCAGCCTTAAGCGGCATCCAGACTCACATGGGTGGTGGTACGTGACTCCGCAAAAAAAGAAGGATGGCTTTCGCCTGATATTTTCGGGTATGTCTTCCACTGTGCATGGTTGGAAGCCAAAGTTTCTCTTCATCTCGCTGATATCAGACGAAGATGAAGACTGAAATTTTTCTTCTTGGAGCGAACCCCGAGAGGCTGCACTAAAGGAGCCTTCGATGAACGAGAGCCTGGAGTAGGAGATGGCAGCTCTGTGGAGCCTTAGAGTTCCAGATTTGAAAGAGCTGTTGTTGGCTCAGACGTTGTTTAACGTCGGTATCAGCCAAATCGCTCCTCAAGATACACGAGTCAGCTGTTTTGGCCTTAAATCTTCTGGCTCTATTCATCTTACAATTTGATCGTCATGTTTGCAGAGCTAGATATTGAGAAGAGCTCGAGCCCGCTAAAAGAAAAGAGAAAAATTCTACGAAAAAGAGGTGCCAAGCCTGTCATCGAGCGGAGCCTTCGGGCCAGAGTTAGGGATTCCGCACAATCGACTTTGAAGGTTAGAGAATCTAAGTCTTATCATCTAAAAGGCCATAAGATTATGTAGGTGAGAAGTGGCTCGCCTACCACCTCAGCTACTGCAAGTGACTGGATGAGTCGTGCAGACTAAAGTTTGAAGGAGGTGATTCTGAGCCTACCTGCTCCTCCCAGCTCATCGATCCGACCAGCTTCACCTGCTGTCGGATTCTTCTCAGATGAGGCACCAGCCGAGATTACTGGCATGTCTGGAACTGTGCCAGTTGGGTTGAAGTCGGAGGCCTCGGTGCTGAGGGATCCCATGCTGGCGAGTGAGTTACTCTTCGAACTGCTTCTCCCTACAGACACGAATGAGCTGCTGAGCATTCGTCGGAGGGAGATGAGGAGAGGAGTAGTGGATTGTCTTATCCGAATATGTTGAGACTTTCTTATTTAGCACTTACTGTATATTCATTTATTACTTATGAATTTTTCTTCACTTGCCAGCTACCCATTACTTAAACGGGTACATTGAAAGCTCCCATGAATTGGCCAAAGAGGCGAAGAAGTCTGGACTCGAAACTGAGATGCTTAGAAGAGTGAAAGAGAGGGCTGAAAGGAAAGTCAGAGAAGTCTCTATGAAAGCCGATGCTGCCGAGAGGAGGGTCGAAGATGCCGAGATAGTGTTGAGAAAAGCTATTGAGGAGAATTCTCAGCTACTGGATAAGGCAGTAGATTTCGAAGCTCAGGCGAAGAAGAACACAGCTGCTTGTGAGGAGAACTCTAGCCTGCAAAAAGAAATAGAAGAGCTGAAGACCTGACTGGGGGCAGAGGAGAAGCGGACAGTCGAGGCCGCTTCTAAGGTTGTGGAGGACTTTTGAGCCTCAGAAGAATATGAGAAAGAAAGAGTTGAGTATTCCACGGATGCCTATGACGCTGGAAGGTAGTCTATTTGAGCCCGAGTTGCTGCCAAATATTTGAATCTGGATTTAAATTTTTTAGATAAAATCTAGGATCCTACTGCGGTGGATGTCTTAGTGACCGGCACCTCAGCTCCAAACGCCGCACTGTAATTTCTGTATTTCTCTTTTTTCATATTTTAGGATCATTGTAAGAGAATTTTGAAAGGAATAAAATGAGTAGAGTCTTTTGTCATACTTCTACTTTGTGAACTTACTCATACTAATCTGAGGCAATTTAAGTGGATGATAATCTCGTTCTACTCTCTTAAATGCAGGTGATTATGAGGAATAGCGGTCGATGACTCACCCGATAAGGCCGCGCTTGGGAGACGACATGGGATCTATGAAGATGCACCATGTGGGCATGTTTTGTTTTATGAAGCGTCGCAAAAATTTATTCTCACTTTGGAGAAGGCACGCCGTTAACCTTTTGGTCATTAACTCTTGGGAAGTACCAATTGGTGATTGGTCTGGCTGCTAGTGCTTATAAATAGAGAGCTAGAGAGCAAAGGGACCTCTACTCCTCTTTCTGTGGTAAGAAGTCTCCTTTTCTATCTACTGCCATGTCGTCGCCTTCGAGTCTACCACCCTTGGATTTAGTTAAGAGATGGGTGAGAGAGTGAAATGCCATTGCCAGAGATGCCCGTCGGAGGTACTTAGCCCATGAAAGGGAGAGGGTTAGGCGGGCCAGCGCATCTGCTTCTCATGGGCCTCCCTTCCTTTGCCTTTTGCGACCAGTCTTCCCCATCAACTCGAGCACATCCCGCTTGCAGTTTGAGAGTGCTGCATTGCGGAGTTTTGAGATTCTGTGATGTTTCAGAGGGAGGTGCTCGATGTTACTACCACTATCTTCATTCAGGATTTTGGTGATTGTAAGACCCATCTACCGAGGATAATGCTGTATCTAGAACTTCACGGCATACAAGCTGATGGTATCGACAAAGAGGTGGAGACCTCGACGGATGAAAATTGAATCAGCTCATCCGGATGTTGAGGAGGTGAAGTCCTCGATGGACGAAGATCGAACCAGCTCACTTGGCCGATCCGATGTTTCGTTGATTGCAGCGGGACATCCCTACTCATCTCCTCTTCTTTCTCTTCTTCCTCTTCATCTTCCGCTATCCTCTTCTTCTACTATCCTCCTGTTCTTTCTCTTACCTTCCTCATTTTTTTCTCTTGTTCACAAGACGGTGCCTAGAGCAACCATCCTCCAAAGTGTTTGAAACACCAGCTTTCTCTTTGTAAAGTGCTTGGAGCACTGGCTTTTTCTTTGTAAAGTGCTTAGAGCATTGACTTTTTCTTTGTAAAGATTTTAATGAATAAAAAAGAATATTTTGTTCTGAAAGTCATTGCTTCATTTTCAACTTTAAATTTGTATCTGTGGACTGTGAATTTTGCTCGGCTCATAGAGAATAATATAAATAGGCACTCAGATCAGCATGAGAAAATGCTCAGTGCTCAGCTCAGTATGAGTAAGATTCTAGGTTGCTCAGCTTTAGCATAGATATACTTAGGACAACTTTGATTGAAGTGAACATGTTTAGAGCAGTTTAGAACAACTTGAATGTAACTTGAATGCAATCCGACTGTTCATGAATCTGAGGCATCATAATAATTATTTCAATACTATCCCCTTACTCCTGAGTCTGAGAGAGTATCTCAGGTGGAAGGAGTATTTGTTGAGTAATGCCTCTAGCCATACGTTGTCCATCATTTTATTCTTCTTCTGAAGAGGTTGTGTGCGCCGACGGTGAGCTTGTACCTATAACATCTAGGGCATGCCGGCGGTGAGCTTATGCCTATAGCATCTAGGGCTCTTCAGTGGTGTTCTGAGAGTTTGATTAGTTATCCCTCCAAAGATTTTCTAAGGATCTCCCTCTACTTCTCGTGTGACTCAGGCTCTGTAGGGGTCTAGTAAGTTAGGCCCATCTGAAAGTCATCGAGGTCTTTTCAAAAGTTTGGTAAGTTAGCCCTTACAAGTGGCATTATGTGTCTGTGGCGATCGTATGCCTACGGTATCTAGCACTTCTCGTCTTCGTGTGAGAGATAGTGTATGCCAGCGGCAAGCTTGTGCTTAGGACATCTTGCACTCTCGATGCCTCTAGAGATTCTCTAAGGGTCTTCTTCCGCTTCTCATGCGACTCGGGCTCTGTTAGGTTCTGATAAGTTAGCACCACCTCAGAGTTATCGAGGTCTTTTCGAAGGTTTGGTAAGTTAATCCTCATGAGTGGCATTGTGTGCCTGTGGTGATCTTGTACCCACGGCATCTAGTACTTTTCGTCTTCGTACAAGAGATAGTGTGTGCCAGCGGTGAGCTTGTACCTATGGCATCTTGCACTCTTGGTGGCATTCTGAGGGTCTGATTAGTTAACTCTCCAGAGATTTTCTAAAGATCTCCCTCCACTTCTCATGCAACTCAGGCTCTATTGGGGTCTGGTAAATTAGCTCCATCTCAGAGTCGTCGAAGTCTTCTCGAGGGTGGAGGGAGATCTTTAGAAAGCAACTTGCAGGTCTTGAATAGAAGGAGGAAGCAACTCTAGAGAACTCGGGTGCCAATTACAAATTGATGGCCCTGTAAATTTTATTTTCATGAAAAATAGTTACATCATTGGTGATATATGTGGAGATTCACTGAGCTCCATGGCCTTGATATTGGAATCCCGTTGAGCTGCTTTAGCCTATAAGCTTTTGGACGTGCCACTTCATCCACTTGATTGGGCAATAGCCTTCCTTCTAGCACCTGCTCGGTAGGCTATGGGACTTTGGCTTGCCGCATCATCAGGTCACCAGATCAAAGTTGATCATCAAGCGACAAGACCCGTATTTTCTTATAAAAGATTAATTAATCGGTATTTGATTACCTCATCTAGATGTGAGTCGATTTTCACCATCCAGCTCGAATTCCAGATGACCCCCTACTAATTATATGGATTTCTCCTCAAATGGGTTGCTCTTCTTCCGTCATTTGCTCTCCGCCCTACTATCCTTCCTACCATGCTAGTGCTTGCTATGGCTGAGGTTGAGGGAGATACTGCTGAGGCAAAGGGGATGGCTGCTGAACTCTCAAAGGTAGACATTGAGGGGCCACTCTTCGGACAAAATAATTGAGCCACCCTTGCCTGATAAGCCTCTCGATCTCATGGCGAAGCTGGTGGTAGTCTTTAGTATCATAATCGTGGTCACGATAGTAAAAGCAGTATCTATTTGAGTCCCGACAGCGTTCCGACCTCGTTCTCATCAGTCGGGGCTCAGGTAACTCAGGTCTCACTTGTAACAACACCTCTCTCCGAAGAATATTCGAGGGCGTATAGCTATTGTATAGCCGAGGAGGTGATGGTTTTCGAATCCTTCTCGAAGGACTGTGGGATCGATGATTTCGACCTCCATTATTCTGCCTCAAGGGTAGAGACTGAGAGCGCTGGCATCTTTTCTCCTCTCACCTTGGATGGTGCTCCTTGCTAGGTCCCGTCATGGCTGAATCGATAGGAGTATCATCAGCAAAGGCATCTTCCATGCGGATGTATTTCTCCACACGGACAAGCATATCCAGAAGATCTCGAGGATAAGTCTTAACTAACAATTTTTTTAAGTTATTCTTCAAGAGACTACTCATCATTGCGGCCATCGCGATCGACTGGTCCAGATTTTGGACCTCCAGAGTCGCCACGTTGAATCTGTTCATAAAAGAGTGGATTGACTCATCCTCTTTTTACTTGATGGTATGGAGGTAGTCGGACCGCTTCTGCTGTCATCGACTGCTGATGAAATGATCGATGAAAGACTGGCATCAGTCTTCAAAGAAATGGATAGACGCCAATCTCAAACTCGAATACAATTGTTGAGCGATCTCTTTAAGAGTTGGAGGAAATGCTCAATAGAGGATTGCATCTGATACTTCCTGAAGGAGCATGACTACCTTGAAGGTCTCCACATGATCGACGGGGTCGGTGGTCCCATCGTAGATCTCCAGCTAAGGTAGTTTGAAGTATAGGGGGAGTGGTTCCTGCATAATCCTTGGGACGAAGGGTGGCTGACTGTTATATCCTTCATAGAACAGCATCGAGGAGCCATTATTGTTGAGGGCCTTTTCAATTTTCTGACCCAACTGCTGGCCGAGCTTCTGGAACCGTCTTTTAAAGTCAACTTCATGGACAGTACCAGCCTCGAAGTGCAGAAGAGATCGACATCCGGGGGTCGAGTCATGGCCCGACTGTGGGCTTGGAGATCGCCACCTGACCGGCTATTGGGCCCTAAGGCAACTTTGATGACTTAATCTTCTCCGGACTTCGAGGAGATGCCTAGAACTCTGATTGAGATGGTGGCTATAGAGCCGCAGATAAAATAAGATTCTGTGGGAGTGCCGCTCAGAAGGCACAGGTGGCACCATCGAGAAAACTACATGACGCATCATCGTAGGGGGTGCAGGGATAACCTGAGGAGATTGTGGTGCCACCTGAAAGGGTATGAGAAAGGTTTGGACAACTTGGACTGTGGTTGTCAGATGTTGAACTTATTAGAAAAGCTGACCGAATTGATCAACCGTGATTGGCACCAGTAGGGCCGATTGAACCAGTGGAGGGACAACCAATTGAACTGATGGAGGGATTTTCGACGCCAGCAGCTAAACTTGATTGTCAGCCTGGTTGATCGCCTGTCGAAAGGCGGCGACATTGGAAAGCCGAGAAGATGTCCATCTTGAAGCCATGAATGCGAATTCAGGTCCTTCCTCTATCTATTGCTGCTTAAATCGATCGGAGTCGGAAAATGGACATTTGAAAACCCCATGGGGCGGTGTTGGTGCTGGAGTCACCTACAAAACAAATCTCAAATTGGAAGTTATGGATCCGACGAGGACCCTCCGATGCTCAAATCAGAAAAACAGAGAACAAAGGAGCAGCAATGGATTCTCTGAGAGGGATTTGATCAGACTTACCTTGGTCCTCAAAGCTCTGATTGTTTATATAAAAGAATGTCAGATAGCTGAATTGTTAGCTGTGAGATTGCACGATCTCGAGATTGTCAGACCGTTGGACATGCCAAACTGGACGAGATAATTCAGCCCTTAAATGCTCCCGCGAGATCAGGAAAGATGGTTATGCCAAATCTTATCTTATTCGGGATAGACAGCTATTACGCATGTCGAATAGATAAGTCGACTGAACAGCTAATATACAGGTCAGACCTTAGAGATACCTCAATTTGGTACGGAGATGGACTTCTCAGCTCATACGGTAGTCAGCGATCATATTGATAACCTGAGAGCTTGACATGTGTTATGATATAGCGCTGATCCGAGGTACTCACGATAATCACCGTAACACCTACCTAGGAAGGAGTCTCATGTAATGTTTTTGTCAGCATGCTATATGCCTACACTACAAGCCACTTTAATTTGACCCTCACCCTACCTCTCAAAGAAAAGAAAGAAAAGAAAAGGATAACAATTTTTAGGTCTAGTTTGAAACCTTGTGCAATGCTCAGAGATTGCTACTGATGTCTCTAAGATTTTGATAGCAAAAGGGTTCTGTAACTAGACTTCCTCTTTCTCCTTTCTTTTCTTCATTTCAGTACATGTATTTATTTCCATCAAGCATAAGGCATGCAACAAGTGCAAATACTAGAAGCTATGTCTCACTCTCTACTTGATAAAGAGTGCATAGGGAGTACTTTTAATGCAGAATACTAGCTTGGTTTTTATCACAGTCATGCCAGAGTTCATCATATATGCTTTCAATTTTATTCTTTTCTAAGCCCTCTAGGAACGATAATACCACACATTAATTCACACAACACTCAGTTTGCAAGTAGATAGGTAGGTCTTAGTTTGATTCACAGATAACCACTCTTCTAGCTTTGGAATCTTCTCCTTTAGGTGCCTCCTTTCCTTTCTAAAGCTCCAACACTAGATCTGCAGAGGAAGATCAAACATATAAGACATACATCAATAGTCTAGCAAACAGAGTGTCAATCCAGAAAGCAATGTTACTGATAATTTTTCATGAAATGTGTTGTTGACAAAATATCTCATTTGTTGATGGTTTATCTATGAAAAAGAAAAAAAACTTATTAATTACTTTTTGATTTGTAATCAGGATATAACATTGATATATGGACTCATTTAATCAAAATGTCTGCAGGCAGTCAATCTTTAGAGAGAAATTTAAAGTTGTTCTCAAAATTAAGCTTTTAAATTTCAAAGCAAAATGCCAAATCATCCTTTTTTACCACTTTTCAATCAAAGAGAAAGCATGCAAGAACAAAGTCCAAAATAATTATGGTTCTCTCCAAAAGAAATGGTTCTTCTGAAAGAATAATTCAGTTCCAACATGGTAACCTAGGCAACCTTTTGTTGTCAAGAAGTGTTTACAAATAGATGATGAGTCACAAGATGACACTCAGAATATGCCTTTAATCTCTCATCATTGGCTCTAGCCCTTGATGATGTGGTCAGCAATGTCTATAAGTTCGGTGCTTCTAAATCTCTAGTGTAAATAATGATATCAAATTTGAGGCAAAACAATGAGGGCATAATTTGCATATAAATGAACTAAAGTTGTGATAGCATGAAGGACTAGTTCATTATTTCAATCTACATGGTCTAGTACCAGAGTTGGGTGTGCACAAATCCTGAACTTATGATCCAGCTATATCAAGAGTAGTCATTCGTATCAAAATGTTGGACCACTCGTGCATTTTGATCTTGCTATGAGAGGCTCACTTACAGTCTGCATCGGTCTTGATCCAATGCTCGCGGTTGCCATTAGAGTCACTTCCACCGATCGCGAGAGATGGAGCATTCAAGCAAAACTTGAAGTTTGGAGTTCCTTCCTTTCTGCAAATACTCTTGGAAGCAGTTATCACGGCACCCCCACTACCATTGAAGTCATTTCCTCCACCATGAGGCATGCAGTCACTACCATTCTTCTTGCCTGACCTTGCGGTTTTCTTAGCTGCAACAGAGTTCTCAGGATGAACTTTCCGGTGGAAGATTTGAAGGATCTGTGGCATGAAAAGCTGTATTCATGAGGCTGATTTTGTTTAGAATTTGATTACAAGGTGAAGTATGTCTTATAATTTATAGCTATCAGAAGATTATCTTACAAACCACATGACACTGACAAGCCTTTAGATCAGTTAATTCATTCAGAGTTGCATGAAAAGATCACAAAACAATACATACTGATAAACATGGTTGCAGAATTGCTTAGAAGATACATTCTTTTGATTACTGCATCTGTTAAGTTGAAGCTGACCAGTGTATTTGTTAGCATCAAGAGAAACCACAACTAAGACTTTAATTACATGGTGAAAAAAAAAATCGGATCAACCTGACAAAAGACCATGGAAAAACCAAAGAAAGAAGGATATGAGCAATTTTATGCCCTGACTAAAAGTTGATTTAAGTTTTGGATCTTTATATCACCAGTATCTTACCTGCCCATCATGTGCATCTACTCCACCACCCATGTTGATCACAGGACCACAATTGCTTGCTTCCACATTTTAGGGTACAGATCTAAGATTTCTAAGGGTAGTAGATTTGGATCTGTCATCCATGCCAGCCTTGCAAAACCATCCTACTCACAGGTTCATGGAACTTAAATTGATAATGACAGCTTCAGACAAGATGACTTGAATTAGGAAGCTAGTCTTGTCCATCCCCCAATCAAACATGATGAGCTAATTGCCAAGCACATAACTAGATATTCCAATCCAATCATGGTTTAGCAGTGTGTTCACTACTTGGACAGGTAATAGAGCCATCTTTGACTATCAATCATTCAAGGTGCACAAATTATGGATGTGGATAATTCAATTTTTTGGGACATCTTGACACATTAAGGTAGATATAACTAGATATTTTATTACTACCAACCTAGTTAGTCTAACTGATGCAGCACACTGTTAAAGGGTGAGGGATAGCTGGCTATTGAGTGGTGGAGACCACCGATCACATGGTGAAAATTGGGTCTATGTGTCTAAGATCTTATGATATCTGAACTTTTCCATGTCACCATAACTAACAAAGTGGAGGTCAAAAGGCCAACAATGCAAAGGACCAGTAGTAAAACAAGCCATGCAACAATCTTAAATTATGAAACTCAGATGATCTCAAAAAAGGCATTTGTGAGAAAGAGGGTCAGGGGCCGTTATCTTTCATGCAAAAGAAGGATTCATCTTTGTTTGCACGAATTGACCATTGGATCACTCAATTGTCGCTTCGAGATCTGTTCAAGTTGATTAAGGAAGGAATTCATGGTGCTTTGAGATCTTTGGAGGATGCGACGGCAAAAGAAGATCTAACATGCCTTCATATGAAAGATATAACCCGAACTCGAGAAAGAAAGAGGGTTGCTCATCCTTGTTCAACCATATATAGCACAACTCTAAGAAAACTCTCTCTTTTTAGTTTTTGTGTGGGTGGGTGTGTATGAGCGCCCTTGCACAGCAATAGAAGCATAAGATCAAAAACTCAACTATAAATGCTAAGACAATCGAAAAAGAAAAAAAAAAAGTTGAAGACATCAAACACATTGATGGATGTTTTGCTTACCAAGAGTGGAACAGTCAAGTGGTTGGTGCTCTCTTTTGTATGGAAGGTCAAGGTATATCTTACCCAATGTCTTTGAATTATTATGGCTGTGGTATGTTTGAGGCACCAAGAACAGGATAAGCAAATGAGCCTGGCAACCTATACTATTGCATATTGGCTCTACCCTCATCTATCTACAAAGAGATTCTGGTTTAATCTTAATGGTTGTTGCATGAAAGTATTTTTTTAAAGTAATTATAAAGCAATTATAGCCGGTAGTACTCTCGATCATGATATTTTCAAAATAATAGAAAAAATATGTTAGATAAATCTATGTATGCTCTGTACTTACATTTGCTGTAGTACATATATCACAGATGAAGCTTCGACTCAACCTGGTTAGGCATGGATCTTACAGAATTGGACTTCCCGTAAAGTTGAACAGATCCAATAAACTTCAATGACAATCATCTTACCTTATTTATGAAAATATATACCTGGAGCTAAGCAAGTTATGCAAGAAATGGATTAGATCTAACCAACTTACAACCTCACCCCATAGCATGATGTCGTCAGGCTCTTTAAAAGAAAAAGGAGAAAAAATGATCTTATAAAAGGAAAAATAAATGGAGGTTTATGGTGCTACCTAACCTGGTGTTGATTATCATATACATAGTAGATCAAATACTTTCTATCTAGTCTTAAGGTTAACAATTAAAAAGGATAGATTGATATGTCACTGGTTAGGAAAAAAGAATATGCTTGTCACATCCTTAATCATATGACACTTTGTCATAAGAGGCTAAATTGTAACATACTAAGTAAGATATCTTGTAGGTTAGCATAATCCAAAATAATTATTTTAAAATAATTTCTCTATTCCGTTAAAGATATTATGAGCAGTAGTATTTTTCTAGGTACAACATCTATGGCAGTTGTTCCTAACAAAATGAACTGTTAGCTGATTAAAGTGGCAGCTATCTGGTGGTAAATATTTTTCAACATTTTGAATCAAAAAAAATTAGAGACAGGCTTGTTAAGAGATTTGATCATTTGACATGAATAAAAATCAAATAAGATCAGTATCCAACTCAAATTGATTCCTTAGCTTTAGTTCATCTTTTATATTTAAATCAAACAAATTCCAAATTCAACACCTATGGCGAATTCAACAAGCTTTTCTTTTTCCTCTTTTCTGTTTTTGTGGGGTGTTGCTGGCATGGTTTTATGTAATTGAAAGTCATAACCATAAATTATTCAGAAAACGTTGCCAAAAGCTAATTCATATATCAATTTTGTCAAAAGGAAAATTATTTCTAAAATTATTTGGTTTTCATCAAATAAAAAGGTTGGAGGTATCTTGCTTTTTCTTATAAGAGATCCTCTTTGTTTTAAAGGAAAAACCAAAGTTAGGACAACACACATTTACCAAATGCATTTGCACCAATCTTTAGCATTTTCCTAACTTTGTACTCTATATAAAATTAATATATCTGAACAATATGATCTAATTTGAAGGCTCAGGATGATTCAGCAGACAGCCTTCCACAGATGTCATATCCAAGGAAGGTAATGACTCCCAATGTTTGGTAATATGTGCCCAACAATGTATGCACCGAAAGGCTGTCTGCTGTTCGTCAACAGCCTCACAGAGGAAAGAGGGGATTATAAGATCCACCAGATGGACGGTAGTGATGCACATGATCCTCACCTTCTGGAACGTGGTCTCCGCCGCCGTGGCCTCCACGGGCCCGCCGCCAGAGCCTCGAGATCCGCGGCGCTTCAGTTTCTTCATTAGGTGCATCCCGGCCGTCGACCTTCCCTCCCCCTCGCCAAGGACGGCGACGCCGCCTCCGGCCGCCGTCGCCTCCTCCCTCTTCCCGCCGCCCTCCTCCGCCATCCGGCTCTTCATGAACAGCTCTCCAAGCGAGGCCCTCCGCTCCCTCCGCCCGCCAGCCGCCGGCGCCGTCTCCGCGATCTCGATCGGAGACCCGAAGAGGAATCCTTGGAGGGGGCACGCCGACGATCCGGCGCTAACGTGGCTGGGCCGGGCGGAGGAAAGGCGGTCTCCGGCGGCTGCGGCGGTGGCGGCCTTCTCCGCCTCCGCCGCCAGCACCTTCTCCAGCTCCGCGCTCACCACCATCAGATCCGTCTCCGTTGTGGCCTCCGCCTGCTTCTCCGCGATCGCCTCCACAGTCGCCGCCGCCCCGAACCCCGGCGTCGCCGCCTCGTCCTCCTCCTCCACCGCCGCCTCCTCCTCCTCGATCGGCCCCGTCCCGATCCCTAGAGTCCCGATGGCGAGCAGCCCCCCGAAGAGCTCCTCCATCGTCTGTTCCCTCCCCCCTCCGCCGCCACCTCCGTCTTCGACGAACTCCACCGCCGCCGGGAGGCGGAGGCTCCGCGACGGGAAAGGGTTGAAGTGGTGGCGCCGGCGGTCATGCTCCTCCTCCAGCGACCGCCGCCCCGAGAGGCAATTGCACGTGCCGCCTGGGACCCGTATTGGCGCAATTTAGCAAACTACGATCTAGAACACTAACGTACGCAGATAACGGTACGCGCATGCATGTGTTGTACGGTGTACCTTGTGGTACGGTTTGGTTCGCTTAAATTCCAATGCGACAGCTAAGAGGGAAAGAAGGAGATGATACAATGCTTACCTCCCGGAGAGTCTTTGAACACATCGCCGCTATTCTGCCGGAACTTGCGATGCATCCAACCCAGCAGCTAACACAGTAGCAGAGTACCGATTAATTATGATTAGCTTTATAATGAAAAGTTAATTACTAGATTACCCGCCAAAAAACTAATGATGCTAATAATCTCTCTCTCTCTCTCTCTCTCTCTCTCTCTCTCTCTGTGTGTCTCACACACACACACACACAGTTTTGGAACTAGGTAGAAGAGGCACTAAAGGGCACTAACCTTCATCTTTGAGAGACTTCACTCCAAGAGAGAATGGGGGAGAATGAGAGTGTTAAGAGGGATGAGGACGGGAGAAATAATAAAGGGGAGAAGAGGAGTGGAAGTGGGGGAGGGACTGAAGAGAGAATGGTTGTTCCAAGGTGGGGTGGGTAGAGGGAAACATAGAGAAGAGTACAAAGATTGGGAGGCTAGGACCAAGCTAAAGATCAAATGATGTGTACAAATTGGAGGAGGTGGTTGTGGGTTCCATGTTGAGGGGAGTGATCAGGGCAGTGCAAAATGGGTCCCTGCATGCATTGTAGCCCTCCTTTGTACACGTGTGAGTGAACGGCAAGGTATGGGCCTAGCATGGTGAGGATAGGCAAAGATAAATTATTATATGTAAGGTAGTTCATGGTTACATGCATGTTGGGTTTTTCAACTCTAGACATGCCAAAACATGAACAGTCTTTTAGCTTTAAGGAGATATTCCTTTGAGCCTATAGTTCTAGCTTTTTAATGAAATGAGGTGTGACTTGTTAGAAGAAAACAGCCATCTACCGCCCCTGCGAGTGATATGATATCTACATGCATGATGCTATTATAGTGGCTAAAATTGATTTCTTCTTGGCATGCACCTTCACTATATAGTTGTTAATATTTACAAGTAGCCAACTTGTTGTGACTTCGATGATTCATCATTGTTTGCATGGTGCTGCAGGGACACTACATGTTATTTGTAACAAGAATATTGCAAGAGAGAGATAAAAGAAAAGAAATAAATAAATATTAGTGGAGATGTTAACAATCGACAACATCACACACATTAGGACTTTGAAGGAGCTTGCATTATATACTAATCCAAGTTTGTTGAATAGAAAGCTAGCTGTTGTGATCACGTAGAGAGGTCATTTTTAGTCTCACATCGATTGTGAGTCAAGAGGGAGTATGATTTATATGAATTGAAACATTCTCTCCTCCATGAGACATCTTTTAAAGGACAAAATCGTGAGATCCCGTGCAACAACACTAGAGGTCAAAGTAGATAATACTTTACGCATATGGGCGCGAAGTTAATCCAACTATTCAAGCTATCCGACCTCTTGTCCACACATACTCCCTCTTAATTGGGAGGCTGCATGTGTTGTAGGATAGAAAGAGTATCTTTAGTCTCACATCGGTTGTGAGTCGAGAGGGAGTATGGCTTATATGGATTGGAACATTTTCTTTTCCGTGAGATGCCTTTTAAAGGACAAAATCGTAAGGCCCTGTGCGACAGTGCTAGATACTAAAATGGACAATATCTCATGCACATAGACATAAGATTAATCCAACCATCCAGGCTATTAGACCTCTTGACCCAACCATGATACTAGCTATTACATTTAGAGCAACCTTATGCCACATGACGAACATAAGAAATAAATGGTGCATGCCTCAGCTAAATCCATGTGCCTATATGAATTGTGTACATGTTGCATGCTATATGTAGATGATGCTATCTTTGAAATGCAAGTAATAGATCACCTCGGATTAGAATGTCACATGATAGTTTGCATGGTTACCATGTATGAGCCACTATGGCGCATGGCTTGAGTCAGCTGGTGGTCCTTCATATCCTACATGCAACACGTATCTCACATGCAACATGACAAGCACTCAGTTGAAACTTTTTTGAGTGAATTTTGCATCCAGAAGCAACATTGTCTTCCAAAAGAGCTACGTATCCAGTTCAGCATGGCGTCATGCCTGAGGAAAAGTTACCATCGTACATGGACGTATCATGGTTGGATGCATATTGTGAACCATAGATTCAGTTTCTATATTAAAATTTCTATGCGCGCATGGATAAGATAGCATTGCAGCTGCAGTGTAGGGCCACAATTCCTATATCCTAAGTAGGGTGCACGAATCCTTTGCGATGTATTGTTTACACTGGAAAATACTATTCAGTACTTGGTACTCACTATCAAAAAAATGAATGACCATCAAAAAGAAAGACCTTACATATTATACACTGCATGTCATTGTTGATAACTGTCCGTTTTCTGATAGTGGCGATGAACTACAGTACCATACTCCGCGGTGCAAACCACACACCGTAGAGGATCCTGGACCCCTAAGCACCCCATGCATGTGTGTGTATATATATACGTACATACATACATACTGTTGGGAAATACTGACCGACCCCGTCCGTACCGACTTATAATCGGACCGACGGCCGACCGACCGACCGACCGACCGTCCGACCGACGGACCGACGGCCGACCGACCGACCGTCCGACCGTCCGACCGACCGTCCGACCGATCGACCGACCGACCAACCGAACGCCATCACTGGTCAATTAACGGCCCTTAACCGACTGAGGATGTGTCGGTCGGGCATACTTTTCCCGTTTTCCCGACCGACTGAACCTGGAAGTCTGATGGCCGACTCTCGCAACACGCCCGGCTGGCCTTCGGAGGAATCCCAATCTCCATCCGACGCCACACAGCTGGCCACCGACCTAGGGTCGGTCGACTCTTCCGATCGCCGTACGACTGCCACAAACTGTCAGCCCTGACAACGGCATGCGGCACTGCCGCCTAGGGGCATTGTCAACCCTAGTGATTTGACAGCCCCACGCGATGTGACACTTTTACGGCGACTCTGACAGTCTACAGTGAGTTGACAATTCCTCAATTGTCCGCGCCATTAATGACGGCGCCATACCACGCTCCACTATATAAATCGGGGAAGGCAACAGTGCAGGGGATTTCGACTTCGACCTCGACTTCGACTTCGAAACCACAGGCTTGCTCCCCCTCTCTCTCTCTCTCGATTGAGCTCTCTGTCTTCATTTCACTGTTGCCCAGTCACCTCTCTGACTTGACCGTCGGAGGGTCCCCGCCGGAGCCGCCTCCAGTCAGTGTGGACTTCCCTTTTTGCAGGCGCTCGTTTCCCGGCGATCAGGCGACGAGGGGATTGGCCGCAACAGATTGGCACGCCAGGAAGGGGGGACACGGCACCAAGCCTTCCCAAGCAGAAGATATTAATGACAAAGACAAGAGCCCAAAGATCGAGGGTCACCGGGTCGGCGAGACGCTCTTCCCGTCGGGAAGAGGCCTCCCCGCCACCCTCAGCGGCGGAGCCCAGCTCTCCACACCCCGCGGTGACCACGGAGGCGCAGATCGCGGCCATCGTACGGCAGATGATCGTACTGACGGACGTGGTCAAGAGCCTCCAGCAACAACCGGCGGCCCGTCCGATGCCCTCCAGAAGCAGCCGCCAACGCCCGCGCCGATCCCCGTCGTCTTCGTGCGAGCGCCCGCAACAGCACTCCCACGGAGAGGAGGAGGGACGGCCACGGCGCGATGCTCGACAGTCCCAGCAGCTCTCTCCTTCCCTGCTGGAACGGGCGAGGAAGGAGAAGCAACCGCGAACGCCGTCCGCCTCCCTCTCGGAATCTTCCGGAGACTCCACTCCTGGGGTCTCCCAGCACCGATGGGCGGACGACTACGAACGCAGGTTCGAGAAAATCGACCGTCGGCTTGCACAGTTACAGGTGGACGGCCAGAAGTCTTCGAACGACGTCGACTTCCAGACCACCCAACCTCTCTCCCGACTCGTTCTCGACGAACCGATCCCCAGTCGGTTCAAGATGCCGCACGTGGAGCCATACGACGGCTCCACCGACCCAATCGACCACCTCAAGAGCTACAAAGCTCTCATGACGATTCAGGGGGCAACCGACGCTCTCTTTTGCATCGGCTTCCCCGCCACACTCCGCAAGGCTGCCAGGGCCTGGTACTCCGGTCTTCGATCGGGAAGTATCCACTCCTTCGGGCAGCTCGAGCACTCTTTCGTGGCTCACTTCAGCACCAGCCGGAAGCCGCCGCGAACGTCGGACAGCCTTTTCTCCCTCAAACAGGGAGAAAATGAGACGCTCCACACTTCGTGGCACGATTCAATACGGCCACGCTTGAGGTCCGGGACCTCAACGAAGACATGGCTATCTCAGCCATTAAATGGGGGCTGAGGGCATCCCGATTTACCTACTCCCTGGATAAGACCCTCCCCCGGACGTACGCCGAGCTGCTGGAGCGCACATACAAGTACATGCGCACGGATGAGGGAGCTTCCGACCGATGCTTGGCCGAACCCAGAGGCCCGAAGGAGAAGCGGAGAAAGGGTCGGAAACCCGCTGCACCCAGCAGGCCCCCGACCGATAGTCGGATCTCGACACCGCGACAGAACCAAAAGTCGCCCCAGCGGCAGACTCCAAGGCCGACACGCTCCAGGTATGATTCCTACACTCCTCTCTCTGCCCCCCGTGCGCAGATTTTGATGGAGATCGAGGGGAAAGAATACCTGCGACGGCCTCCGCCTCTGAAGGCAAAAGGCCTCGACCGACGGAAGTACTGTCGATTCCAAAGAGGCCACGGCCACAACACCGAGCAATGCATCCAGCTTAAGGATGAGATCGAAGCCCTCATCCGTCGGGGGTATCTCAGTAAATTTCGAAAGAACCCGCCGACCCAACCAGTTGCCGACCGACGACCCCAGCCGACCGAAGAAGCGACGACTAATCAGCCGACGGTCGGGGTCATCAATATGATCTCCAAGCGACTGGGCCCGGGGACATCTGCGGGAGGGGAGCCAACGAAAAAGCCACGCCCGGACGACCTGATCACTTTTACAGAGGAAGACGTTCGGGGCATCCAAACTCCCCACGACGACGCTGTTGTTGTTTCGACAACAATAGCAAACTATGATGTAAAAAGAATTTTTGTAGATAATGGAAGTTCGACAAATATTTTGTTTTACTCGACCTTCTCCCGGATGCAACTATCAACCGACCGACTTAAGAGGGTCTCTATGCCCTTGATCGGCTTTGCCGGGGACGCTGTCGCAACGGAAGGAGAAATTACCCTGCTTGTGACGGCCGGCACCGAACCACGACAAAGCACGGTCCCCTTAACTTTTGCGGTCGTCCAAGTGCCTTCGGCCTACAACGCCATACTTGGACGACCCGGACTAAACGCCCTCAAGGCGATTGTCTCGACCTACCATCTCCTCGTTCGGTTTCCGACCAGGAACGGGGTCGGGGAGATGCGCGGAGACCAACAGCTCGCTCGTCGATGCTTCCAGATCTCTGCTCAAAGCGACGAGTTGAGGGGCTCCCTGACGATCGACAAACTGGACCAACGGGAGAAGGAAGAACGGGGTTCGCCGGTCGAGCAGCTCGTGTCGATCCCGATAGCGAAAAATCCTGACCGGAAGGTATGGGTCGGGTCTCAACTGCCCAACCCCGAACGACGACGATTGACGGAGCTGCTGATGGCCAATGCCGACATATTTGCTTGGTTGGCAGCGGATATGTCGGGCATCCCCCCGGAAACAATAACCCACCGACTCAACATCGACCCGACGATGAGGCCGGTGAGGCAGAAGAAAAGGTCCTTCGCTCCAGAGAGACAGAGGGCCATCGACGAAGAGGTGGACAAGCTGCTCGAAGTGGGCTTCATCCGAGAATCCACGTATCCCGATTGGCTCGCCAATGTTGTCATGGTCAAAAAAGCCAACGAAAAGTGGAGGATTTGCATCGACTATACCGACCTGAATCGAGCCTGCCCAAAAGATAGCTTTCCACTTTCAAAGATCGACCAGCTGGTGGACGCGACGTCCGAATTTTGACTGCTCAGCTTCATGGACGCCTTCGTCGGATACAACCAGATCTGGATGGCGCCTGAAGATGAGGAGCACACTGCCTTCGTGACCCCCAAGGGCCTCTACTGTTATCGGGTGATGCCCTTCGGGCTGAAGAACGCCGGCGCCACCTTCCAGCGACTTGTCAATAAGGTCTTCAAAGACCAGATCGGACGCAACATGGAGGTATACGTGGACGACATGCTGGTGAAAAGTGCGCAGATCCCGGATCATGTTCGGGATCTCGAGGAGACCTTCCGCACTCTACGACGATATCGAATGAAGCTCAATCCGACCAAGTGTGCTTTTGGGGTAACCTCGGAGAAGTTCCTCGGATTCCTCGTTTCTCAGAGAGGGATCGAGGCAAACCCTAAGAAAATAAAGGCGATCATCAACATGCATCATCCGAACACCAAGAAGGAGGTCCAACAGCTGAACGAAAAAATCGTCGCTCTCAGCCGGTTCATTTCTCGATCAGCTGAAAGGTGCCTCCCATTTTTCAAAACTTTGCGGCAGGCAAATGGTTTTTCTTGGTCGGATGAGTGCCAACGGGTCTTCGAAGATCTGAAGAAGTACTTGGCTTCCCCACCACTGCTCGTGAAGCCGCAGGTCGGGGAGACCTTGTATCTCTATTTGGCCACATCCTCTGAGGCGGTCAGTTCGGTGCTCGTCCGAAAAAATGAGAGCCGAACCCATCAGCCTATCTACTATACCAGCAAGGTACTCCACGGTGCCGAAGCTCGATATTCGGAGACGGAAAAGATGATTTTCACCCTGACCGTCTCCGCACAACGACTCCGTCCATACTTCCAGGCTCATGCCATAGTGGTTCTCACCAACCAGCCCCTGAAGGCGATATTGCGCCGACCGGACACATCGGGATGACTGACAAAGTGGGCGATGAAGCTCAGCGAGTTTGACATTCAGTACCGACCGCGGCCTGCCCTGAAGGCTCAGGTCCTGGCCGACTTCATCGCCGAATGCCCGACCACCGACCAAGGGTCGGGAGCTGCGGACCCGGGACGAGATGCGGTCTCCGAGCCAGGCCCGGTCTCCACCTGGGTACTGCACATCGACGGAGCTTCAAACGCTCAGGGGAGCGGGGCAGGGTTCCTGCTCACAAATTCGGATGGGGTAGTCACCGCGTACGCCCTCCGATTCGACTTCAAGGCCTCCAATAACCAAGCCGAGTACGAAGCGCTCCTCGCCGGCTTGAGGACGGCAAGGGAGCTGGGCGTCGACAGCCTCCGGGCATTCTTCGAGTCTCAGCTGATCGTGGGGCAGGTCAAAGGCGAATTCGAGGCATGAGATCCGACCATGGTTAAATATCTTCAAAAAGTGAAGGACCTCGTAGCGCGCCTCAGGTATTTCAAAATTTTCCACATCCCTAGGTCAGAGAACGCCCGTGCCGACACACTCTCCAGACTGGCGACTTCGGCATTCGGCTCTTTGGGTCGGACGTTCGTGGAGAACCTCGAGCAGCCGAGTATCGACAGGGTCAAGGAAATACAGCAGCTGGCAGCTGAACCAAGCTGGATGGATCCAATTGTCCGATTCCTAACTGACGGAATCTGCCCTGAAGATCCCACGGAGGCCAAGCGGCTCCGATGGTCGGCCTCCCAATATGTTATCATGGACGGCCGACTCTACAAAAGATCGTTCTCCCTCCCCTTGCTTAAATGCTTGGGACCGACCGACGCAGACTATGCTCTCTGAGAAGTGCACGAAGGGATCTGCAGGAATCACTTGGGGGGCAAGTCTCTAGCCTACAAAGTCCTGCGACAGGGTTACTACTGGCCCACCATGAGGAAGGACGCGGCTGAGTTGGTCCGAAGGTGCGAACCCTATCAGAAGTACGCCAACGTGCAGCACCAACCGGCCGGCCAAATCGCTCCCATCGTCGCTCCATGGCCCTTCGCCCAGTGGGGGGTCGATATTCTCGGTCCTTTCCCTCCAGCATCAGGTTAGAGAAAGTTCATAGTTGTCGCCATCGACTACTTCACCAAGTGGGTGGAGGCCGAACCCCTGGCGCAGATTACCGAGCGAAAGATGGAGGACTTTGTCCAAAAATCTATCATCTTCAGGTTCAGGTTGCCGCATACCATCATCACCGACAATGGGCGGCAATTCGACAACCAAGACTTCAGAGATTTCTGCGCAAGATTTCACATCACGCACCGACTGACTTCGATCGGGCATCCACAGTCCAACGGCGAAGTCGAGGTGACCAACCGGACCTTACTCCACGGACTCAAAACCCGACTAAATGAAGCCAAAGGCCTCTGGGTCGACGAGCTAGGCTCCGTCCTGTGGGCTTACCGGACGACCCCCCGCATTCCGATCGGGGAGTCGCCTTTCAGCTTGGCCTATGGGACGGAGGCGATGATCCCACTCGAGATTGGACTGTCGTCTACAAGGGTCGAGCGGTATCAAGAGCCGGACAACTCCGATTGTCGGAGGACCGACCTAGACCTCCTCCCCGAACTGCGAAATGAGGCTCAACTTCGCATGGCTTCTTACCGACAGAGGATAGCCCGGTACTACAATGTCAAAGTCAGACCAAAGCTTTTCAGGCCTGGTGACTTAGTCCTGAGAAAGGCAGAGGTCTCGAAGCCCCTGGACCAAGGGAAGTTGGCTCCAAACTGGGAAGGGCCCTACACGGTCGCAGATACCTATGGTCCGAGGGCCTACCGACTGGAGACTCTGAAGGAAAACCTATTCTCCGGATGTGGAACGCCGACAATCTGAAGTTGTATCACCAATGAACTTTGTATCTGTCTAGTCGGAATACAAATCCAGTTTGAAATCTCGGAGTTTTAACTCTTCGACTAACGATCGGCGCTCACCAAGGTCGAGCCCCGACATGCCGACTCGAACTTGGTATCCTCCTGAAACCGACGACCCCATCGTCGGTGACGCATCGGACTCTTGCGAGGACCGATATATCTACATGGACGGGGGTCACACTCCTTCGACCTTTGACGACACATCGGACTCTTACGAGGACCGACACATCCATATTGACGGGAGTTGACACTCCTTCTACGGTCGAACTTTCGGACCAGACCATCGACTAACATGCCGATCGAGCCCCGATCAAAGAAAGGCGGAATGCCTGCGCGACCGCCGTCGCGACTCCCGACCGAGCTACGGTCGATCGAAGGATATTCGGCTTGCCACCGTCTATCGCACAATGCGACCTCAGTCGCATTCATGATTCACCGACCGGGCTACGGCCGGCCGGAAGATATTCGGCTTACCATCGTATATCGTGAGGTGCAGTACAGATACCCGACACAAGGATATCGGGGTCTGACTTATCGGTGCTCCCTCGACTAAATGCGCCAGACGACATTCGACTAAACGCGTCGGAAGAGACCCGACTACCGAACCTTTATCACGATCGGTCGGCTTCCGACTCAACAAACGCGCTCGACTCACGGTGGGGGAAAGGACGCCCGACTGATGACCTTGACTATCAAACACCGATCAAAAGTCAGGACTTGTCCTACCTTCGTGGCGGCACGAGTTGCCAAACGTCCTAACCGACTTATATGAGTTAGCGACTTACGAAGGCATTCTACAACACATAAGAGAAAGAAAAACAAGCAAAGAAAAAAGTTCAAGTCCATTACTGATTTCATTCAAGATCAAAATAGACTTTACAAAGATAGGCCGAAGCCCGATTACAAGCTGGAGCAAAAAGCAAAAAGGGAAAACAAAGCCGACTAATCGTCGGAGTCGGCCTCTTCCACTGGGAAGCGATGGGGGATAGTCGGCGGATCCGCTCTGACTTCAGCAGTCGGGGCCGACTGATCTTCGGTAGCCGGCTCTGCGTCTTCTTCGGCTTCCGCCCTGGTGGAAAGGCCTTCCGACACTGGTTCGGCCGTCTCCTCCGCAGCAGGGACCTTCGACTCTGGCAGAACTATGCTGCTGAGATCAAGTTCCGGGTACAGGCCTCGAACGGCTTCCCGAGCATCCTCGTACCCGATCCGGAACGAGAGGAAGCCGCTCTCCAGAAGTTCTTCTCGGTACTCTTCCGAGTCCCAGAAGTCTTCGACGGCCCGACTCAGGGCCTCCTTCGCCGACTCAGCCTCGGCCTTTGCGATGTCCGCGTCGGCCTGGGCGATGGATAAGCCTTCTTCGGCCTTGGCGAGGTTTTTGAGACTTACTCGGAGCTGCTCGCGGTCGGCCTCCAGCTCCTTAGCGAAGCTGTCTCGCTCATGCCGAAGCCGGCGAACGGTCCGGGACTTCTTCTTCGCGTCGTCCCTGGCCGACTGCAGCTCCGACTCCGACGATGCCAAGGCTCCCTTGAGTCAGGAGACCTCCTCCGTAAGTCGGGAGACCTCCCCCTCAAGTCGGCCCTCCCGGTCGGTCGACTGTTGCAGCTGGTCGACCAAGATGACTTTGTCGGCTTCAAAGCCCGCGACCTTGTCTCTCCAGGCCGCGCGCATGTCGCCGAACTTTCTGTATCCGGCCTCTAACTCGGATATGTTGAAGACCAGCTGCACAGAATAAAAACCGACCGTTAAGGGACCAAACTTACGGAAGCTGCATTAAAAAGCAAGGGAAAGGGGAGCTTACCCGAATCATCATCGGATAAAATGAAGACAGCATGTCAGACACAAGCTGGTTCTTCATTGCATCGACGTCGGCAGGAAGGAGGAGCACCTGGCACAATTTCCTGGCCAAGTCGTGGTTGGCCAGGCCCGACGCACCTTCGGGAAGCGGGAAGTCGGTCGATCCTCCGCCAGCCGACCGACCTTCGTCGCCCGACGCCATGGGGGCCTTGCCTCGGCCAGACGACCAAGCCCTGATGCCAGAGATCGACGGCAGGCTTGAGCCCGACCGAGTCTCCACCGACGGTGCGGCGGCAGCAGGCGCCGGTCGCTCGGGTCTGCGAGCCTCCTCCCAATCGTCATCCGCCTGCTGGGCGGTCGGTGCGCCGTCTACGGACTCAGCAGCCCGTCTTTCAGGCGAAACGGCGCCCTCGCCCGACGGTCCCTCGGACGGGACTTCGACGAGCACTGTCGGCGCTGACAGTGCAATGACCGACTCCACCTCCGACCCAGTCGGTTCGCTCGGCGGAGCCGCACGGGGCCTCTTGGGAGGCTGCGACGGCCCGGCGCCTTGCGCCGGCCTCTTCCTCACGGCGTACTGACGTATGTCGGCTGTCGTCAGTCGTGTCCTCGGCGGCATATCTGAAAAGGATGGTAGATGGTCAGTGCCGAAAAGAAAAAACAAAAAGAAGAAAGAGGGGTAAGGAAAATGAAAAACCGACCTAAACGGGGGACCGGGCTAAGGCCGGCGTCGTACAGGGCCTGCTCGGTGACAAGCTCGCTCTGCTTCGGCACCGAGATGTCCTTCAGCCGGTGGAAGTCCTTCCGATCTTCAGCCTCCACCCGACTGTTCTCGTTCAGCTCGGTTCGGAGATTCTCCCAACGGACGGGAAACCCCCAAGGAGCGGAAGACGACGCAAAGAAGAACTGGTTCTTCCATCCGTGAATGGACGATGGAAGACCAGTAATGAAGGAGAGCCCTTTCCGAGGAATAAAGTACCACCACCCTCGGGCTTTAGGGTGGGGTCGAAGGACGAAGAAGACTCGAAAAAGAGAGATCCGAGGTTCGGTCGGCAAAAGCCGACACAGGAGTGCAAAGCTGACTATCAGCCGAACCGAGTTCGGCGCGAGTTGTGCCGGGCACAGCCCGTAATAGTAGAGGATATTTCGGACGAACTTCGGAACCGGAAAGCGAAGGCCGGCCCGGAGGTCCTCCAAGTAGAAGGCCACCTGGCCCTCGGGCAGGCTGTTGACCCGACCGTCGGCGCCAGGGGCGAACAGCCGAAACTGCTCCGGGATACGGTACTGCTCCCAGAGCCGATCGACGTTCGGCCCCGAAAGTGAAGAAACCTCCACCTCCGGGGTCGACCGAGTATCGTCGGTCGGCTCTCCCGACCGACCACCTCGTGGAGACATCCTGGCCATGGGTCCAGACGAATGGCAGAAAAAGAAGAAGAAGAAGAAGAAGGAGACGGAGAAGACGACGAAGAAGGAACTACAAAGGAAAAGAGAAGCGGAGGAGGGTACCTGGAGCAAGGACTCACGCGGGCAGAGTCTCGACAGTGAAATGAGGAGGGTAAAAAAAACTAAGTTGGGGCGATCCTGTATATATAGTGCCCCCCGACGGTCGAGATGAAGGCACGACCAACGAGGACTCCCCAGATCCTGCCGCGTGGCGTCATCCGGGCCGTCCGTCGGTCCGACGGTTCGACGCACCTGCCTTCAGATCGAGCCACGTCACCTCCATCCGCTCCAATGAACCCGTCCCAATGGCCGCACGCCCCGTGGCGTAAAGGCCGCGACGTTTCGTATCCCCGAAGAGACGACGGGAACGGCAGTTCCCCTTCCCGATGGGACGAGACATCTGACACCGACATGATGTCTGACACCGACGGGACGTCCGACACCTGCTGGACGTCCGGCGCCGACATGACACCTGACGCCGATGGGACGGGGCATCTGACACCGACTGGACATCTGACGCCAGCGAATCGCTCGGCATTCATGAGATGCCTGACATCGTATCAACCCGCGGTACGGTCGGAATTTGGCATACGACGAATCCACTCCTTTTCGCCCGGCGTTGCTGCCCAAATGAAGGCATCGGTCAGCGCACCGTCCGACTTAGGAGTGGAGGGGGGCAACTGTTGGGGAATACCGACCGACCCCGCCCGTACCGACTTATAATCGGACCGACGGCCGACCGACTGACCGACCGACCGACCGACCGTCCGACCGACGGACCGACGGCCGACCGTCCGACCGTCCGACCGTCCGATCGACCGACCGACCAACCGAACGCCATCACCGGCCAATTAACGGCCCTTAACCGACTGAGGATGTGTCAGTCGGGCATACTTTTCTCGTTCTCCCGACCGACTGAACCTGGAAGTCTGATGGCCGACTCTCGCAACACGCCCGGCTGGCCTTCGGAGGAACCCCAATCTCCATCCGACGCCACACAGCTGGCCACCGACCTAGGGTCGGTCGACTCTTCCGATCGCCGTACGACTGCCACAAACTGTCAGCCCTGACAACGGCATGCGGCACTGCCGTCTAGGGGCATTGTCAACCCTAGTGATTTGACAGCCCCATGGCGATGTGACACTTTTACGGTGACTCTGACAGTCTACAGTGAGTTGACAATTCCTCAATTGTCCGCGCCATTAATGACGGCGCCATACCACGCTCCACTATATAAATCGGGGAAGGCAACAGTGCAGGGGATTTCGACTTCAACCTCGACTTTGACTTCGAAACCACAGGCTTGCTCCCCCTCTCTCTCTCTCGATTGAGCTCTCTGTCTTCATTTCACTGTTGTCCAGTCATCTTTCTGATTTGACCGTCGGAGGGTCTCCGCCGGAGCCATCTCCGGTCAGTGTAGACTTTTCTTTTTACAGACATTCATTTTCCGACGATCAGACGACGGAAAGATTGGCCGCAACACATACATATAGCAAATGCATGAACATGACAAAGGATACAAATAGTTGTAAGCAGTGAGTAGAGTACTCTGACATATTTTTCCTTCCTGCAAGAAAATGTCCCTACATCTCATGCGTCCCTGCAGATGATATGTGTACGCCTGTGATACTCTCGGCACTAGCCAGTGCCAATCTGAGTGGGTAACAGTGAGGTACGTACAGTTGGCTTCATTGGACTGTATATATAGTCCTTGCATGTCCATTTGTGAATAATATTATTGGAACTTCTCCATAAAGTCACAGCCAAGTCCTGTATATTTCCTAGGGTGCATAGCAAATATCTTTAGGAAACATATGCTACTTGTTACATATATGTAACAATCTTCTTTTGCTGGATAAAAATGTAACCATCTTTTGGGAGCTCAGATACTCTTCCATTTTAGTCTCCCCACTACTGTTCAGTTAAATCACCCACTGTTATCAAAATAACTGGTCCATCCTATATTTTGTTAGTCTGGTAAACCCCGCAAAGCCCAAAATATTTACCATGTTGAAACTTCAAAGTACACCATCCGGCCAGGAAAGCTCATGTTAAGGAGTCATAAGGGATATAAAAGTAGACAAAGGCATATTATTAGAGAGTATTCCCATTGAATCATTATCTTATACTAATAGATTAAACAATTGACAGCCTCAAGATCATTAAAACTCGTGATGCTTATCTTCATCACCTACATCTACATTAGATTGTTCTTAGGTTCGAGCTGTCGTCATTGGCTAAGCAGCCACAAGCCTATAGCACAATCATACTACATAAAATAAATGGAAAGGAGACCTGCTAAAGCTTAAAGACAAAAGCAATGCTACCATTTAAGTATGCAAGTGGCTGCTCCCCTTCCTAATTGATTGAGGAATTTATAATATGCATGACTACAAATATACCATATAGTTCATTTGTTGAGATTTGTAGGAATTGTTTACAGTTCTCCTTTTCTGGGTTATCGACATCAGGGTAGTAAGTTGATTTGTATATATATACATAACAATTTGAGCAGATTATGTTCTTGATGCAGCTAATTTCAAACTGACTAGATATCAAAGACCATACATTCTATCTTCAAGAGATGAGAAGGAGAAGGGAATGTTTTACTTAGCTGGTCATCCTGTCATTTCTGAATCCACTAGGTAAAAAGATATACATGCATGAATGTTGTGTATGAAGTGCCCCATGGACCCATTTTACTAGCTTGCCGCTTTCCCTTCCTCCCTTTCTCATGTGGACTTCAGGTAGCAATCCAAGGCATGTTAAATGTCTCCACTTGGAGCCACCATAAACTGGGTTGGTCTCAAGCATCGATTTGTTAAAATAGCATGTTCTATGTTTCGCATGGTCCAATTTGAATAGCTTCCATATAACTTTGGAGAGAAATTGCTTTTGGTCCCTTCACTCCAAGTATCACAAATACATCTATATTACGGAGGATTCAATCACGCTCTCCACTCACTTTTTTTAATTAAAATAAAGATGATTTAGACATGTATTTACTTGGTATTGCTTTTAGAGGGCCAAAAAGTACCTTTCAAAGAGCCAAAAACTTTTTTGGATTGGAAATGTTTGGTAAAAAAAATATAGAAACAGCTTTCTAGTTCTTTCAAAAGTTAAAAAAGATTTGGCAAGAAAAAGTTCCTCTTGTAGCTTTTAATAAAAGCTGTGCAGGAGATATGTCCAGAAGTACATTTTTTAGGATGAAAGATCTAGGTTGGAGTCCCGATAATGAATTATTTTACTATAAAAATAATTTATACATTAACAATACTTTATGAGTAATAATTTTTGATAGTATATTATAATAATAATTAATATAATATAGTAGCAGTATTATATGCTATAATATATCATTATCATCATTATTATTATATCATAATAATCATATCATAAAACTATGATATTCTTATATAAAATATTACTTTATTTTTATAATAAATTTAAAAATTTATTATTTATTATTGATATTAAGTATTAAATAAATAAATTTTGAAATAAAAATGCTTTAATAATAGGTTCTAATAATATAAGTAGTTAGACAATTGAAAATACTATATAATATCCTTCATCATGTGTTGACATGAAACTCTTTCTTCTCCTTCTTCTTCTCTTTCTACTTCTTCTGCTCCTCCTCCTTTCCCTTGGGAAACACCATCATGTGGTTTTGAGGATTTGATAGACCTCTTGTCAATAATAAATCTTAATTTTAAACAAAATACTACCTATCATAGTTTGTATAATAATTATAATCAAACCCAAAATTAAAATAAATGTTGACACGGTCCCGCAAGCAAGAAGATGAGATGTTAGGCTAGTGATAATTATAGTTCTTCCATCTTAGCAACACACTTTATAATTGTATAAATTCACCAAAAATTTGAGAGGCCATTTAAGAGGAGACCTAGATCCATGGACAATAAGATTATATAATTAAACGCAAGAATTTTGTCATGCCTCCATTGGATTATACACTCTAATCATAACTTCACTCCTGCCTAACATATACTAAAAAATCAATGGCCAGATGGGATAGTTGAGTTTGTCCCTCAAATGATTCCCTAATATGACAAACATATCAGTGTATCTCTCTGATGATAATTAAATATATTTTATGATTTCCTATATATTCTCTTTGCTTACAAAAAAGCTATTTTTTCCTTTTAAAAGTCTCTCTCTATCTCTTTCTCTTTTTGTTTATACATGCATGTTACATATTATATAGAGAGAGAGAAAGAGAACGGGGGGTGGGAGAGGAGGGTGCGGTTATAATACATATAGTGTGAAAAAGAAGAAACTGTGCACATTACCAAATTCAATATTAATAGTTAATAAAGGAAAAATAAGTCATTGAGTGTGATCTAGGATAACTAAAATACCTATATACAAAAAATCATATATTTTTCTGGACTTTTAAACTATGCATCAAGTCACCCCAAAAATCAACATACCTATATATATATATATATAAAGAGAGAGAGAGAGATTTTGGACTTGAGAGAAATGGATATGTTCTCTTTTTGAGAGAAGATCACTTCTTTTATATGTGTGTGTATATATATATACATATATGTATATTTGTGTATATATACACACACACATGCATGCATGCATACGTATATAAATATATTCACATACAAATAAACTATTGGATATAATCTAAAAGGCATAAATGCCTATTTATAAAAAAAATATTTATTAGGCCCCTAGCCTATGTACTAAGTCATCCAAGATATGTAATTTTTTGTCATAGATATTTTAAGCCTTCTAAATCATATCTAGTGGGTTATATTTTTATTTTTTGACTACCAACATTGAATTTGATAATGTGCATGAAATCATTTTTTTAGCACCGGATGTATTTTTACTACACCTTAAAACATCACACACACACACATATATATATGTACGTACGTGCATGTGTGTTACTACACCCTAGTCTAAAATAAATAAAAAAATGAAACTATAGTATGTCCTAATCAACTGGATCAAGTTAATCAAACCATGAAAGAAATCCAAATAATTAAGTCTAATATTGATTGTTGACCTATTCCTTATCAACTTAAACTTTTTAGGTTCTATAGCTAGCTACAATAGTTTTAGAGCTCAAGTTGCTAGAGATCGTGGGTCCAAATTTCCTTTAAATCATAAATTTATGTAATTAATCTTATTATTTTATGTGCTTTTTTTTTGACTTGTTTATTGCTTTATGTAGATGGTTTAGGTGACACAAGGTGGAATATTAAGCTTTACATATATTATTGATATGTTCTTTCTTATAAATCCAAATTTTTGAAGTCCATTACTTAGCTACCATAAACAATATAATTACTAACTTATTTAGTTTAATAAAAAAAAATAACTAATCAAAAATATGCTTCAAAATTTATATTTCATGTACAAGACAAGTGAAAAATTGTTTGCTAAAAAAAGTGTAAAAGTAGCTTTCTAACCAATTTTTCCTACTATGCTTTTAATATTGATGTGATTTTGCAACAACTTGATATTACATGCAACCCACTTTCCTACAAAGTGTAGTTCAAACAAATAGAAACGATAAATAGAATAAATCAAACATTGAATAACTTTTTCCATTGCCAATTGCTTATCCACATTGAAATTTTTATTTCATCATGCATGTATATACTAAAGCTCATTTTTGAACAACAAACTAAGTCACACACCCCCTCCTTCTCTCTCTCCTCTCTCTCAGAGGCATAGCTCCAACCCTTGAAATATTAGATTTTGCAATGAAAATCTTTAGGTTCTGTTTGGTAGCTGGCAATCTATCCAGATTGCTGGTAATTTAAAATAGATCCATCAGATTACTGTGTTTGATATGCTTTTTGGATCGCAATCCAAATTATCTTGACAATCCAAATTACCTCCTGCCTTGAGGAGAGGTGGCTATCCAGATTATCACTTATTTGATAATATTGTAAAAAAAATTTAGACAAAATTATCTCTTTAAAAAAAAATCACACAAAACCCATCCCTCCACCCCCTTCCTCAGCAGCTCTCACCCTCCCCTTATTATATATAATAATATGATATAATATATTATAATATAATATACTATTATTATATTATTATTATATATATAGTAACTATATTATATTACAATAATATAGTATATGATAATATTTTATAATATATATTATATAAATCTTATTATATTATATTATATTATTATGTTATTACAATATAATATTACTATATATAATATTATATTATATTATATTATAATAATTTATTATTATATTATCATATAATATTATATATTATATTAATATATTATAATATATATTATATAAATATTATTCTATATAACAATAAATTAATTATATTGTTATATAATTATATTATAATATATTAATATATGAATATTATAATAATATCTTTTATTAGTATAATGTAATATATAATATAATATTATTATATACAACAATATAGTATACCATATTATATTAAAATAAAATAAAATAATATATTATATTATCATAGTTTATTATAATATGATAATATAATATTATAATATACTATATTAAAATATAATATAATATATTATATATATTATATAAATATCATTAATATTATATTACTATATATTATTATATAATTATTAAATATATTATATTATATTAATATCTTATATTGATATAATATAGTATATAATATAATATTATTACATATAATAATATAGTATAATATATTATATTATAATAATTTCTTATTATATTAACATATAATATTATATATTATATTAATATATTGTAATATATATTATATAAATATTATTCTATATAACAATATATTAATTATATTGTTGTACTATTATATTATAATAATATTATAATATATTAATATATTAATATATTAATATTATAATATATTATAATAATATATTTTATTAATATAACATAATATATAATATAATATTATTATATATAATAATATAGTGTAATATATTATATTATTAATATAATATGATATATTATATTATATTATATTAGTTTATTATAATATCATAATATAATATTATAATATACTATATTAAAATATATTAAGGTTACCAAATATTTTTTTTCTTTGTTCATATTTTAGTCTTAAAAGTTGATACCAAGAGCCTATGTTGCACTAGGTGTGAGGCTTCACAATCAGAATGACTCCTTAAACCCAAATAACCTTTCTAGAGATCAAAAATATTGCAACAAATAGTCAATTTAAATGATAACCCTCCAAATCATGGGGAATCTTAATAAGATGGAAGCTTCAAGAGATTTAGATAGACAACATTGCTTGCATGCATCAATGACTAGCATCATATATGAGCTGTATCACATAGTCAATTTTTCAATATATAATTAACATGGTCTCAAAAAATGGGTCCATGAGGTCTTGCTATGATAAATTGCACCTATACATAATTAATGTGCATTGAGAAGTATTATCCATCCTTCTATTCCAAAATAATTATCTTCCATGAGAATTTTGCATGAAGAATTTTTCTCTTTGCATGCTCACATATAGACATTCAGTAAACTAAGTAGACAAGTTGCACACCCTCCCCCCTTAGAAAGGAATAGGAGGATCCCCTTAAAGAAGCAAACAAAAGACTACAAAACATGGGAAACAAATGGATCCCACCCAACTCCACAAAGGAAACATGAGAACGGGGGGAGATTTGAGAAAGGAAAAACCATCGGTGAGCATCTCAATAAAAACTACCAAACAACAACAAATAAGCAAGAAGATAAGATCCGGCTTTGGACCAATGCTTCATAATTGATGGGAGGTTTTGCATTACTTAAATGAATGGCTAAGTGGCACCATTGCTTATATGGCATTGCAGTCCAACTTGTTGGTCTTTATCATTGTAGTAGTGCCATGCGCATACGTATACTGTGGAGTCTACATGAATTGTGGGCATAATCATTGATTGGTCAACCATCAAAAGAAGATCTCCTTTTCAAAGGCCTTATAATTGTTGATAAAGACGGTAACAAACATTGTGTCGATCCAATATTCATAGATCTTATATAGATTGGTCGATATCCATTAGTGCGCAAGAATTTAGAAGAATATCTTCTAAATTCCTGTCGGCATGTTGATTTTATGTGCAAATAAAGACCTACGTTATAGAAAATAATAAGTGACAAGATACATACCATTAAGCCCTAAAAATGGAGTTGGAGCCACTCTTATCTAGTCAAATCATTTAGAATATATTGAAAAAACATGCAGTTGTTGGCATATAACCATTTATACAATAGAATTGATGTATTACAAGTTAGATGATTTTTGCAATGCCATGTCTCGATTTTGGATTACAATGAAAGGGTCTAATTAATGCATTGGAATCAAAGAAAAAGAAGAGAAGAGATCAAGAATGAGGTGAGGATTAAGTTGTTTACTTCAACTCTCAATTACAAGCTTTTCTAATCATGCATCCAATGATACACTCCCCTCTCCCCACCCCTTCCAAAAAAAAAAAAAAGTAAAAAAAAAAAAAGGCTTAGCTTGAATTTTTTTCTCAGGCTCCATTTGAGCTTATACCCAAAATTTTAGAAAATCCAAGCTCAAGACAAATATGAATCTTAGCACATTAGGATCAAAAATTGGGCCGACCTAATTTAGCCCCATTGAGATTAAGCATCCAAATTCCAAGCCAGTGAAAGAAAGCTTGGGATCAAAGTAAATAGATGACTTAACTATTAAAAAAGATAAAAATGTTAAATGTAACGATCTGGAAGAATAAAAATCTATTTAATGTTGAAGATAGTTAGAGCATATATGCACAATATTCTTTCAAATTCAAACAAATGGCAACTATAATTTCTGACTACCTCTCACATCGGTGAGGGACTTCAAGAACCTTTTGTTAAAATTAGATATATTACACTATAAGAAAACTAAAATACACCCATGTGAAAGATACATGGGTAAAGGCCTAAAAAATATGAGAATACGCCTACACTCATCTTGGTACACACGTTTGGTTAAACGTGGATATGTCAAGCGTGGGTGTAGCTGATACCCACATTATTTCTTTCCATGTGTGTATCCCCTGCTTTACCATATAATATCTAACGTAGGTGAGAGTGTATACATGGGTATAGACCTAGTGCACACCCTCATTTATTAAACGTGGATAACTAAATACACATGAATCAAAATTCATGGGAGTTACCAAAGCATAAGTATAAATGGACATTTACTATCAATAATAAAATGTAAGTATATAATCAACTTTTAGATGTCACTGTCCTGTCCAATTTCCAAACATGGATCACCTGTAATAATAAATAAATATAGAAATAGTGTATTGATAATTTATTTAAGCATCATGTATCACTGAATAATATATGAAGACCAGTAGCTTTAAAGAGATGAAATAACTATAAATAAAATAATCTTCACCATTATATTAAAGAGAATTGAACATACATAGTGGTTGCTAGTCTCAAAACAATTATTCCAATAACCTTTTTAGTTTCATTAAAACCTAAAGAACAAGATCATACTCCATCAGATTTCTGAATATAAAAAAAAATAAATACTAGAACTTAAAATATAGAATAAATAAGTTCTAGCTGATCTACCATACTTTATACATAAGTTGTAAGTTTACTTTTGCTACACCAAAAAGAGAATAAAGTAAACTTTAATTAATGACATCAAAAAATTAATTTTGCAAAATCTGAGAGTTCATCAACCTATGAAACTATCAGCAAGACGGTCCCTATTTTTTCCTGAAACAATCCATCATATCCCCAGCCTGAATCTATAAAAGAAAAAAAATATACATACATACATATATATATATATATATATATATATATATATATATATATATATATATATATATATATATATATATATATATATCATTTTAGAGCTTAAGTTACTATTAATATATATATATATATATACACACACATAATCTTTCTACCAAATAATGTGAGTGCCCACAGCATGTTTCTTCAATTTTTCTTCATATCCATTTGTTCCTTCAATTTTTCCTTACTTCACAATCACCACCAAGAAACATGTTTGAAGACAATAATAGAGGCAATAAGGCATTAGCATTTAGAGATCCCTGGAAAGCCTATATAAATGAACATATGTTGATGTATGCAAACAGGTTGCCCAAATTATTTATGCCTCTCCAAGTAGTTTCTTAGCTCTTGCACTAGGCAAGTGATCACAGTCATACAAAATAATGCACAGGCAACCTAAGGTCCCTAACAAAAATGCACTTGTTTAGAAGAAGAGGGAGGGGAGGCGGGTGCAGGGGGCTCAGCAAGCTCAAGTTTTCCTAGGATTTGGGTTCAGCATGTAGCCTAGTTGTAAAGATTGTCGAGCATTTCTCAAAAATGTCTGCTGGTTCCTGCATTCTTATATTAAAACTTATATTCTTTGATAACTCAACAGACAAGTCATTTGGTAAGAGAAAACTATAGAGATGTAGAAGAGCAAATGTCATGGAGTTGAACTAATTAGCAGTTGGCATGCATCTCATGCAGATTAATTGATGCAACTGAATAGATATTTTTATGATCTTTGGCACTGTAACTATGACCTCAGGTATTACCAAATTAGCAAGGTTCACATGTATGCTGAAAAAAATGAGTTGATTACTATATCATTTGACAGCTAGTTAACAATTGCAGAGGTTGCACCATATTGCACAATTAGGATGAAAGCAGGCGTGGTGTCGATATTCTAGACTGGGCCACTTTGAGCAATAATGTTGTCGTCAAAGCAACCAGTTTGTAGCAGCACTTGTATGCACATAAATGTCTGAACAAAAATTAAGCTTTGTCATAACAAAAACAGACAGGTATAACATTAGAGAGAGCAGGAGATTCATCAATCAATATGAAACAGAATTTTTTCCATATAATTACTTGTAATTGCATAAAGCATATTATATGTTTAAACATGGAAACAGAAGTTACACCACCGCACAATCAGAATGGAGAGAGATGGGCTGTTGATATTCCAAAGGTGCACCAAGGACAGTTGAAAATGACAAGGTTGTAGGAATATTTGTATGCACTGGGTATAAATTAAGCTATTTCTCAATACAGATCTAATATGTTGCATTTATAGTTTCCAGCCAAATTTGCTCAGTATTAATGCCTAAGACATGTTATGCTACAGTTCTTTGCAGGAGTGCATCATCTTTAGGCTTGTGACAGGGAGAGTTTATAAAAAGCGCCTTAAATGTCATATTACTCAATGATTCTTATGAAGCAGGATGAATTTTGTAGGAAACGTTATAATGCAATATATCAATTAATATAAAAGCAAGAAGAAAATAAAACATAACCATCATTGATGGACTGGTTGAACTGATTTTTATACCTGCTATGATGTGATTGAAACTTGATATTTAAATCTGTGTGCAGAAAATGAGATACGTAAGTGGCAAGAGGTAACATGCTCCGGTAGCAAATATCTGCAAGTCTCAAATTCAGTCAGCATATCTTTAAAGAAAAGGACATCACATTTTCTATATGTACCTAAAAATACGGAATATAAAGTAAAACCTTGGAATACTACATCCATCCAGGGTATTTCTTGCAGTTGAAGCAGTCTGTGCATCAGTGTACTGAATTAGTGCCTACAAAAATTCGAATACCAAGGTAAGTGACTGTATAATCATAAAAAATAATCTCCAGAGATAGCAATGTTTGTACCTGAAAACCAGCAGCCTTTTCAAAGGTAGCAATTTTGTGTACAAATCCGAAGGCAGAGAACACCTGAGATAAAGGTGGAATATGATTACTGCGCAAAATATTTAACAAAAATAATAAACAATGCAGATGTTGAGTGTAGAGTCCCCCACAGAAAACTATTAATTGATCTCATTTAAAGTGCAGAGGGGCACCTGTAGACAAGAGCATGGCATTTCATCAAAGCTCCATGGACATCATACATAAAGCAATATATTATTTTAAAAGGATGGATATGATGCATAAGATAATTATTTTCATCAGTTCCTCCAAACAAACAAATTAAATGAGGAAAAAAAATGGATGCTTCCAATAAATGTGTCTTTGAAGAGGGGATATAGCCACATCATGTTGCCAAGCAAAAATTTTAATATCTACATTGAGTATCACTGCTGTGAAGAACAGCTTTACAAAAAAGAACATCTGATGACAAGTTACTGCCACAGATAAAAGAGCCCACCACATCATGTAGAAAAATCATCAAAATTACAACATTCAAGAGCACTGTTAGATTCCTAGTTATTGGACAGTTTACTTAAAAAACATAGCCCATTCAGATAAACTGTGTCATAAAACTCCAATGAAGCATGATGATCAAATACAGTTAGAAGGTGCCATTCACTATTTAGGTTCAAAAAGTTCTAAATATGGTCAAAAGAAAGGGATAGCAAGAAACGTGGTGTCTCTCCCAGTGCTGTAGGTTGATAATGAGAATATCTCCATATTAACATGGACCTGCTGATCCATGCAGAGAATGTTACTAGAATCTAAAAAGATAAAGCAAGATCAGCTTGGTTTCAAAAAATACATTTGATAAATTCTCACACATTTCTATCTATCAACACAGTCCAATCAACCGTAAGTGCACCACTCGAAGATGATAACCATAGTAGCTAAATGGGTCCATGTATACAGAAGAATCTTGACATATACGACTTGCCAAATGAATGACATCTATGCTAACATCGCTAGCTTCAACACCTTCAATAGTGACAAGCAAGACATTCCCAGCCACATCTCCAGAGCTCTTATTATTAGTAATTTCTTGCCTATTTGAATACTGGATATAAACAGTTTTGCCGCGAATTTGTGCAGGATCAGATGAAGAAGCATAGCATGAAACCATTGATATTGCTTGGTTAAGAACCGCCTAAGAGAGGAGAGAAAATATTACTAAATATAGTGCAAACTATTAGCTTTTGACTTGGAGAAATACAAAATAAAGCTGAATACTAGAAAATGGTGAACTATATATTTTCTGAATGCAAAACGCTTCACAAATAACAAAACAAAGAACTAAACTCCATAAAAACCTAACTAATATAGGATACAGGTTAACAATGGCAGGAAAACCATGAACAAGAACAAGAAGGGAAACCAATGCTTTATGATCCTTTGGCAACCAATATAGGAAGGAATTAAATCAAATGAGTACAATCTGACAGCAAGAACCTATAAATATATTCCATCGCTTTGTCAAACTTATGTCTAGTACAAGGTGAAATGAGAATTTAGGAAGTTTTCACACAAACATAAATCATATAAATTTAAACATGCGGTGCTCACCGTCGTTGATGACCGCTGCCTTTGCCGCCGTTCACGCCAGGCCTAGGACCTTCATCTGGGGAACACAGAAAACATTATTAGAATATGTCGATTTGAGAAAAATAAAGAGAGAGAACGGAGAGGGAGTGGGGAGCAGAGAGCGGAGAGAACAGGTGACCGCCGCCAATAACCACCGCCTCTGCCACCATTCACGCCACCGCCACTCTTGCTATCTTTGTTGCCATCAGACTAAGGAGTGGAGAGTGGGGCTCCTGAATCAGACGACATGGAGGAAGGTTGCGGCAGTAGTAGGACCATGCCATGCTTTGCAGCAGTTGACCAAAGCACCGGTGAGAAACCTCTGCAGTCGACAAACAAATCCTAGGTAGTGGAGAGGGCTTTCTCCCTATAGGTGGGGCATCAGGTTCCTATTGGTGGAGTGGAGAGCATTTTAAAATGTGATGCCATGGCTGCTAATGTTGGGAATAGTGTCCCAAAGCCAATCGTCAGTCTGTTGACGGTTGTGCTCCTTTTGTATTAGTACATGAATTATAAATAAATAAAAGTTAATTTGACATTTTTTTTCATCACAAATATTTCATCTTCTAATGAACTCCTGTGTTGTGATGAAGTCCTTAGGACTATTTAGACTCGACAAAAGAGGATTTGTCGCTTAGTCCTTAAACCTGTTCGTGACCAAATGATACGTTGTTACCAAGGACGACAACGTTTATCAAGCATAGGTCGTTGTGTGCCATATGGGTTGGTTGTCCTCATAACCAAGGAGTGTGGAGACACTGGTATGGCATACAGGTAAGATGTAATGGTATATCTGCACTGAACGTGACTGACTCCAGAGCTATTTCTGCTGTCAAAATTTGCTCTGATGGGATATGGGTATAAATATCCCTCCGACCTGAGACCGCCACGGCGACTTGCAAGCAACTCACTGCACTTAGGCACTGGACTACCTGAATTTCTAATTCAGTGACGGAAGGCTGCTGGGTGTAGTCAAGTACTTGACTTGTCGGTGCGTGTGTCAAGATGGGATTGACCACTCTAGTTTAGGAGCTGTGTACAGTCGTGTTTCAATTTAGCAAAACTTTGGCCAGGGTAGTCCTAGTGAGGAGTCACAGGACTAATTGAATTGAGCACGATTCGGATGATCTCATCAGGGTTGACAGTTTAACCCTGAGTCGTCCTAAACACAGGGGTCAAAAGGGATGAATTATACAGTAATCATATTCACGTAGGTTCTGAGTGTTGCGATTGCAACTATTCGACTTATCCGGACGTCGGGTATCATTGCTAGATGGTCACTTCGATTAGTACAGGAATTGATTCCTGTGCTACCGGCTTAGGTTCGAACCTGTGGGATCACACACATTAGAGGTTCCTTTCTGATCTGATGGTTGATTATGAGTCTTATGTGTTTGGGACTCTATGATTGAGAATTAGGATTCTCTGATCATGAGTTCCACACATTTTGGGTACCGGGGTCAAAATTTTGAATTTTAAATTTTGAATTTGAAATTTGAACTCTTCGATCAATATTTCATATTGATGGACTTTGATACCCGATTGCCCATCGGATTTGGACTCAATAATTATGAGAGGTTTTATTAATGATTTGATCGCTAATTAACTCAATTTGATTGAGTAATTATTTTTGGATCAAGTTCAATTGAATTGGATTCAGTTGGGTTTGACCCGATTAGGTTAAGAGTTGACCTAATCGTCGAGATGGTTTGGTCCCTGATTTGATCAGGGATTGGGCTTAGTCAATTTCTGATTTGATTAAAATTTTATTGAGCCTAATTAAGCCTAATTAAGTTGGATTTAATTTAGTCTAATTGTGCTTAACCTATTTTGATTAAGTTGGTTCAATTAAGATCAAACCATCATTTAAATTTGAATCCCTGCACCACCATAAATCTCTGCGCCCATTTGAATTCACGAGAAGAAACTTCTCGTGAATTTTTTCTCACGCAAAGCCCTTCTCACGCCCACTCTTGTACGCCAATATTTGGATAAAGATGATTAGTTAGCCATTCAAATTCGAAGCGTGTTTGAATTTGAATGGATAACTTATCTCTTGCGCATACATGACATTATCCACTTTAGCACCCCACATCTCACACGAGAAAGAGTTTCTCGTGAAACATTTTCACGCACAAAGCAGACTCGCACCTTCTCTTCTCACGTCCAAGTGGATAGGGATGAGTTGGTTTTAGTTTGAATTCAAATTTGATTTGAATTCAAATGTGTAACCACTTGTCTTTATCCTCTCACGCGGATAAGACATGTTTTGAACTGTTTTAAAAGAGATAGGGAGCTGGGGCGTGCGTAGAAAAATTCTGAGAAAGAAAGTGGGCGTGAGGAAGCCTTGTGCGTGAGGTGAAGGTCCAAAACCTTCTGAGAGAAAAAGAAAGAAAAGAAAAAAAATTGGGCGCAGGGTTTTTGGTGTGTATCCTAGGGTTTCTACCTAGGGTTCGGGAAGTGAGACTTGTGTGCCACGAGTGTCGTGAGTCCACCAAATTTTAGGGAGAGATCCATCAGCCTCTCAACCAATCGTGCAGACGATCCAGAGCATCTGAGGAGTCGGCACATATCGATCGAAGGAGTTCAATCAACATCAGCCATCAAAAGGATAAAATCACGAACTAGCATTCGTGAGGAGCCGATCAAATGGGAGCTTCGTGTGGACGATCCACAGAGGCCAGACACTAGTGTGGCTACGACGTGATGATCAGAGCCCCCCGATGGTGATCAAATTACGGTGATCGACTATCCGCAAAAGGTGATGTGTTCTGAACACAGTACAGTAAAAAGTTTACTGTTTCAAATTTGAATTTTAAATTTAAATACATGCTGTTGTATCATATTTAGATCCTAGTGTAGGATTAATTAGTATTAATTAATGAGATTAATTAATAATTTCACTGTAAAATAATAATTTTGAAAAAATTTTAAAATTATCATTTTGCCCCTGCACTGAATTTTCGCTTCAAATGGTATCAGAGCATGGTTCTAGAATATGATATACATATGCATGCGTAGATTAAGGTGTAATCTATAAGTTTAAATTTGAAATTCAAAATTTAAAATTTAAAATTTGTTAGAAGTTTTAAATTTGAAATTCAAAATTTGAAATTTAAATTTTGAAATTTTAAATTTGAAATTTGAAATTCAAAATTTGAAATTTGAAATTCAAAATTTAAAATTCAAAGATTGAAAATTTGAAATTTGAAATTTGGTTGAAATCTCAAATTTAAAATTAAAATTCAAAATTTAAAATTTGAAATTCAAAATTCAAAATTTAAAATTCAAAGATTGGAAATTTGAAATTTGGTTGAAATCTGAAATCTGAAATTTGAAATTTAAAATTTAAAATTTAAAATTTAAAATTTAAATTTTGAAATTGATATATTTAGATATACTTGATCCAAGTAGCAAGTAATCTAATTGGGTTAGTTGCCATGGCCGTCCGATCATAAGAGAAAAGTAGGGTTTAAAGGCCCTCTCTTCCCATTCGATGGGGTCTCCTATAGCGGTAGGGGTGCCGATGCAATTATATCCCATACCGATGAAGCAGCGAAAGGATTTAATTATAAAATTTATCATGAATGTGTTAGATTAGATCTAAAAGAAAATTCATGATTTATTTTGAGTTATTTTCTGTTATGAAATGAGCAATAGGATTGCTGTTTATGAATTGTGCGGACCCGTTTGTGAAATGAATCAACACATTTGGTGAACAGAAAATAAAATCTTTTAAAATTTAAAAATTATTTTCGAAATGCCAAACCCTGACCCATCAGCCCAAGTACTTAATTAAAAGAATTAAGTGTTGTCTATTAGGTCTAGAATTATGAATTAAGACCTAAGACAATTGCATAAACTTGTGGGTCAATGGGTTAGATGAATTAGGTCCATAATTGGGTTAGACCTAAGGTTAGCTTAAAAATGGACTAAATGGAGTAATTGGTCAAATCTAATCAAAAATTGAATTAGATTAGGTCAAGGATACTCTAGACTCAACTTCAATAGTTGTAGTTGAATGGGTCCATGTCTTTAACTAGACCAAGATGGACTTAATTCATGGCTATGCGGTGGAGCCCTATTTACTAAGTTGATCAAAATTAAAACTAATGAACCGGTTGGTGTCTAAGGTAAGTTCGACAGTTTTGACCAGTGGTTCTTAAGCGGGAGCTACTCGCATTGATTTGATCATTGACGAGTTAATGACAAATCTCCACCACTGATCTCACTTACCTGGCCAATCTGGTAAGTTAGATTTTGATTAGATCACTTGGTGATTAGAGCTCACCCATATCATTAGGTAAATCAGTGTGACTGATTTAGGTGCTCCTAATGCCAGCTTTAATTAAATCCTTTTTAATCTGACTTGGTGAAGTCAGTGGGAGGATTGAAATTGGCTGGATGATTTTTTCTCTACTATCCTTTAATAAAATCTTCAAAAATTATTAGGTCCCTAAAATGATTAAGTTATAATGATAACTAAGTCAATGCCTCCCATTAAGTGAGTGATAATGAGTCCATTAGTTCAATGATCATTGGAGGCCCAAAGGCCTGGTGCTCATTGGCTAATGGAATTATCATTCATAATATGATAATTTGGTTGAGTCTTTCTGATGGTGGTTAGGTTGGCCGGCCAAAGTCGGGCCTGATCATTTATTGGTCTGATTCACCAAATTAAGTCATGTTAATGGTTGGACCTAACCAGATCTTTTCAGTGGAGGCCAAAGCCTACTGATTAGGTTCTGGGGCAAAATTAATTACTAGAAGTTGTTTAGAGAAACAACTGGTTAAGAACCTACCCATAGATGCACATGGGTTGACCAACCAAAGTTGGGCTCGTGTGTAGTCTGTGTGGATTCTAGTACCCATTAAGGAATTAAAGTAATTCCTCGAATTGGAGGTTGAGGCTACCAGTTCGTAAAAATATTGAAAAAAACTTTAGACTAAAGTCCAAGTCTTTAGTATTAATTTATGTACTAATAGAGGTCTGATTTTTTTTTATATAACTATGGCCACTATCCTGTCGCTCCGATCATTATTAGATAATGACAAGCTCATGGGACCTAATTTCGATAGCTGGTATCAAAAATTGAAAATCGTCCTTGAGCATGAGTGGATCCTTTATGTAGTAACGGATCCAGCACCTGAGGAGTCAGCTCCGAACGCTAGTAAGGCGATCCGAGACACTTACCAGAAGTGGCTCAATGACCGCACTACCGTCCGATGTATTATGCTGGCAGCAATGAATGATGAGTTCAGCCGCAAGTTTGAGAACGCCCAGCCACAGGAGATGCTTCAAATGTTGAACGACTCTTTTGGCACGCCTGACGACGTTGAAAGGCACAAAACTAGTTGTTCCATTTTCAATGCTCGGATGAGGGATGGGGCCTAAGTCACTGATCATGTACTATACATGATCGAGATGATTGAGCGCCTAAAAAAATTGGGTTTTCCTCTGCACGAGCAGCTCGGTAAGGATGCGATTCTTAATTCCTTGCCCAAGTCCTTCCTCCCATTTCTTACTCATTTTCGAATGACAAAGCCTACAGTAAACTACCACGGATTGTTGGGGTTGCTGCAGAACTTTGAGAAGGATCACCAGCTCTATAAGGAGTCGGTGAATGTAGTGGGAGGGTCTTCTTCTCATCATCGATCCTTTGAAAAGGGGAAGAAGAACAAGAAGAAGAAGAACAAGAAGGTGCAGCCTCATGCTGGGACGGTTGCACAGGGTCAGACCAAGAAGCGCAAGCCCAACCAAAGCCAGGCGGAGTGCTTCTTTTGCAAGAAGCAGGGGCATTGGAAGAGGAACTGTCCTCAATACATTGCCTCCCTGGACCCGAACAGGCCGAAGAAGAAGCAAGGTAATTATATGATAACTCCTTGCAACTTTTTCATTTGTGATACTACTGTCTGGGTATTGAATACCGGAAGTCCTTATCATATTTGTAATTCAATGCAGGGTCTGCAGGTCAGTAGGAGATTTGATAAAGACGAGAGGTTCCTGAACGTTGGAGATGGAAGCAAAGTTTCAGTTCTAGCTTTAGGAATCATGAGTCTTGTAATCAATTCTCATAATATAATTCTGAGTGAATGTCACTATTGTCTAAACTTTTTATTAAATATTATTTCTGTAGGCCTTTTGGTCATGTACGGTTATGATTTTTTAATAAAAAAATATTTGCAATATCATTTTGAATGATGTTATAATATTTATTGGATAATTAAATAATAGAATTTACTTACTATCACAGCCTGTTAATGTGGTTCAAAACTTCGGTAAACGCCCTAGAATAGATAATGTGTCAGAAGTCTACCTTTGGCACTGTAGGCTAGGTCATATCAATAAGAACAGGATAAACAGGTTGGCTCAAGAAAGAATTCTTGAACTTGGTGATTGTGAATCACTTCCAACCTGTGAGTCTTGTCTTCTTGGA
Source organism: Elaeis guineensis (assembly GCF_000442705.2). Taxonomy (NCBI): domain Eukaryota; kingdom Viridiplantae; phylum Streptophyta; class Magnoliopsida; order Arecales; family Arecaceae; genus Elaeis; species Elaeis guineensis. The sequence goes on along the minus strand of NC_026001.2, from coordinate 90,113,391 downwards.
AAGATGACCAAGTCACCTTTTACTGAAAAGGTGAGCGAGCCAGTGAACTCTTGGGTCTGGTACATTCTGATGTATGTGGACCTATGAGCTCAAGTGCAAGAGGTGGATATTTCTACTTCATAACCTTCACAGACGACCTATCGAGGTATGGGTATGTCTACTTCATGAAGCATAAGTCGGAGTCGTTTGAAATGTTCAAACTATTCCGAAATGAGGTAGAAAAATAAACTGAAAAGTGTATTAAAATTTTTCGATCTGATCGAGGAGGTGAATACCTTTCCAATGAGTTTCTGACATATCTAGGAGAGAATGGGATTCTCTCTCAGTGGACTCCTCCTGGAACACCACAGCATAATGGTGTGTCTGAAAGGAGGAATCGGACCTTATTGGACATGGTTCGATCCATGATGGGGTTTGCTGGTCTGCCGATCTTTTTCTGGGGATATGCGCTCGAATCGGCTTGTTACCTTCTAAATAGAGTTCCGAGTAAGTCTGTAGCTAAAATGCCATATGAGATATGGATAGGACGTAAGCCAGTACTCTCGCACCTTAGGGTTTGGGGGTGTCCAGCTTATGTTAAACGTTTAATTACAGACAAGCTTGGACCTAGGTCTGACAAGTGTAATTTTATAGGGTACCCAAAAGAGACCAAAGGATATTATTTCTACCTTGCTGATGACCAAAAGGTGTTTGTCAGCCTTAAGGCAATCTTTTTAGAAAAGGAGTTCCTTAGTGAAGGAACTGTTGCCTCTAAGGTCAAACTTGACGAAGTTCGACAGGTGAAAAAACCGACACATGTTACTGAACCTGAACTGAATTTGATTAGATCAGATCCGGAGCCCATTGATTATGCACCTTTAAGGCGGTCTGGTAGAGTACCACATCAACCGGACAGATACTATGGTTTCTTGATCCGGGATGGCGATCCTGTCGAACTTGATGAAAACGATGAGAATCCGATCACCTACATGGATGCAATGCAGAGACCTGACTCTGAGAAATGACTAGAGGCCATGAAATCCGAAATGGAGTCCATGAAGGTCAACGATGTATGGACATTGGTTGACTCACCCGAAGGAGTGAAACCCATAGGGTGTAAGTGGGTCTTTAAGAGGAAGAGGGATGCAGACGATAAGGTGGAGACCTATAAAGCCCGTCTGGTTGTCAAGGGATATCGTCAACGTTATGGTATAGACTATGACGAGACATTTTCTCCTATGGCAATGCTCAAATTCATTCGGATTATGCTTGCGATAGCTGCCCATCTAGACTATGAAATCTGGCAGATGGATGTGAAGACAGCTTTCCTAAACGGAGAGCTAGACGAAGAGGTGTATATGATACAACCTGAAGGGTTCATATCCACAGATGAGTCTAAGGTTTGCAAGCTACAAAGGTCCATTTATGGACTTAAGCAGGCATCTCGGAGTTAGAACATACGTTTTGATAGGACAATCAAAACGTATGGCTTCATTAAGAATGGAGAAGAGCCCTGCATTTATAAGTGGGCTAATGATCCAGTAGTAGTATTTCTTGTATTGTATGTGGATGACATTCTCTTAATCGGGAATGATGTCCCTGCATTACAGGGAATAAAGATTTGGCTGTCGTCACAGTTCTCCATAAAGGATCTGGGAGAAGCTTCCTACATCCTAGGGATGAGGATCTATAGGGATAGATCCAAAAGGTTGCTTGGCTTATCCCAGTCCACGTACATTGATACTATGCTAAAAAGATTCAGCATGGAGAATTTCAAGAAAGGCTATCTACCGATAGGCCATAGAATTTCTCTCTCGAAAAGGGATTGTCCGACAACACCTCAAGAGAGAGAGCGTATGGGTAGGATTCCATATGCTTCGGCAGTGGGATCTATCATGTACGCCATGACATATACACGACTAGATGTGGCATACTCACTAGGGGTAGTGAGTAGATACCAATCTGATCCAGGGGAGAATCACTGGAATGTTGTTAAAACCATCCTTATCGAGCTCGGAGTAGCACCCTCCCTTGTTGGTCCAATTTTGCTCTACTGTGACAGCTCTGGAGCCATTGCTCAGGCGAAGGAACCGAAGGCACACCAGCGGACGAAGCATATTCTGCACCGCTACCATCTCATCCGGGAGATCGTGGATCGAGGTGACGTCGACCTTCAGAAGATCGATGAGAAGGAGAACCTGACCGACCCATTCACTAAAGCCATTGCGGTGAAGGAGTTCAACGACTACAAGTCGAAGATGGGTATTAGATACTGCACCGATTAGCTTTAGACCAAGTGGGAGATTGTTGGGAATAGTGTCCCAAAGTCAATCGTCAGTCTGTTGACAGTTGTACTCCTTTTGTATTAGTACATGAATTATAAATAAATAAAAGTTATTTTGATATTTTTTTCATCATAAATGTTTCATCTTCTAATGAACTCCTGTGTTGTGATGAAGTCCTTAGGACTATTTAGACTCGACAAAGGAGGATTTGTCGCTTAGTCCTTAAACCTGTTCGTGACCAAATGATACGTTGTTACCAAGGACGACAACGTTTATCGAGCATAGGTCGTTGTGTGCCATATGGGTTGGTTGTCCTCATAACCAAGGAGTGTGGAGACACTGGTATGGCATACAGGTGAGATATAATGGTACATCTGCACTGAACGTGACCGACTCCGGAGCTATTTCTGCTGTCAAGATTTGCTCCGATGGGATATGGGTATAAATGTCCCTCCGACCTGAGACCGCCATGGTGACTTGCAAGCAACTCACTGCACTGAGGCACTGGACTACCTGAATTTCTAATTCAGTGACGGAAGGCTGCTGGGTGTAGTCAAGTACTTGACTTGTCGGTGCGTGTGTCAAGATGGGATTGACCACTCTAGTTTAGGAGCTGTGTACAGTCGTGTTTCAATTTAGCAAAACCTTGGCTAAGGTAGTCCTAGTGAGGAGTCACAGGACTAATTGAATTGAGCACGATTCGGATGATCTCATCAGGGTTGACAGTTTAACCCTGAGTCGTCCTAAACACAGGGGTCAAAAGGGATGAATTATACAGTAACCATATTCACGTAGGTTCTGAGTGTTGCAATTGCAACTATTCGACTTATCCGGACGTCGGGTATCATTGCTAGATGGTCACTTCGATTAGTACAGAAATTGGTTCCTGTGCTACCGGCTTAGGTTTGAACCTACGGGGTCACACACATTAGAGGTTCCTTTCTAATCTGATGGCTGATTATGAGTCTTATGTGTTTGAGACTCTATGATTGAGAATTAAGATTCTCTGATTATGAGTTCCACACATTTTGGATACCGGGGTCAAAATTTTGAATTTCAAATTTTGAATTTGAAATTTGAACTCTTCGATCAAGATTTCATATTGATGGACTTTGATACCCGATTGCCCATCGGATTTGGACTCAATAATTATGAGAAATTTTATTAGTGATTTGATCACTAATTAACTCAATTTGATTGAGTAATTATTTTTGGATCAAGTTCAATTGAATTGGATTCAGTTGGGTTTGACCCGATTAGGTTAAGAGTTGACCTAATCGTCGAGATGGTTTGGTCCCTGATTTGATCAGGGGTTGGGCTTAGTCAATTTCTGATTTGATTAAAATTTTATTGAGCCTAATTAAGCCTAATTAAGTTGGGTTTAATTTAGTCTAATTGTGCTTAACCTATTTTGATTAGGTTGGTTCAATTAATATCAAACCACCATTTGAATTTGAATCCCTGCACCACCTTAAATCTCTGCGCCCATTTGAATTCACGAGAAGAAACTTCTCGTGAATTTTTTCTCACGCAAAGCTCTTCTCACGCCCACTCTTGTGCGCCAATATTTGGATAAAGATGATTAGTTAGCCATTCAAATTCAAAGCGTGTTTGAATTTGAATGGATAACTTATCTCTTGCGCATACATGACATTATCCACTTTAGCGCCCCACATCTCACACGAGAAAGAGTTTCTCGTGAAACATTTCCACGCACAAAGCAGACTCGCACCTTCTCTTCTCATGCCCAAGTGGATAGGGATAAGTTGGTTTTAGTTTGAATTCAAATTTGATTTGAATTCAAATGTGTAACCACTTGTCTTTATTCTCTCGCGCGGATAAGACACGTTTTGAACTATTTTAAAAGAGATAGGGAGCTGGGGCGTGCGTAGAAAAATTTTGAGAAAGAAAGTGGGGCGTGAGGAAGCCTTGTGCATGAGGTGAAGGTCCAAAATCTTTCGAGAGAAAAAGAAAGAAAAGAAAAAAATTTGGGCGCAGGGTTTTTGGTGTGTACCCTAAGTTTTCTACCTAGGGTTCGGGAAATGAGATTTGTGTGCCACGAGTGTCATGAGTCTACCAAATTTCAGAGAGAGATCCATCAGCCTCTCAATCAATCATGCAGATGATCCGGAGTATCCGAAGAGTCGGCACACATCGATCGAAGGAGTTCGATCAACATCAGCCATCAAAAGGATGAAATCATGAACTAGCATTCGTGAGAAGCCGATCAGACGGGAGCTTCGTGTGGATGATCTGCAGAGGCCAGATACTAGTGTAACTATGACGTGATGATCAGAGCCCTCCGATGGTGATCAAATTATGGTGATCGACTACCCGCAAAAGGTGATGTGTTCTGAACACAGTACAGTAAAAAGTTTACTGTTTCAAATTTGAATTTCAAATTTAAATGCATGCTGTTGTATCATATTTAGATCCTAGTGTAGGATTAATTAGTATTAATTAATGAGATTAATTAATAATTTCACTGTAAAATAGTAATTTTGAAAAAAAATAAAATTACCATTTTGCCCCTGCACTAAATTTTCGCTTCAGCTAAACTAACAAAAACTCCCCAAAGACCCAACATAAGCATAAACAAAAAGAAAAAGAGCAAATAAATATTTAAAAATAAAAAAAAGGAGGAACAAAGAAGGAGCACCCCATTCCACACACAGCTCGAGAACCCACTCAAGTCTCGATCATCCTTGTCAAGTTCTACGTCACTTGCTTACCCCCAACCCCCACTCCTCCCACCGCTGCCCCTGCAGCAGCTCCATCGCTTCCATTCGCACACGGTCCCGCTCCTTTCGCTGCTACCGCCTGCTGTGGCAAGCAGAGCTCCAACTTACCATCAATGCAAGTGGTGCACTTGCGCCTGGTCCACCCCTCCAAAGTCGTAGCCGTACTCGAATATCCTCCGTTCGGAGCAAAGCTGCCTGACAATTCCTGTGATCACCTCGAGCACTGCTATCACAACGAGCACACCGATCACCAGCTCGTACAACCCCCTGTTGTTCGTCATCGACACCACGTCGTACACCAACGTGGGCGGCACTGGCTGCTGCTATTGCTGCTCCAGCGAGTACGACATTTCCTACACACCAAAAAAACCCAAAAAGATTTGATTCTTGACGCCATGGTTGGGAGTTTGGGGAAGAAAGGAAAAGAAAAGAAAATATTAATAAGGAGAGAAAAGAAAAGAAAAGTGAATGCCTTCCAATGCGAATGGATTGAAAAAAATACTGAAAGATCCAATTTTTGATGAATTTCTGATGCAAATAGAGTTCTAAAATACGAACAAAGCTGAGAAAAAAGGAGAAAGCACTAGATCTTGAATAAGATTCAGAGGCATCAGATGATAAAACAAAAGAAATAAAATCCAAAATCTCTTTCCCTGGGCTTCGGGCTCTTTCAGAGCCCAGAGAAGAGATTAAAGATTAAAAAAATGAGAGAAGTAAAGCAAACCAAACCTCAATCCCACCATGAACTCTTTTTATGGATTTCCAAGAGTTAAACCTCTAAGTTTTCCAAGAGCGAAGAGCAAAAAAAAAGTGGGAGAAAAAGGGAGGATTTTCATCCCCGGTGGGGAGGGTGGGAGAGGGTCTGGAGATTTGTCTAAGAGGTGGAGGAGCTCCACTGAGGTGCAGTACTTGTCGGAAGAGTTCAATCTCCTTTTATTGTTTTACCTAATCAAGGAAAATAGGGTCGGTATTTTTCTTTTTATTTTAGTGCTCTTCTCTTGGCGCCAGTCACTTTTCACTAATACTTAGTATATTTTTTAGCAGATTTAAGTTACCCACATTTATCTATTAGTAGATTTGATTTACTTACATTTAATCATTGAAACATAAGTTAAAAATTAATTATAGCATTTTCACGTTTGACAAACATGGGTATATACAACCTTTTTTTTTCAAAATTTGACCGTTTACCCACATATGTACTTTACATGACTAAAAAGCATGGATGTATATGACTTTTCTTGTAGTGTTAAGGATAAATTATAGAAGCGCCCCCTCAATTTTAGTATAATTTCATTTACACCCTCTCGATTTTATAAAATATCAAACTAACTCTTCAAATTATTGAGATGTTTCAAAATAGTTCCACTTTCACTTACTAATAAATAATGTTAGCTTGTTATTTTAATAGATAAAAATATCCCTTGCTCATATAGGAAGAAGAGTTGGTGAGAAAGAGATGGAGGTAGAGGGAGCTGCCATGGAGAGAGAAGGTAGGGTCGTGAAAGTCAACATGGAGGGAGAGGATGGCGTTGAAGGCCTCATGGGTGAAATTAATTAAAAGAGGAGAAGAAGGTGGTGAAGAGGAAGGCAAGGAAGGGGAAGGAGAGGTCATCGATAAGAAAGGGGCAGAGGTGGAGAGTGCCACCATAGAGGGAGAGAGCTTATGAGTGGCTTAGAGAAGGAGGATAATGAGGAGAAGAAGGGTGAGAATGAAGGAAAAAAAGAAAGATGGATTACTAGTGAGAAGAGACGAAGGTGGAAAAAGCCATCATAGAGGGAGAGAGCTAATGACCAAGCTTAAAGGAGGATAAAGAGAAGAAGTGAGTAGAGAGGAGGGAGAGGGCCACCGATAAGGAATGAATGGAGGTAGAGAGAACTATCATAGAAAGGGAGGGCTCATAAACGGCCTTAGAGAAAGTAGATGACAAAGAGGAGAAGGGGCTGATGAGGAAGAGGAGAGAGAAGGATGGATTATCAGTGAGAAGGGATGGAAGTGGAGGGGCCCATCATGGCTGGAGAGGGCTCATAGGTAGCTTAGAGGAATAGGATAAAAAGGAGAAATGAATAATGAGGAAAGAGAGGAGGGGCAGGGAGCGGTCGTCAACGAAGAATGGTTAGAGGTGGAAGGAGCCACCATGGAGGAAAAAAAACTCATAGATGAGCTTGGAGGAGGAGGAGGATGAGGAAGAGAAGTGGGTGAGAAAGAAGAGGAGAAAAAAAAGGGTGCTGGTGAGAAATGGATGGATGGAGCTGCCATGGAGGAGAAGTGGGTGAGCAGGAAGGGAAGGAGGAGGGAGAAAAAGGGACTCTAATGATGGAGGAGAAAACAATTTTCATATTTCATAGAAGTGTAAACCCATAGAGGAGGTAGGTTTTAGGCCTTCCCATGAAATGAAAATTGATGGCCATTTTTCTTTCCGAAAATATCTTTTTAATATTGTCCTTATAAATAATAATATTATATTATATTAATATTATATCAATATTATATAATATATATTAATATTATGTCAATATATATATTAATGTTGTATTAATAAAATAAATTTTTTATGATCTAATGTTATATTATATTATGTGAGCATTGTATTTACATTAATATAAATATTTTATTAATATTTATATAGAGTTTAGGAGAAAAAAAATATGATTTTATATCTATTAAGAGCATAATAGGTAGTTTGCACAGCTTTTTCATAAAAATAGATGTTTAACTAAATATAAATTATTCTGAAATAAGTTATATTTTTGTGATCAATCAAACATACCAAAACTATATTCGCAGATATCATAATTTCAGAAAGTAACTTTGCAAAAATTTTTCCTATGAACCAAACGAGTCTAAAGAATTTTTTGGGAGTGATTTCTTGATTTTTTTTGTATGAAAAGTTTCTCTCTCTCTCTCTCTCTCTCTCTCTCTCTCTCTTTTTGGCTGTAACCAGTATTTTTGGTTTTTTTTGTATTGTGTGGGATGCAGTATTGGGTGATTATTTGGCCTCCCAAAACTGTCACATCCCACTTTCTCTTTTTTTTTCTTTTTTTAAATTATGTAGTGGATCGGGTTGGGTTCGCCCATATGGATGCTCAACCCAAATCCAATATCCAATATACATTATCTCTCCTATATTAAGTAATAGTGTTATAAAATATTTCTAGAGTGGCATGTGTGTTATACTTTTCTCACCTGGGATTGAGTTTGTCTTCATCCTCAACCTCCAGAAATCCTAACTTTCCATATTTGACTTGTTGAATCCCTAATTTTCAAGTCTCATAGCTTTCAAAGCATTGATCTAAAAATTTCATATAATATAATATTGAAAAGAAGGTAATGTCTACTATAAGACCATATAAATTGTAAAAATTAATTGTTATTGTGTGGAGAATTATGAGCCGCAAAGTGGCTTACTTGACCCTATTTATAGAAACTTTAACTCATTGTATCTCACAACATATTCATCCTAGCTCAATTAATTGTTATGGTAATAATTCATCACCCAGAGAATCACAGAAACAATTTTCAATGTCTAATACTAATGATGAAAGGCGTAGTGGTAATAAACTTACCCCAGATGCTATCCAAAACACAAAGAAAATGGATCCAAACCGCATCGATGACTCCACGAATTGTGTGCGCGATCACTTTGAAGGAAAATATACTAGTGTTCACCACTCAAATGCCTTAAATCATAGAGAGTTTTTTGAGTATTTTCTAATTTTCTTTTGTATGGAAAGTTTCTCTTTTTTTCCTTAAAACAATATTTTTGTTTTTTTTGTATTTTGTGAATTGCAGTTTTGGGGTATTGGATAGTTACTCAACCTACCAAAACTATCACATCCTACTTTCTCTTTTTTCTTTTAATTATGTAATTGATCGGACGGCTCGGCCCTTCATGGGTGCCCAATCTTAATCCAATATCCAACACAAGTAAACAAGGATTAGTGATATCTCATAAGTTTGAACTTTTAAAGTATGAGTTATAAAAGAATGTGCCAAGGTTTAAGGCTTGTTCAAAGGTTAGAACAAATTATCCGGGATAGTTTCACAAGCAATGAAATGTCCGTGAAAGGAGAAATGATGTATCAAAATAATTTCAATTAATCAGTAAGCTCTTAGATAGTACATTTCTTAAACATTAGGATGTTTAATTCCTCCAATCCTCTCAAAAAGTGATTTATTTATTCTATAATTTTTAAATCAAAATTTTTCATATTGGCAACCCCTCTCTCTCTCTCTCTCCCTCTACATAATTAACTTCTCCTCGAATATATGATTTATTCCATAAAATGTTGAGCATCCAAACAACCTCTTAATGTGGGGCATTACTTTATAATGGTTGTTATCTTCGAGCCCGTGGGATTGATCAAGCTATACTTTATATTTATTCTCGGTGGTGTAATGTTTATATCTTTATTATCTATTTTTGGTTCACTTGTGTTATATATTGTAATCTAAGTACAAACTCTATAATACTTTTCTCGATTGCAACTCTTCTTTCTATCTATTACTGCTAGTCTTTTGGTTGACACTAGATTGACAGGAGAAGAGGTATAAATAGACATTTGGTAGTAGCAGCTGGATCTATAAAATAAATTTTTGATCAGAATTGACTCCAACGGAGATCTCCTAACACTCAAATCAGAAACTAGGAAATATATAGAAAATAACTTGTTATTAGGAGATAAATAATTACATCCTTGGAGAGTCCCTCTTAGCCCTCTATTTATAGGTGAGGATGAAAGTGGTGAGTATCGGGTTATTAGTTTTGTCTTATTAGATAAAATATATCTGTTACACCATATCTTATTTAAAGAGATATGTTGCCATCTCTTTTTCTTATCTGCTCAAAGCAAACTATCCTGCGGATATCAAAGCTTCTTTGATTTGATGTAAATCGAACAACTATATCACATATAGATCTTTCCTATTATGATTTGGTCCGATTGATCTTGAAAATACTTCGGATCAGTCGAGACTAAGGCCGTTAGAACTAAGGTCCCCCTCTCCTTAGTTTCAGCCAACGAATCAAATTTTCCATCCGTATCACTATCAAAAAAATGAAAAATTGAATATAAATTTATGTGTTACAAACTCTTAAATCTATCCAACTATTTATATTTCCCGTATACACATGGAGGCCAAGTTACTAGTCTCCTACCCTAATACGGAGTTTTTAATGCAAAAGTAGAAAAGCTACTTTTCCACAGCCTCCGAACGAGCTTGGGATTAATGCCAATAGTTTAGTCTCCTGCACTTTATTTGCGTTGGGGGTCGTAGAAAGGTTTGTCTTGGAATAAGTGGCAAACACAACAAGTTACTGATCCGATCAAACTCTTGTACTTCCATCTATACCAAATTAATTTGTACCTCAGATCCCACCTTGCAAGTTTAAACATCATATAACTTGGTTTTAACACTTCCCCTTAACCCCTCAATTATTAGAAAAATTGACCAATATAGAACCCTTCAAAAAAAAAATCAATATAATATTATAATTTATATAATTTTTAAATAATTTTATTATAATAAAATACCATATAATAATATAATATTGTAAAAGTTATGCATTATAATACTACAGGATATCACAACATTATTATATAATAATATTATAACATAGTGTTATAGTATAATTTTCTAATATATTATGTATTATATAATAATTTTATCATATTGTTGTATTACATAATAACATCAAAACAATATTTCTTATCTTCCACCACCATCCAAATATACAAATACAATAACTACAATCATTGCTTGGTATAATACTATGTTTCCCAAACAAAAATTAAAATTTATACTTGATCAGTATAAATTAATATCTTTGATAAATTCTTTTTTCCCAACACCTCGTAATGTAGCCCAATGCCCATTTAAACCAAAAGAAGTTGGCTCTTTTTTTCAGTTTATTTCTTAGGTTGCATTTGATAGTTAGCAATCTATCTAGATTACTGGCAATTTAAAATGGACCCATCAGATTAGTGTGTTTAATATACTTTTTAAGTGGCAGTCTAGATTGCCTCCCAGAAGGCAATCCAGATTATCTTAAAAAGATATGGCTATCCAGATTGCTATTTGTTTGAAAATATTATAAAAAAAATTTTATATAAAATTATTTTTTTAAAAAAATCACATAAAACCCACTCCTTCACCCTCTTCCCCCAGCAGGTCTCATTCTCCCCTTCTTTTCTGAACTCTCTTATATCCTCTCTACCCTCGATCGCCTTCCCTCCGCTCGTGCCTTTGTCATCTCCAGCTATGGCCCTCACTTCTATACTGGTATCGATCTCTCCTCTCTCGCCTCCATCATCATCACCCCTTCCTCCGATGACTTAGCTGTCCTCCCCTCCTCTCACCAAACGTATTTTAAAAATTTTGATTTAAATTTAAAAAATAAAATTAATTTTTTTATAGTAATTTAAAATTTAATAAAATTTTATGAAATATTTTAAAAATTTGATTTCATATTACTGATAATTTGATTGTGATACTAAATATGTCAATTAAAATTTTTAATAATTTTATTATAATATTACTTACTTGTACCCTATATAGTAATCAATATTATAAATAATTAAATAATAATAATTTATTTTAAAAGTAATTCATATTATCATTGAAGATTACGTAGTGATGCGTCAAACGCAGCTTTAGGTCTGTGCTTTTTCATGTTGCATAATCCTCACATCTCTCTCATGTTCGCTTCTCCTGATAAATACGACTGAGCCCTTCAACTGTGACCTAACGGCCCAACTCATAAGCGGCACCTACGTCACCACATGATACCACGAACCGCCCTCCGCCGCCTCGATGAGTCCGTCACGTCCAGCCACATGGAACATATTAATCTCGCTTAAGCTTAAAACCATCCGAACGGAAAAAAATTACAGCGAATCCCCTTAAACATTAAACTATTAAGGACTCCATCTTATCCAACCCTCCGATTCCGACCTTGAGATTCGAACTTTGACAGTTATAACTAAAATGACATTTTGAGAGGGAACTATGTGAAAAAGTAAAAGAAATGGGTCTGCGAGTCGCTAATCCAACACTAAACCCCCTCGAGACAACTCACGGCTCCACCAAACCCCGTCTCTTGTTTTCTCCGGCGTCTCCTTCCTCTCCTCCTCCTCCGGTTGTCGAAACCCTCGCTCGATCTATCGATCGATGGAGGCGGCGGCGCTGTCGCGCATCGGGCTCGCCGGACTGGCGGTGATGGGCCAAAACCTAGCCCTCAACGTCGCCGAGAAGGGCTTCCCGATCTCCGTCTACAACCGCACCGCCTCCAAGGTCGACGAGACCGTCGGCCGCGCGGCGGCGGAGGGCGGCCCCCCCCTCTCTGGCCACCACTCCCCCCGCGATTTCGTCCTCTCCATCGCTCGCCCTCGCTCCATCATCATCCTCGTCAAGGCCGGCGCCCCCGTCGACCAGACCATCGCCACCCTCTCCCAGTTCATGGACCCCGGTGACTCCATCATCGACGGCGGCAACGAGTGGTACGAGAACACCGAGCGCCGCCTCCGCGACGCCGCCGCCCGTGGCCTCCTCTACCTCGGCATGGGCGTCTCTGGCGGGGAGGACGGCGCCCGCCATGGCCCCTCCCTTATGCCCGGCGGCCACCTCCAGGCCTACCACAACGTCCAGGACGTCCTTGCCCGTGTTGCCGCCCAGGTCGACGACGGCCCCTGCGTCACCTTCGTTGGCAAGGGTGGCGCCGGCAACTTCGTCAAGATGGTCCACAACGGCATCGAGTACGGAGACATGCAGCTAATCTCCGAGGCCTACGACGTCCTCCGCACCGTCGGCAGCCTCTCGAACCACGAGCTCGCCGAGATCTTCGCCGAATGGAACCGCGGCGAGCTCGAGAGCTTCCTCATCGAGATTACGGCCGACATCTTCAGGGTTCCCGACGAGCACGACGAGGGCGAGCTGGTGGACAAGATCCTCGACAAAACCGGCATGAAGGGGACTGGGAAATGGACGGTCCAGCAGGCGGCGGAGCTCTCGGTCGCCGCCCCCACAATCGCCGCCTCCCTCGACTCCCGATACCTCAGTGGGCTCAAGGAGGAGAGGGAGGCCGCTGCGAGAGTTCTCGACCAGGCCGGGATCGGCGGCGAGGGCTTGGGACCGTCGCTGGGACGGGCGATCGACAAGAAGCGTCTGATAGACGATGTCCGGCAGGCTCTGTACGCCTCCAAGATCTGTAGCTATGCCCAAGGTATGAACTTGCTCCGGGCCAAGAGCGAGGAGAAGGGGTGGAACCTCAATCTCGGGGAGCTGGCGAGGATCTGGAAGGGGGGTTGCATCATAAGGGCCAGGTTTTTGGACAGGATAAAAAAGGCTTACGAGAGGAATCGGGGACTCGCAAACCTGATTGTGGACCCGGAGTTCGCAAGGGAGATGGTGCAGCGACAGGGTGCTTGGAGGAGGGTCGTGGGGCTGGCAATTGAGGCTGGAATCAGCACGCCGGGGATGTGCTCGAGCTTGGCATACTTCGACACATATCGCCGGGCTAGGCTGCCTGCAAACTTGGTGCAGGCGCAGAGAGACTACTTTGGGGCGCACACCTATGAACGTGTCGACCGCTCCGGGTCGTTCCACACTGAGTGGTCCAAGATTGCCAGGCAGAGCAAGGCCGGGGCAGGTGTCCTTAATTGAGGGCTTTGATGGTAATGCAGTGAATTGGAAGCAGGTTTTCTTGATATTGTTGTCTTTTCTGATTCCTACTTCCAGGTAGTTTTCTGCTTTTAATAAATGGTGCATCTATTTTGGAGGCCTGCCTGCAAAGAACAACTTTTTCCCATTACAGTTATTTAAACAATTGTTCTGGGAGTTATTGGTATCTGGTTGCTCAATTCATCTTCCTTTACAGTATACATGCAATGGTTTCAGTTTGCTCAATTGGTTTTCCTGTTATATATTTGTTGAATGTTCTGTTACTAGCCCCTTTTGGTCAGAATGCTCCTTATACAAGACCTAAGACATGCTAATGTTTGTTTTGCTTATAACTGTGTAAAATGATTGTATGGTCATATTCTGGAATGCCATTTTATTTGCAAAATTCTTAACTAGTTCTTGCATTATGTATGTTGAACTACGTTCCTATATTCTTATTTTACAAGAGATCTGTCTATGAGGATTTGATAACATCACTTAGTGTTTTTATTTGATAATGTAATCTGTACTACAAGGTGGTTGTTTGCTGCTCATTTGGATGGTAAGGGTGTAGACTTAGCACAATCAGGACTTAGTTTGAACGGTGTTTTAGGTTGAAATATGGGACATATGAACCAGTATCTGTTTGTGATGAATCTGGATTATAATAGATTTATTGTTTAGTTAGGATGAGCAGTTTGTGAACCAAATGTATCATCAACTATTGAGTGGAGACCATCTCTTGATCGCACTATCCAGTGGGATGCACATTGTTGTCCTTTTATTTCAACAAAAATCAAGTTCTTACTTTTAATAGTTTAATGATAATTTTTGTTAAAGGTTTTATCATCCACTTTTTACGGTGTCTATTGTCGGTGGATTGTGATGTGAGTTTGTGTTTATGATGTAATTATGCGGATAAGGGAATCCTTGAGTAGGATAAATGTTTTAATGTTCTACTAGCTTAGAACTCCGTGTGATGCACGGCATGTATTTATTTCTTCAAATAATATTTTTATAAATTAAAAATTGAATATAATATAAAAAAATATAGTAGATGATATCAAATAGCTTAGAGGTTATAATCCCATGTGATGCATGGGATGTAATTTTAGTAAAATAATATAATTATTTTAAATTTATTATGTTTTATTATTTTTATTTTTAATTATTTTTAAATTCTTCCATCTTTTTTTTTCTTTCTTTCTCGATCCTCTTCTTTAAAGGAAGATATATTTTAAAATTTTTTTATCTTTTTTATTTAAGATGAAAATGAATTGAATGAAAATCTGATCAATTATTGTATTTGAATCCATTTGAATATGAATAAAATTTGAATCTGTATCTAGTATCTATATCCATATTTATTATAATTATTTATCCATTACCACTAAGTGTCCTCTTTGAGCCCGACACCCATCGCCGACATGGTTACGTGCACGCCTGCCAACTCTGAATCGTCTGCAGCTCATCTGATTTCGCCATAGGCCACCATCCGAACATTACTGCCGAAGATGGCGAAGCCAAGAAGAACGCCTAAGTGTGCAGTCCGCGCAAACGGAGATTTCTCAATGGAGAAGCCTTTAGGCGCTGCGCATCGCCACATGTCCGATGACGGAGAGGGGCCAGGAGGCCGCCCTCCCCAAGGGCAAGCTCTGATCCAACGGCACCTGGATCATCTCCACCTCCCCTGCCCTCCTCTGCGTCCTCAAATCCCATGTCGTCGGATGCTAGCAACAAAGCAATGGGAGGTGGAGTTCTCCCGATTCTTCAACTTTCCGCGGCAGCCGTCCCTCCTGCCATCCAGCCTTTGACCCCTCTCCAAGGGCAAGCTTCGATCTAATGGCACTTGGATCACCTCTGCCTCCCCCACCCTCCTCTGTGTCCTCAAATCCCACGCCGCTGCTGTCCGACGATGGAGAGAAGGAGGCCGCCCCAGCTTCTGTTCCCCTCCTCCCTGGCTGAGGTTGCCATTGGGCTCGTATCCATCTCGACAATCACAACAGGGGCGGAAGGATCTCATCTACCATTGCAACGATCCTCTCAATTTCTCCCACCATAATGCAGCCCTGCCACCTTGTCCTCGCTGCCATCCATCTCCACAATCGCAACAGGGTCTCCTCTACCGTAGCAGCGATCTTCTCAATTTCTCCCATCGTAAACGTGTGTACAACCCAACACCATGACAATTCTTATCCACATGTCAAATGGAGAGGCACTAACATGGAAGCTCCATTTTATATTATATATATTAGATTAGATAATAATAACAATAAGCCAGAAAGGGAAATGACGGCCGTAATCTTACCAGGAGTTTCCGCAACTGGTTTTCTCGACTTTTGTCAGCTTTCAGAAGTGCCAGTGTCTCCCTCTACTATAAAAAGCCTTGGTGTCTCGTCGCTAAATTGCCCCTCCTGGTGACATACTTTAACGCCTCCATTGATGGTAATCTTCGTAATTCTTACCCAAAACCTAGTCATGGCTTCGAATATCAGTCACTGCAACGTTTGATCTGCTGCGTGTCACGAAGGCACATATCCACGTGTCAAATGGAGAGGTATTAATGCAGAAGCTCCGTTTTATATTATATATATTAGATTTCCAGCTGTAGTTTTTGTTGAATCTTATAAATCATTTGGTTTGAGCTTCAAAATTGTTTAGCTGTCCTTATATAGAGGGCCCCCAATATGATATTAGGACATCATATACGTGGAGAACTAGGAAAGGACAACCCAGGTCACCTAGTTTACTTAGTTTTACCCAATTTGGATCTTGGCAAAAAAAAAAAAAACACTGTTATTTATCCTCTTAGATTGTCCTTTAAAATCTTTATATTCTTTAAGTCTCTTGCTCTGCTCCATCACTCATTGTTGTCTTCTCATCATGAAGCATCAATTTCTCCACTTCTTTTTGGCTTTGAAGTTCAAAGGAAATTCATTTATAAATAGTTCAAACAGGTACATGTTGCAATTTGCCAAAACTTCCGGCAACTTCTATCTCATTTTTCAGCTCAGATACTGCTTAGAAACTTCAATAATCCTACAAAATTTGGTCATCAAGTTAGAACCCCCAAAGATCAGCAAATCTGTTCCTCTCCTGCATCTTTATCATTTTTGTGTGTGTGTGTGTGTGTGTGTGTGTGTGTGTGTGTGTGAAAGCAATCTGAGATACTTTGCCTAGATCAGAATCATTTTTGAAGCTTAATCAGTCTGTTGATTTCATTGTAATAGAAATAGTGTTGTAGTGTGGGTTCAAATATTTTGGAAGATTCTTACATAAATGTTTGCTCACACCGAATTATTGGTTCTTATACATGCCTTTGTGAATGATTTGCATATTAGTGATTATCCTGTCCGAAACTTAGGATTGCACGAGTTAACGTTCTTCTAATAGGTTTTATTAAATCAAAACATTGGAATAATTACTTTCTTTATTTAAATAATACACATATCACAGGGTACTATTTTTATTTTGCGAATGAAGGGATGAGATATGCAGAATGATAAGCTTTAGATTTCATTTATTATGCAGTTAAAAATCTGCATAAGACCTCTAAGTATGTAAATTATTTAAAGATCTTGCAAGATCATATCGAGGACATGCCAGGAGGTTATGCAAGGATGGTATTTTAATCATAAACTTGTTCATGGTCAAAACCATTGTGGGTGGCTTTACCAGATTCTTTGTATGTACTTCTGCATAGAGCCATCTACAAGTGCAAGTATATATGTTTTCATCGGGTGTTAACTAACATTCTGATTTATATATCTCTTTTTAGGCAATTCAATCATTTGTGGTTAATCTTTATGAAAGGCTCTAATTTTTACTGCTTCAAGTGACCCACGTAGAGCATCATTTGTTCGATATGATTTTGAGGAGCCTGTATGCAAGTTGTAGTATTTGGGATACTCAGGCCTTGGTGCTGATAAAGTGAGAAATAGGTTTTTAGAGGAGTAACTTGCCCTCCAATGTTTGGTAGCGGCGGGAAATCCAAAAAGAAAATTTTCAAGAGATGACACAATGTATAAATTTGCTTGCCAAGGTAGTATTTTTGAGAACAGAAACCAGATCTTGTTCCTTTTCTGGAATTTATATAAGATAACAACAACCTAACCCATGCCAAGCTACATCTAACACAACCAAATAATAATTTTTCAAAACTTTTTCCTGGACTTTTTTTTTTTAATTCTTGTTGGTTGCCAAAAAAGTGAAGAAAATATCCATTGTTTGGTACTGAAAAGAAAAGTCAGGAAGAGAAAACAAAGAGAAATAATGGGCCAAGAGTTTCTCCAACAATTGTAAAGTTTCTTCTTCTCCAAAGTTAGCAGTTTTGGAAAAAAATATTAACAAACAAGCAAATTGTTCGATATAACTTAACAAACTTTTAAGTTTTAACTATTTTCTCTGCAATTTTCTCAGTTTCTCAGTTCAAACATGAGAAATTTTCTAATTTATTTCTTTTCTTTTTTCTGCTGCTACTTTTCTTTTCTTTTTTATTTTTAAAATGATAGTCAAGCAGAGAATTTGTGCAATCGAATAGTAGAAAATTTTTATTTTTTCTTTTTCCATTAGATGAAAGTTTTATTTCTCTTTCACTTTCTAGTAGCTATAAAGGGCCTAAGAAATTAACAAATAATAGTGTATGGTTAGAGACTCCGGACAATGGTATACCATATCGGTCCAAACTGGTTGATACATCCCGTACCGTACCAGCAGAGAATTGGTTCGGTTCAGATTGGTTTTTCGAAAAATGGACTGAACCAGACCGAACCACCCAATACTGGACGGTTTGGTCCGATATGATGCGGTATAGTACTGGTTCGATCCAGTTCAACTAGTTTTTTTTTTTTTCTTTTGGCTATTGGGTGGGATTTTTTTGAATTTTTTATTGTCGGTATGGTCCAATGCGGTATGGTACCACCGTACTGTGTCGGTCGGTAACCGGCGTGGGTTCCAGTACCGTGTCCACGAACCTTGCTCCTGACACTTGGTCTGATCAAGATTCAAGCTTTGGGACTTAGTTTTGCAGGTGGAAAATGTTAGACACTTGTTCTTACTTAATGACTTTAGTCTCTACCTAGTGCTTAGAATTATTAGAGAGAAAGGATGCTAAGATAAGAAGAGTTGAGAGAAGAATGTAAGAAAAGAGGGAATTAAGAAATTCTTTTCAAATCTACAGCAGCCCAAATATCTTTCAAGATGCAAACCTTGACGTAGTATGTGCTTACCGTTAGATATAGGAGGTAGAATGAGGTGAGAGAGCTACAAGGATAAGATGAGGTGCTTTTGCATCCTACCTTTTAGTAAGGGATTTTCATGATGTTAGTGATGATGGAGAATAGTTCCTTTAGCTTTACGGTGATGGTGAAGATCATGACAGTCAAGTGGAGGATAGATTTGGTGTCGAAGGGCTGTCTCTGCTTACCTTTGGTCTTCACCCTTTAGTCATAAGGGGTGAGGGAAGCTATTTATAAAGAAGGAAAATTTTTATTTTTCCTCCTCCATGGTGAGATGACATATCAAATGTACAGGAGTGACTTGGGAGATTAAAATAGGGCCTATTAACAAAAACAAGCAATATGTATCATGCTTGAATCCGATAAAGGCTGATTTCTAATATGTTGAAACAAAGTATTGGAAGAGCATCTCATGTTCATAGTTGGCTTTTGGTTTTTCGGAATGGAATATCCTAATATGCATAACTACTTAGACACATTATGTTAAAAAAAAAATAAAACTAAAATAACATTTATTGAAGGTTAACAGTGTATGTGAAAGGAAAGTTCTTGTTCAAAAAAGAAACAAATGTAGGCAAGTCAATAAGAAGCATAATAAAATGGGAGAGGTTGGATGCCTCATTTTCTAATTGACACCATTAAGCAAAGTTCGCGGATTCGGTATCAGATTCTATGCCGGTTGCTGATCAGTACCATACCATATGGTACCGTACCGTACTAGATATAAAAAAATAAAAAAAATTCCACCCAACAGCACAAAAAAAATAAAAAAAAAATCGGGTTGAACCGACTCCGAACCGGACCAAACCGTTCGATATCGAGCAGTTCGGGCTGATACCATACCGAACCGATCGGTTCGATCTGGCTCAGATCATTTTTCGAAAATCCGGTTTGAACTGAACCAGTTCTCCACCAATATGGTATGGTACGGAGTGTACCAACTAGTTCGGACCGGTACAAAATACCATGCTATCAAGTACTAGAACAGTCTATTACCTAATAATTACATCATTCAGTCATAATAGTTGACACACCCTTTGATTATATGATGATGAAAGAATAAAATCAAAGGGCATGTTTGCACATTGTTTGATGATAAACAAATCCCCATGAAACAACAAGAAAAGAGGATTAAAAGTAAGCAGGTATATGTCCTCATTCTTATATTTCTCTAGCACAGAAAACCAAAGCCATCATGGTTCAGCTTATAGACACCCACATAATCAATCCACCTTTAGTTTGGGGCTTTGGGCTAACATTCCTTTGGTATCCTGGAAACATCCAGGAAGATTTATGCTGCACAACTTTTGAGAGATTGCAGGTGACAGATGGGTGGTCGAGGACCGCCTCGGCAAATGGCTTGAAGTTGATTTGCTATCTTAGCAAGGCCTTTCAGGTATCAACCACCCATGAAAAAGTTAATGAGGATTGAGGGGGGGCACAAAAATGCCAGGTACAATGGAACCTTCTCCATGCTTTGCAATGCACTCATCAAAATGAACAATAGCATGGTTTAAGTTCCAATACACAGATATGTGTCCTGCGGATATATAAGTTCAAGATATTTGTATAGTAAACCACAGGCATCATATCATCCAAGCGATGAGCAAGCATATGCTTCTTCCCTTCTATCTAATGAGATGCTGACCATCCTACAAGAGAATATTGTACTCCTGAAAAACCACAATCCACATTATACTATGTTGTGTCCGAGAGCTGGGGAGATTGACTGCCACACCCCTGGAAAACATGTTTGTAAAAAAATAAATAAAAAGAATGAGAAGCAATATTAATGACTACTAGAACTTTGACAATAATAATTTTGACAACAAGGGTACCAACTATCCAAGTTGGTAAAAGTCTCATGTCTTGTTACAGGGGACCTGGGTTTGTTCCTGCCCTCATTTTGATATTCAGCCTGGTTTCCATCCATCCTAGTTCTCAAAAATATTATCATAGTCATGACACTAGTACTAAAACAAGTGGTAAAGAATAATGCAATCTGTGACGAGATCATAACTGTAACAAGTATTACTAGTGAATCATCTAGGGATCAAAACTAGATGGAGTGATCTGCATTGCTTGTAGCTATCAGAGTGTGAGCCCATAGCTTAGCTTGAAAACATTCTCTTGTCAGGATGGTCAGCTAATATATGTTACAGAATGAACATACTGAACATATTGGCAGGCAAGGTGGAGAAGCATGTATCTGCTCGTTTCTCTAAGGGTAGGATGACTTTGAATTACTGGATGCATAGCAAGAAATAATCAAGAAAAATCGGCACTAAGGCCATTTGGCTATGGTGATGTTGACTGTGATGAGTGGTTTGTGGAATATGGAATTGGTTAATTCTATTTTTGGCAGGTAATTGTGGCCAGCATTGTCATTGTCTATTTTCATTGGTTGCACATTGTATTATGGTCATTATGTGATTTAGCATAAACTATGACATATCCTTATGGAATGCAAACTTCTGAAGATTCCTAGCTGATGCTTATGCTGAAATCTCTTTATTAGTTCTAGCCACTATTCTATTCTTTCTAAGTTCTTATGGTAGGATGTTGTTTCTGAATGTGTTCAAGGTGCTCGTTCTCATGGGAATTTGATTCTCTTTCTCTACTTTCCATATTGAAAGTTTAGTGTTTTGAGTGGCTCAAGCTCTTTCATCATATCCTTTGTCATTCGTTCTCAAAATCTCTTAGTAGGTGGTGGACATTTGCTGAAAAGTGTTTTAGACGTTTATAGGCACAATTATTGGAATTGTTTATTTTCTTTGAACCAGCATTGGTTTCTTGTCATTGGTTATTTTATGTCTTCTATGAGCTGACCTTATGGAATGCAAGCTTCTGAAGATTCTCTATTTGGTGCTTCTGCTGGGGGGTTTCTGTGTTGGCTTTAATGATCATCTTATTCTTTGCAAGTTCTTGTGGTCTTTTATGAGCAGGAGGCTGATAGAATTTATTCTATGTGTTTTTAAAGCATTCATTCTTGCAAGCCTTCTAATCTCTGTTCCTCTAGTTTATGTCGAAAATTGGACAGTTACAAGCCCTTTCTTCATAGCATATGTAAGCTTTCAATTTTCACTTGCAGAGGGTAGAGGGATGCTACTGTTTTTCATGTTCTCACAAGGCCAAACAATACTGAGGGTTTTGAAATGTCTCTGTATTGATCTTTTTGTTTGTTTTCTAGGATTTTGAAAGGAAATGATGCTGCTAGGATCCAAGGATTTAAAGGTTGATGCAATTTTTTGAGCTTCGACTATTTGGTGTTGAATGTGTGCTTACATTGCAAGTCCTGCATGATACTTGTACTATTTCAAGTGCAATTTGTCCCATTCATTTTTCTAGTTGTAACTATTGATCCCTTGTCCAACTTTTTTGGGCACCGATGAACAGCAATGCGGTTCAAGTAACATATTTACTAATTAGATTGTATTTATAGAATTGCAAGCCCTTGAACTGTGATTCTTGCGTAACTCCTCTTTTGTTCTTTTTTTTCTTTTTTTTTTTAATTTATTTACTCCTATTTTTTATTTCAAAGTTATGGCATGACTTGATAACATTATATATGTTTCTTAATGCCGAATCAACCTAGCATTTCTTCCCATTCTTTCTGTTATTCCTACTTCATTGAACATTTAACCTGAATCTCCTCAAGAACATCACTATCAGCAAGAAAGATTTTTCAGAATCATAACACACAATGATTTATTGAAAGCCTTAATGTTGTTGTGGATAAGTCAAGTTAGATTGTGGTGCAAGCTCTGGTTCTTTTGACTACTGTTACATCTCACGAGCAGAATGATCAGCTAATACACATTTCTCAGAAGCCATTGATTTCCATGCAACATTTACTACTATCTTGCTGTTGATAGAAACTTTAATACCTTTGATGATAGGTTATGAGAAATAGCTACAAAAATTGCTTAGGATGGTTGATTCAGGGAGCGGCCATGCGCCCCTTGATATATGAATGAGAAGTTTGCACCTTAAAGCTTCTCAACATGTCTCATTCCATCTTTTAATTTGTCTCTGCACCATCTCATAAAGACCAGAAAGTGTGTAATTAAAACAGAGCCCCAGCTCACCAAGCTTAGGTAGCGGAAGAGAATTCCATGCCGAACCACTTCCCATTGGCCATTAGCTCTTTTTGGTACTTGGTGCATCCCACCACTGTCTTGAAGCAGGTGGTTCTCTGTCTTCTGATATGGAAACCTCTGCAAGCTTCGATCCAGTGGCTTCAAGTTCTTCATTTCAGTTCTTCTGCAACTACTGTTTGATCCCAACTTCTCACTCAAAGTAGTATTTCGTGATTAATTAGAAGGATGGAGAAAGAGAATTTTCCATGAGACTCGAAAAGGGATTTAAATTTTTTATTTAGTGCATGTTTGGATATTTTTATAAAATTAGACTGAAAATTCTATAAGAATTAGATTTGTCGGCCCATCTAACTTGTTTTTCTAAAAATGTGTTCAAATCTAATTTAAATTTTACTCTTTAGAATAAATAAATAAAAGGATCCATGGAGGTTTTTTTTTTTTTTTCTATAATATTTGTGCTGTTGGTATAAGAATATGCTCAAATAGACAGCTCAATTCACAAATCTATACAATTACATTGAAAGAGGAGAAGCCAGGGCTCTCCCTACGTGCCATGTGTGTGCCATGTGTCGAGATCTTAACTTTCTACGGTGGATTTTTTTTTTTTGACAATATTTTTTTTTTTGCTTCAGATCCTTCCCAAGATCTCTTGAACCTTTTCGAACCCTCGCAGACATCTTTTTTCTTCTCGCTTTTCTTGCTGTCACCTTCCATCGGTCTCCACTATCGTCTTTCTCTTCATTGTCATCAGCGTCGGTCTTTTCCCTCAAATCTTCTTCAAATACTTTTTTTTCACAGATTTTCAAAAAAGAGAGATACTGACCTCCTTCCATTCTCTCGACGCCATCTCCCATCAATCTTCACCACCATCTTCTTTCTCATCATCATCCGCATCAGCCTTCCACTCCGACCTTTTTCAAGTGCTTTTCTTCTCCTAGATCTTTGAAAAAGAAAAAAGAAATTAATCAATTTATGCAGAAAAAAAATTTACCTTTTAATTTTTTCGACTTTTCTTTGTTTCCATTGATTTTTTTCTATTATTTTTTCTGATTTTTCCTCCTGGTTTCTATTTCCAGGAGTCTCAATCAGGTGGGTTTTTCTTTTTCCCAAGCAGTGGTGATTTTTTTTTTTTTTTTAATAGCTTTGAACCCTTCCCAAGCCCTCGTCTTACATGATTTTCAGTTCAATTTTATAAACAACAAGCCCTTACAAGGAATGATACACTAGAGTCTAGAGAAAGAGCAAGTAGTGAGTCTTTAATAATTTTACTGTATGAAGGATGATAAAACGGAGGAATAGCAACTACTAAATCTTATATAAATTTAGTGTCCATCATGATATGAGGATTTTTATAGTAGGGATTTTGATAAGTTTTCATATATCCTTGATGAAGATAATTTAGATACAGTTTTTTTCCCATATCACTGAAATATGTCGAGTTCCATGTTTCTACAGATACTCCATATGTTGGTATGAAATATTACTAACGAAAAATACCATAAAACCTTCTTATGCTAACGCGACGTGAGGTCTTGTGCAGTATTTATTATTTAATAGATAAGTTTAGTGTGGATTCCTTCAGAGAAAAATAATGTATTTATGTATAGGACCACACGTATTTAATGCATAAATCCCACCGGGTTTCACTTTTAAAATTTACATGACGGTATGGTTTAAATTTTACGTGAGTCATGGAGAGGAAATATATATATATATATATATTAAAATAAAGGTCCGAACTTCCGTTTGTCTCAAGACAATGTTTTTTTTTTTTTTTTTACTTCGAACCTTCCGCTTTGAGGTGGAGGTCGGTGGTGGCGATGGAGGCATGGACAAGATTGGGGACGTAAGAGCGGTCAAACGGATGCCTCTTCAATTAGACGTCGCCACCACCGCCGCAAGGGGAGTCGTGTAAGTGGGAGCATTGGGAGCTCCGATGCTACATTACCTCCTCCCTGGCCATCATCATCCCCGGTGTTGGCATAAACACCAAGCCCAACCTCACCCTTGAGACCTGCGCGCACTAGAAACCCCTCGAGCACCTCCAACAGCAACAGCAGGTCGCCTTCGATGAGTGATCGCCAGCCTCGATTGCCTCCCTCAATCGGTCCCCATAAGGTTTCACCTTCGTCCTCTCTCTATTTTCTTCTGTGATGATGGGAGTGATGGGGATTTAGGGTTAATAAAATCAAGGATCGTGTAATTTGATAGCGGAATTTGGATGGAACCGTTATTCTATCTTTGTGTCTTGAGAGAAAATTGTGTGTTTTTTCTTTTTTCCATATTTAAGATCTCTATATCCATCTCTGATTTCCGTATTTTATGCAGTTTTGTTGGTCGTTGGGGAAGATATATGCATCCCATTTATGTATGTTAGGCATCTCTGCTTCCACCAATATCTTTAGGATCTAACAAACAATGGTGCAAGTAGTGGAAATGGTGTTTTTCCAAAAGGATTGGATATGATTTCTCAGTGTGTTTGCAGTGTTGATAAGAGGAAAAATTGATTTGTTAGTTATGATGATAATGTTTAATACAGAGTTTCTGTATAACCATGGGTAGGATATTATATTGTATATACGTAAGTTGGGATGCTGCTGGAATTTGGGCTGGTGAGTGTGCAAGATTTCCATTCTAAACTTGAAAATAGTTTTACTTTCATAAATATATCTATTTGTTTCTTAATTTTTAGCATTTTATTAATTAAAATTTAAACTTAATAAGACTTTGATCTGCTTAAAGAATTGTGGTAGCTGGTAGGTTGAATTCTTCTTCGTACACATGTGCTTTGTATCAACCTCTAGGTAGGCGTGACTGATAAATATTTTCGAATTGAGGCCAAAAATCTGTCATGTAACATTGAAACGTAAGTAGGTCACTTGACTTTTTTGGCAAATCTTTTAAGGTCAGCTAAATGGATCCTTCTTTGGGAGCACCAATTCAACTTTTGAGCAAAGGCAAATGTCATTATTCTAGAACCAAAAGTCAAAATGAGATATATGTATTTAATAATTTATTATCCAAGTCATTTAACTTAATTGATAGTTAATTATATATATAAGATTATTGTAAAAATGCTAATAATAACCCATAATCCTTTTTAAAGAAATAGAAAAGAGATCCAAATCTTGGGTTAATGTGTTTCAGGTTGTTATGTAGAACATTCAAGTTTAGCGGTCACATATTCATTTACTTCACATTATATCTGTCCCCATTGAGTCCTTCACCATATATAAGCAACAGGCTCTGTCTAACACTGGATAGCCAACAGGCTTCGAAGATCAGATTATTCCTGGACAAACAAATCTGAAAGGTAACATATGCCATCCTACTATTCCAGGATGAACACTCGATCATACTCTGATAGATCGCATCCAGGAAAGAAGCTGGAAGGTAAGGATCACTGATCGCCCCCTAAGGACCTTATAGAAACAAAGGCAACAATATTCAGGGGAACAATAATACAAATCTTTCTTTTAATGATGATGTTATTACATATAATAGATGAACAGATTTAGTATTTAACAATATGGGGTGCAAATAGTACAATTATAGGAGCATACGTACACATGCTAGAAATGGCAGTGCTATCATTTATCTTATTCATATATGATGGCTACTTATGCTCACGTGGCAATTGATTTCTGATAATAAATTGATCGATGCTATACTCTAAATGAGTACTATCATAGTTATAGCCATCAATTTCAACCTATCTTGCATTCAAATTATTAGTCGTAACCAAAAAATGACATATTGATGGTACTATAATAAGAACATCGAGACTTAGGAATGAAATGGATTGGAAATGAATTGGCAATAAACTTAGGTATCGAATTTGTAGAGAAGGACATGATAAATGGATATGTCTAAGAAACAGACAATGAAATGCGATGCAATTGAAATCTAATAAAACTTTGTATTTGATGTTGTTTTAGTTGAAATCTAATGAATCTTTGTTACATTTTATTTGTGATATTGTTTGGTTTCTTTGATTTAATACTAGAATATTATCAATTATTTATTATAGAGTATGTTGTTCAAGTTTGTACAAGTTTTGAAAGTTTGTGCAAGTTTAAAACAATTAAACTATACTCATTTTTTTTTACTCTTAATGTCGGTAGCATATTATAAACATAGAGTCAGGCCCAGTAAATGACTCTATACTATATGGGCAAGCTAATCATCGATCATCGGCTATCTAGGATGGTTAGATATGTATTTATATTATTAATATCATATCAATAAATTATTTACATTGAATTAATTTTGATATATTGATTTTTCTTTTTCTTGTATTGGCAAAAGTCTAGCTTTCTCACTTGTTGACATAGAGAGCTGGCCTTACATTAGTCGACACTACTCGATATATGCATAGTGCCATTTCTGTGGCAGGCTGGATTTTATGGCCTAAGCCACGTTGATTTCATCCAACTAGATTGATATTTGATTACTACTTTCTAGAGTGATGGCATTCAAAAACTCATATATTTCACCTCTCGTATGGAGAGTGCACCATCATGTTGGAGGACGTTAGCATCCAGTTGGGTTTACTAGTTGACGGTCTTCCAATTATAGGTAGTACACACCATGATTGGCAGTAAGTTTGCTTAGAATTGTTAGGTATTATTCCACCACCGGATAAACTCAAGGGTTCACGGTTAAGTATGGTATACCTAGGAGAGTAGTTTAGTGAGTTATCTCCTAATGTAGATGATATAGCCATACAACATTATGCTAGAGCACATATTTTGCAGCTAATGGGAGGGTGTCTATTCATGAATAAATTAAATAACCTGATGTATATTATATTTTATCATTACTTGAGGATTTTGACTCTGCAGGATACTATAGTTGGGGTAGTACAAGTCTAGCTTGGTTGTATAGAGAACTATATAGGGCAAGTAGAAAAGATGTACATGATATTGCGGAACCTTTGATTCTATTGCAGTGTGTGGGCATAGGATAGGTTTCCATATATAGCTCCCAGTAAATTAGTCAACCTATCATAGATCTTATTATGGATTTGGTTGATTGAGATATATTGCTAAAGGATTCGTTAGCCATGAGGTAAATAATCAAAATTGAATACTAATTTTCATATCTAAGCATGTATGAATCATATGTGACTCACTTATCCTTTTAGATACATAGGTGGAGAGATGCTTTCTTGATAACACAAGTGTCCATCCATGTTCTAATGACGTATCTGTACCATCTCGATCATCAGAGAGCTGAGCATGCAAAAAAAGTATTTACATATATTATAATTATGTTCGGCATGAATTTATTTTAAATACTTACATCTTATCATGTTCATATAATGGTGACATGGTGACCGTATACTCCTAAGATCCTTGCAGAGCTATCAGATTATTGTTTTAATGGATAGGATATATGATGAAGCCAGATGCCATTTGTATGTTTTATGTCATAGAGTGGCACTATGCTCATAGAGTGATGCGCCAATTTGGGATCCGATAGTATATTCCACTTGATTGTGACATGGATGCTAAGTTGCATCAAATTGACCTTAGAGGACATTGGATCAAGACTGAAGCATCACTCATCACTACTTTGTTTAGTTGCAGGATAGTCAGCGAGATCAGGTTGTGGATGGTGTATTAGTTGATGGTACCATAGACATTTTATAACCCTTATATGCAGTGGTACCATCACATTTGTCGTATTGGTGCAATATTTGACTATCTGGTAAGAGTTTAGTTTTATTTCTTTATTCTTCTTAATGTTTATTATTATTTCTCATACTACTCATTATGTGCTTGTCTGTATCAAAGTGACAATCTAGCAAGAATTTATAATCTTACTCATCCAGACTCAATGTCTATATTCGGGCTTGTTATCTAGGAGATATGCATATTAATCCTCCATGCCATCGATGAGTATAGTCATATCTCCATGGGTGTCTATAGTCATGGCCTCGGCACATCAGACGACACTCCTTCACCTTTTCCACATCTGTCATCATCGGGAGCATCTCCTCCTACTTTGCACGGATGAGGTAGCTAACAATATACTGTCTCCCCATTTTTGATTCTAGAGTTCACTATATTCACTACATGCATGTCATCGGCCATATATATATATATATATATATATATATATATATATATATATATATATATATATATATATATATATATATATATATATATATATATATATATATATATGATCATATAAGCCAGTTCCAGTTCATTGAGGAGACTGCTGCATATTTTGAGTATGTGGCAGATGACATGAGTCATCAAGGAGTTTTATATCATGCAAGAAGCTATACAAGTGAGGAAGCTATACAGGAGGCTGTCACACAAATAAAACTACATATCAAGGAGCATGAGGGGCCTGGTGAAACTAAACCTATGCATCGTTAGAAGCAACCTGCATGGAAGAAGAGACGGCCATCATGTGGAACATGATTTTTTTGTTTTATTATATTTATATATCACATGGACATGATTTTTTTTTTAAAAATAAAGTTTACATTATTCTCTAAATTCATGATGTGTTGGTCATTATATTGTTGCTTCTAAAAATGGTAGAACATTAATGCAATGAATCTAAGATCAATCCAATTTCCCATGCAATGTTTAGGTGTTGAAAAGGACCAAATATTCATTCTTCACTGAAACAAATGAGGCATCAATTAAGAGGGTAAAAGCAAGTCTAATATATTGATCTTAGAATTAAAAATTATAACAAGTTGATACAGACCTAAGCAAATATAATGATGTTGTTTAGTTTAATATCCAAAAATACAATGATTTATTTGAACTAAGATTGCCTAAGAGCAATACAAATTGATATCTAGGACAAAGTCAGTAACCATGCGTCTGATCCAACTTGGCAACTTGGCTTAGTTCTACAAGTCCTGTAGGCCAACATCATGCATCAACTCAAAAAATCTAGCAGAAATGAATACATAATGGGTTTTCTCTCGCTTGTTCCTGCAAACTCATGGAATATATGAGCAGTGCTTGAACAACATTTAGTAGATGGTAATTCCTTCCCAAACATGATCGGTCGAATCAAACTTAGTTACAGACAAAGGCATGTAGTGTCAGTGTGCGATTATAGGAAAATCAATTTTCAAATAAAGCCATACTTCTTGGAAACCCAACCAACAAAAAATCTTGATCCATCACCACTGTGCCGTAGTAGACTGGATTGGAATGGGAGATAGTGGTGGTTGACTAATCAGATCGACTAGGCTCGACCGCCCATCTAGGTTTAAGGCGGTCGACTACCTCAAGGGGACTAGCCAATCAGATCATTTTGGAATGGGAGATAGTGACGGTCAATCGATCAGATCGATCCGGCTCGATCGCCTGTCTCAGTATAAGACAATCGATTGCCTCGGGAGGATCAATCGACCAACCTGATATGGTACGGATTAGATCGTCGATCGATCCATCTTAGGCAGTCGATCACTTTAAATCGAGGTGGGCGATTGAACCCGATCGATGTGGTCGATCAACTATCTAAGCCAATCGACTGCAATTCTATGCCGGCGATTGGGCTTTTTAATTTTTCTTATTTTTTTACTTTGGTGGTTGGGCTACCAAGTCTTTATCTTATCCTATCAATACCACAAAGCCTACAACTGGAAATATGGAGTGCACACATGCTAAGGTCAGTAAGTCAAGAAAGGATTTGGAGACATCTATTGATATGGTGGTTAAGAATAAATCCACATCCGATGGTTGGGATGGTGGAGATCTGAATTAGATAGCTTAAATAAGATATTATCTAGTGCTCCAGATGATATAAAAAATAAAGAGCCAGAAATATTCTCTATTTCAAAGGAATGGACATAGAAAAATGAGGTGGCAAGTAGTTCAGGTGATAGCACTTATATGGATGGAGGGAACCAAATATTGCAGGAACAATAGTCTAGTAATGAGAAACTAGCACTTGACATGGAAATGATATTACTTAAGCTAATGGAGCTATCTACTGATTGCCAGCATTTAAATTCATCACCAATCAACAGTCTAATATGATCGATCAGATTTTTTTGATTTTTATTATTTTTTATTTTTTTTGGTGGTTGAGTCTTCGAGTCTTCATCTTATCATATCAATACCATAGAGAACACAGCTGGAAATATGACGTGTACGTATGTTAAGGTCTATGAGTTGAAAATGGATTTGGAGTCATCAGTTGATATGGTGGTTGAGAATAAGTTCGCATCACATGGTTGAGATGGTGGAGATCTTAAACCAGATAGCTCAAGTAAGGCATCATCTGGTGATACAGAAAATAAAGAGCCAGAGATATTCTCTATTGTGGAAGAATGGGCACAAAAATGAGGTAGCAAGTGGTTCAAGTGCTAGCACTTATTTGGATGGAGGGAACCAAATATTTTAGGAATAATAGTTTGGTAACGAGAAACTAGCACCTGAAATGGAAATAGTATTACTTAAGCTATAGGAGCTGTCGACTGATCACCAATATTTAAATTCATCTATCAATGAATGCAATGCAGATAATATGATCACATATGGCTCTCCCTATACAAGTGCATGAGAATAATGTATAGGTGGAGCATCATAAAAATAATGTACATGTGCATGAGAATAATGGTGTTACTTGAAATACGATAGATTATAAGAAATCTCAAGTTCAAGATAAGTCTGGTCAAGATATCTGATTTCATTTGATAACTAGCTGAGTCATAAGAAAAAAAAGATTTGTTTACAATAAACCAAATTATATTACTCCAAAAATAAATAAAAAAAATAATGCATCATCGGGTGGAGCATCATATACTACAATCAAAAGCCAAAGCCTAATCATCCCCTAGAAGGTCCTTTGGTGGTAAAGAAAATTGAAGATAAAACTATTGTATTAACTGATCAAATCATACAAATCCCTCAACCAATTGTCTCATCATAGATGCCTCCATATTGTCAGTCTGTGCATCAATTCATACTGTGAGAGATATCTCTAGTGCATCTATTCGAACAGACAATGCTTACAAATCAAAAAATTGCTAATCAAATTGCATAGATTATGTAGGCTAAGCAGGATGTCTAGGCCGATCTCTATCTTCAGGTTAATCTTCTCCTTCACTATGACTTTTTTTTTCATTTATCTCAGCTACACATCTCCATATCCTATCAATAAATATATACCCCATACCCTCAGAGATAAGTGATTGTAGGTATTAGTGGGTCTGAGCTTAATAACTTCATCGTCATTAGTGATAGAGACATCAAATACCTCAAAAATAGTAGTCATAATAGCTTCATAGGATAAATAGGATTTTGGATGTTGAAAGTATTCATTCATATAATGTATCGTTAAATATGATAAATTAACCCTATCACCCAAAATAATCATTTTGAAGAGATAAATATCTAGATCCGATATATTATCTCTGTGACCTCTTTTAGGTAGAAAATTAAATATAAACATATGGTGAATGAGTTGATTATCAAACGGCAATATTGTGCATACGTCTAGCAGTTCAACCTAAACTATCATCCTCAAAAATAGTTTTAATAGAGACATGATAACTTAAATCAGGATGACTCCAACAAGTGCTATTGAAGTATTTATCACCATCTAATGAAATGTCTAACATTTAACCAAGAAGACTACTGTCAAACTCAATAATCTTTCCTTTAACATATCATGAAATAGAATAAGTTGAACGATCAAAACAAAAATTACTATAAAAATATTTAACTAGATTATGATAGGTTGGCTTGTTCAGTGCAATCACAGATAATCAATTCATCTTTTCAAATAAAAATCTAATTCAAAAATCATCAAAATAATTTAAATTTACTATCTTTCTCCTACAACTTTTTTTTGAAAAAATTAGATCTAAATTTTTTACTATTCTCATTATTCAAAAAATAAATCTTTTTTTGAAGTCATTAGGTTGATTTGTAGGATAGGAGCGAGGATGTTAAGAATTTTAGGGTGGGGATGAGGGTTTGGCATTAGGATAGATTAGAATAGAGGATATTTTTTGGATGAGTAAGGAACAGGGGGGATCGGATGGATAAATAAGTTTAGAAATCATAGGTTCAACTCGTCATTTCAATAAAATCATGGGTTCAACCCATGATTTCACCAAAATTATAGGTTGAACCTATGATTTTATATGTGGCATCCCACGTTATCTAAGCAGTCATAGATCCATAAATAAGTTTGGTTTTATGATAATTTTGGAATTAATTTTTAAAAAATATATATTTTAGAAAAAAATCTGAAGCTTGAGACGGATCAAGCTTTCATGATTTTATTTATTCTTCTTGTATCCAAGCCAAGTAGCTAGAGATTCAAGCTTGACTCAATTCAAAATACTTGATCTCAAATTTCAACTTGAGATTGGTCAAGCTTTAATACCTGAGGTCAAGCTCGAACTTTTCTCGATAGGTAAAAAAGATCAATACTTGAGATGGACTTGATTTGAATATCAATTGAGCCATACTTGAGCTCAAATTTGAGCTTTGATCATAAATAAAAAAAAATATGATTAAAAATTAAGAGTTAGTTTAAATTAAAAATATATAAATATTATATTTTAAATTATTAAATTAATAAAATATTATATATAGAGAGGTAGATTAGGCTTCGATCGACTGGATCCCAGTCTATATCTAATCGATAGATATTATATATATAGAGAGAGAGAAGAGTAGATTATGTTTCGATCGATCAGATCTTAGTCTATATCCGATCGACTCTCCAATCATTAGATCGGCATACATCTCCAAGATAGGTGTCTGGACAAATGAAGGATTTCTCTCATCCCGTTAGCTGATCTGATATTGTTTAAAAAAATAAGCTGAAAGAATTAAATGAGACCACATCATCGTTTCCTTCTTCACGTCTCTTCTCCACTTAAGACTATGATACTACTTTAATGGGGATGGGATTAGCAGAGAGAGAGAGAGTATATCTTCTTATTTGAAATGAAACTCTTTCCTCTTTCCCATCGATAAAACCTCTTTCTTTCTCCCTCTCTCCCTCTATTTTCTCTCTCCCTCTATTTCTTCTCGGAAGAAACTTCTTCCCCGCCTCTGTCTGATGTAAACAGTCCAGTCTATCTCTCTCTCCATCGCAAATATGTGGCCGGCTCTTTCTCTGATGCAATCACATCGTCGGCTCTTTCCATCACAAAAATATTGCCGGCAATCTCTCTTCAGTGCAAACATGTCGTCGGCTCTCTCTCCATCACATCTCCATCATAAATAAGTTGTTGGCTCTATCTTTGATGCAAACACATCGCGGACTCTCTTTTCAATGCAAACACCATACCGATATTTACTTCTCTCTCTTCCTCCCTTTCTCTCTGGCACAACCATCTCGTTGGAATTGTTTGGGATATGCTCAATGGTATCTTTTTACCATTGTTATTTTATTAGAGGCTAAATATTTTGGTGGATACATGAAATATATATATGATATTGTAAAAAATTTATGATATGGAAAATATAGAGGTTGTTCAATTATGAGAACCCACACATAGCTTAATTTATCAGAGGATTGATGGTTATATTTTAAAATTTTGATTCATTGGATAATAATTAAACAATCATATCTAATAATATTATTCATGTATTGTTTGGATAAAAAAATATTTATTCAAAAAATATTATTCTCAAAAAGAAAGTAAATAAGTTTTTTTATCACTAATCTCTGATAAAGTCAATTAAATATTATCAGTCAAGTTAAAACATGAGACTTACTAATTAAAAGATTTTTCAATATTCAATGATTATGCTTATACTTGTGTAAATGACAAATGATTAACTTTTAGTATGAGCTGTAGTTTGAGATGCCTTGTTATATCTCTGATATATATTAGTTACTATAGCATTTCTTTTTAATAGAATAGCACTAATTTGAAAGTTGATATTTAATACGGTCTCAGTTTGATATTTATCAGTAAAATTTAGCTATAAATTTGAATGAATGTCACTTATACTAACTGTATTTCATTAGCAGTAAGTAAATTGAATTACACATATCATGGATGTGGAAAGTATATATGATGA
The DNA here is from genome assembly GCF_000442705.2 of Elaeis guineensis. NCBI lineage: Eukaryota > Viridiplantae > Streptophyta > Magnoliopsida > Arecales > Arecaceae > Elaeis > Elaeis guineensis. The sequence goes on along the minus strand of NC_026001.2, from coordinate 90,078,352 downwards.
CAATATGACAGCTATTTTTAGCACACCAATTACTTTTGTAAGGGAAGGAAATAATGTGCATGATTATATTTCACTCGATGACACTCTAAACTCATTCAACAATGATCATATAGAAAGGGCTTCTTAGAGAGAAGATTATATTGATCAGAGTCTAGACTCAAAAAATACTGAAAGTTTAGCATTGCATAAAGGTATAGTTTTCAAAACTCAAGAAGAAGCAATAAAAGCCTACAACCAATATGCGTATAAGAAAGATTTTGGTATTCGAAAGAGTTCATCATATTGATCCTCCAAAGATAAGGAGATTAGTAGACAAGAATTTACATGTTATAAAAAGGGGTATATAAGTCTAAGATTAACATTACAGTTGATGGATAAGATCATACAGCACAAATTATGCCACGTAAAGAACGACAGAGCATTCGCACTGGATGTAAAGCAAAAATACGCATTAGAAAGACTGAAGTTGGTAAGTGAGAGGTTACCATGCTTCACGATATTCATAATCATGAGCTTATTCATAGCCCATCGAAAACTCACTTTTTCCAATCACATAGAAAGATCACCTCAGAAGATAAGGACTTTATAAGGACTTTATATGATCAAAATATTTCAACCGAACAAATCATGGGTGTCATCTCTCAATTGTATGGAGGTATACGAAATATAAGCTTCACTAGGAAGGATTTGAGCAACCTATATAACTATATAACGAATGTTTATGTTTTATTTCATTTTTTTTAATTCGTTTGTTGAATTGTTTGTTGATGATGTTTGTGTTTTAAAATGATGTAAGATGTGAAACGAAAGATCGATGAATCATTCAATGACCATTCAATGAACCAAAATCATTTTGAGACCATTCAGTGATCCGGATAAGTTTTAGATGACTAAAATCTCTTTTACGTGACTAAACCCTCCCTAAACCCTTCCTAAATCCTCCCGAAACCTTCATGCTACAGTGCTGAAGGGTGACTAAAATCTCTTTTAGGCGACTAAACCCTCCCTAAACCCTTCCAAAATCCAAATGCTACAGTGTTGGGTCGTGACTAAAATCTCTTTTAAGTGACTAAACCCTCCCACAACCCTCCCACAACCCTTGAGTTATAATGCTGAAGGTGCCTTCATGAACCATAATGGTTAATAAATGATTGATGAAGGAACTAGGCACCTACATGAAGCACGTAGGCGCCTTCCTTCCAAATTTATCAAGACACCTTCGATGCACGGTTTTAGATTGATTTGTTCCATTCGATCAGATCCAAGTTCACCAAAGTTTGAAATTTTGACTTAAAACCAACATTCTAGCTCCTCTTGTTCATCTTCTTTCCCTTTTCATGATTTCGTTCCTCTCAAAATTTTTAGCTCCCATCTCCAAATCTATCTCACCATCTCCTCTCACATCTCAAATCTCAAACCAGAATCTTCTCCCCACCTCCTTCTCTAATCTTTAGTGTGGTCAACTTTGAAAAAGGATGACTCCGAAGATGTATCTTCTCCAATACCAAATAGCAACCAGAAGTAAAGAAAGTAGAAGGAAAAGAGATGCAAGAGAAGCAATAACTCTAGCCTCATCACCTCCTCCAAGATCACCTCCTTTGAGAACTCCAGTAAGTACCAAAAATATTCTCTCTAGTCATATTGTAGATATGAATTTTCTAAATTCAGAAGGATTTTAAATTGCAAATTTGATTAGAGGTATGGGATAAAAATTCATCTGCATAACTGAAGTCCCAGTGTTTATAACATTAGTTAGGGAATTTTATCAAAATATCTTATTTGGAGAAGATGATACCATATCATCTTCAATAAAAGGAAAGAAAATTGATTTTGATAATGAAATATTTGAAGAAATTTTAAAACTTTCAACCGAAGGTGACCTACTAGATAATATAGAGGATAGAAGCATAAGAATAGAAATTATTTTTAGGATAAAGAACCACGGTCAATTCCATAAAATCTATGGACGACACTAAGACATTAAAATGAGACTCCTCCATATCATTGTTTATTAGATTATACAATCTAGAGCAGGAGAATTTGATATTGTAAGAGAGAAGGACTTAACAATCATGTATCATGTAGTCCAATGTATCTCACTCAACCTTTCAAGAATGATTATCAGGACTATACAAGAGGCGATCGGTAGAGCACAGATATTCTTACCTTATGCTATGATTTTAACCCATATCTCTAAACATTTTGGGATAAGGATTCAAGGAGAACAATTAACGAAATTAGGTAAAAGTAGCAAAATCAATAAAGAAGCCCTCAACAGAATGCAATGGTTGAAAACTGATGATGATCAATAGACTAAGAAGGGTGGAAGCAGAGAAGATATTGAGAAGAATATTTCAGCTGAGGAAGAGAGACCTTGATTTAGTAGGGGTGGAGTAGGACCTTCCAGATCTATGGAGCCTACGAAGCCTAGAAATGTTGATCAAATGAGGATGACTCTAGATCTGATCAGTGCTATCTGCACGGATGGATCCGACCGACACACATAATTCTTCATTCGAGCAAAAGTTAGACACTTTTATTTCAATAATATAGGATATAAGACAGGATATTCATAATTTGATCTGTCGTGTTGAGAAACTAGAGAGAAATTCACCTCACACAGATATGCAACATTAGCTAAATGAGATTATCTACACTCTTAGAGTGCTCCAGACTGCAATATAGATAGAATCAGATAGGATAGAAAGATAAAATATTCTCTCTACTGGGTTGGCTATAATCTTGCAAAATATTATCTGAATTGACCAACAGATAAATATTCTTGTTTCGAGTCTCCCAAGTCAACCCAGTCAGCCTCCTCCTACTCAGCCATTCTCTTCTCAGTCATCTTTCTCTAGACCATCCTTATCTACCCATCGCTATCATCCTGCTATCCAAACTAATCCTAAGGATTAGAGTGTGTCGACATCATCTTGGTTTTGTGTGTTGTGATGATGTAATGATTTGTATGCTGTATTTTGGTTATGCTATGAATGTACTAATTTTTATATCGAACAGATTAGTTTATATATCCTCTATTGAATGGTTTATATATGAATAAAAAAATGATGTAGCATGATGCATGGAATCATGTACTCACTTACCTTAGTTTTAAGTTGGATAGATGTTATATGTAAATGATATACATAATTTATTCCATCATTAGGTTATATATATTTTTGAATGAATGTATGACTTTCAAATCCATCATATGGATTATCCCAATCGAGGTTTTACTAAATTAAAATACAGTGATGCATTATCTCCAATAATCCGGAGCGGTCTGAAGCTTAGCAACACATTGTTAATGAACAATAACCTATTTTATGCACCTACTACAATTGGATTGGCTCAGTAGAAAACTAGGCCGATTAACCAAAGGACTAAGTCGGCTCAGCAGGCATGCCAACAACTATTGCAAAGTTTCAAACCACTTATCAGAGTCAGATCTCTACATTGCATCTATGTAGGTGATCGGATCCTCGTTGTTCTTATTAAATTCGAGAGCTGGAAGAAGAGATGTATATGATACAACTTGAAGGGTTCACATCCGCAGATGAGTCTAAGGTGTACAAACTGTGATAGTTGACTGTAGGCTTTGTCATTCTATAATGATTGAGAAATTGGCCCTGCTAGGTTTTGTGCGTCTAATATTACATTGATGATTATGAAGTTCAGATATTTATTCTATATCAAATTAATATTGTGTGCCGAATCAAATCCATGCCAAGTAATGCACTATGCCAAGCAGGCACCGTGCCATCTAATGGTCCATACCAAATATGACTCTATATCATGTTTATTATGTTATTGACGCAATGGATTTGTTGAAATCTGAATTTGTTCTTTATGTTTGTTTAAATTTGTTAACAGGTTTATATCATGTTTATATCATATTTATTCTAGGTTTATAATAGGATAAACACAAACTCTAAATAATAAACGTAAATAGGCCCAGGATAAATATAAATTCTAAATAATAAACACAAACAGGCCTAGGATAAACACAAACTTCAAAGGATAAATACTAACTCCTGCAAAAATAAACACAAACCATCCCAGGATAAACACAAACTTCAAATAATAAATACAAACATGTCCAAGATAAACACAAACTGTCAAGGTTGCTCTTTGCCTTTCATGATAGGATAAACACAAAGTGCTATAGAATAAACACAAACTCTATATAATAAATAAAAACTATGGATAATAAATACAAATTTTGAGATGATAAATAGAAACTCATATGGGTAAACACAAACTCGGGTCCGCCTAGGATAAACATTAACTGAGGAGAAGAGAATGAACACCAACTCCACAAACCATTCTAGGATAAACACAAATTCTAAATAATAAACATAAATATGCTCAGGATAAACACAAACTAACAAGGTTGCTCCTTGCCTTTCAACATAAAGTGCTCCAGAATAAATACAAACTCTGCATAAACTATGAATAATCAACACTAACTTTGGGGAGATAAACAAAAATTGCCTGGGATAAACACAAACTTGGATCCACCTAGGATAAACACTAACTAAGGAGGATAAACACTAACTCCTATAGAAATAAATACAAATAATTTTAGGATAACACAAACTTCAAATAATAAACACAAATAGAAATCTGCTTGCTCTCTGCCTTAGGTGGTAGGTTAAATATAAAGTACTCCAGAATAAATATAAACTTCGTATAATAAACAGAAACTATGAATAATAAATATAAATTTTGAGGTAATAAATAGAAACTATCTAGGATAAATACAAACTTAGGTTTGCCCAGGATAAATACTAACTGAGGAGGATAAATACTAACTCCTGCAAAAATAAATGCAAACCATCTCAAGATAAATACAAATTCTAAATAATAAATACAAACAGACTCAGGATAAACACAAACCGCCAAGATTGCTCTTTGCCTTTCATGGTAGGATAAACACAAAGTGCTCTAGAATAAATATAAACTTTATATAATAAACAAAAACTGTAAATAATAAACATAAATTTTGAAATGATAAACAAAAATTGTCCAAAATAAATACAAACTTTAGGACAAAAAATTTCTATTTATTATACATAGTTTATATTTATTATTCAAGATTTATATTTATTATAAAAAAATTTATATTTATCCTAAGCATATTTGTATTTATTATTTGAAGTTTGTATTTATTCTGAAATGGTTTGTATTTATTTACACAGAATTTAGTATTTATCCTATCTTTTTGTTGTTTATTCTCGGTGGATCTTTGGATCGCTCAACTTTTTGATCCTAAGTTTTGGATCACTCAACTTTTTGACTCCGAGTTTGTGTTTATTTTGGACAGTTTATATTTATCACCCCAAAGTTTGTGTTTATTTTGCAGAGTTTGTATTTATTTCAATAAAATTTGTATTTATCATTCAGAGTTTCTGTTTATTATTCTAGAGTACTTGGTATTTATCCTACCAACGGTTGTATTTATCCTACCCAGGGTTATTCATAGTTTGTATTTATTCTCTCAATATAAACATAAACAATGAGATACATGGTTTGTGTTTATTTCAGTAGGATTTATGTTTATTATTCAGAATTTCTGTTTATTATTCTAAAGTACTTGGTATTTATCCTATCCACGATTGTGTTTATCCTACCCAGGATTATTTGCAGGTTATATTTATCCTCTCAATATAAACATAAATAATAAGATATAGGGTTTGTATTTATTCTAGCAAAGCTTGTGTTTATTATTCAAAATTTTTGTTTATTATTTTAGAGTACTTGATGTTTATCCCACCCACGGTTGTATTTATTCTATCCAGGATTATTCATAGTTTGTATTTATCCTCTCAATATAAGCACAAACAATAAGAAACAATATCATAAACATAGAAACAAAATCAATCCCCCTGTAAATAAGCACAAATTGATTTGGAACAACTTCGAACACAAAATTATCTAAGAAATAATTTTCACAATGAATAATTATCAAATCTGTCAATAAACATAAACACAAAAAATTGAAGAAACATAAAGAACAAACCCATATGTCCAAAAATCCATTATATCAATCATAGAAAACAAATTTGATTCACACCCATTACTGAATATTCATATACATCAAATTAATAGTGCTACTAATAATAGAATATAAATTTGAATACAAATTTTTGAATGTACTATTATGAATTTATACAAAATATTCACAGGATTCATACAAAATATTCATAATACATCCATGATAGCAATAGCACAAACTAGGGCGTTCTCAACTCGCAACCCTTCACGATCACCTATGCAGTATATCTGACATGTAATTCTGAAATACGAGCATCTATAATTGTGATCTTCCGCCCCATCATCAGACTCTCCATAAAATGCATAATATATATGGCACATCAGACCTACAAAAAAATTATTTTATGCTCACAGTCAATAAAGCAAATAACTGATATGATGAAATTAAATTCACACAGATGTATCTTAACATAAATAAATGATTATAACAATTATCCGACATCCTGCTATGGACAATCAACTAAATGGAGTGGCCAACCACCCATATCAATAGAGTACATATATCTCATGCCATCTCAGTCAACCAGATCATCTGCAATCACAATATTGGTAATCAACTGTATTGTTAGCAATACATAAGCATGCACAACATTCGATAAATATTCGATAGATATGGTCATTACTCACAAATCTTTTAGCGACGCTCCTGTACTCTGTACACTGATAGTTATGTAGTGTCTAAAATATGTGCTCTCTATATCAATGATAAGCAAGTGCCAGTGAAACGATGAGCATATGGGCATGAACATTTGCTTGACTTCAACCAATGAATGAGGCATAAAGTTTCACACAGCTTTGTCAGAAACCTTTCATGTGTCCAGCAACATGCTCTAGAATAAAAAAAGTATTGAAACATACATTAGACTACACAATACTACAATACATGATATTGCATGAAGAATACAAATAAGTACCATAAAGAAAGGTCACAACATAAAGATAAACTGCAAATTAATTGAAGGACGTTGTTGCAGGAGGGACCAAAAAATATCTATGACCTATATAATTCATTGCAAAAAATAAAAATTAACTTACATATATGTTTGATTTATCCAACTTAATGCATAATACTTACATCGTCGTCAATTAAATTTTCAGATAGGATGTTATGAACTTGCAGCCGGTTGATGATGCCGATGCCATCAGTCCAAACCAATGACCTATATGGTATAATTAATGTCAAATCTAAAAACAAACTTAATTTGAAAGGTATCAAAATTTTATAAATAATGGAATGACATATCGATTGATTTTTTATTCTAAAAAATCGAAGACTTGCCTATGCTACCCATCATCCAGAAGCTATAATTCGGAGAAGTCATGGCTAGTCTCAAAAAATTTTTAAATATTGCATGAGTATGTTGGATGTCGGATGTGAATGAAGTATGAATATTCTACCAAATCAAAACTCTACTTATCACGTCGTCGTCCCTACGGTGAACTAACTTCTTCCTGGGCTTTCTTTTGGGATCCAGAGTAGCTGAAGGCAAGGGAACGAAAGGACTGTATAGGAAATGGGAGCCTCGAACTGTTCGCTTCTACTTCGTAACCCATCTCTAAGCATGCTATGGGTCAGCATGCTCCATAGGTACTGTCGGGCTATCAGCACTCACAAACTCAATAAGCGGCATATTTGTCGCCACCCCATGAATGCTCCCCTCTGCATCCTTGGTCCCTTCAGTACTCTTCAATACCGTCTGCAACTCAAAAATTAACTTGCCCTTCTCAACGAGCATTCTTCGGAGCTCCATCTTCTCGACATCATCTCAAGCCCTCCCCCTCCTCACCTCCACAAACATGCGTTAGTATTTATGCATGTGCTCCATCTGAGGATAAATACATAATTACATGCATCAACAAAGAATTTTAAAAAAAATTAATTACACGACAAGTCAATACAGCGGTAGTGCTACATACGCTGCTAGCTGTACTCCTCTTCCTACCCATCTTACTTGTTTCACCTTTAGCTCTATCTACTTGACTGGTGGAAGGTCTCACTTCAAGGAGCAACACCTCATCTGGTGATGCTCGAAGTGGATCTCGAATTTGCAAATAAAAATAAAATAGTTGATCCCTAATCTTACAAAAGAAAAAAGAATATCAAACATCAAAACTAATACTACATCTCCATCTTTTAGGCCCTTCAAGACCTCTTCTAAGTGGGCCCTTTTTCTGAACTGGGGTTTCTCTTAGTTCAAGATTCAAAAAAGCCGATCGAAAATAGATGATTTGACTATGCCTGTTCTCTCAAAAAGTTAAACCTGAAAGAAAAGCAATCACATGAATGCCAATATAATGATAATCAAAATGGAATAAGAAGATAAAAGGAATAACTTAACATCTTTTTTATCATCAGAACTGTAACATAATCATTAAAATAATCGGTGCTCTCTTTCGCACCTCTCTTTCTTTTCTTTATCTTCTCAGTAGCCCTTGGAATGAATTTCATGAGCTGCTTGTGGACTGCTCTGGCCCATGCAAAATGGCCAATGTCCCCTAAGGGGTCAACAGTGGAGAAGATCTACAGTGCAATGCTAAGATTTGATAACGAAAATAAAATTGTATCCAAAAGATATGAAATAAGCAATTGCATCATGGATCGGATGCTATTAAAAGAAGAATTAGACAACAATTCTTTGATCCTATCTTCCAATACATCTCCTAACTATCCCCCCTACAAAATGCATGGTCCTAACCATACTATGGGGAGCTGCCTTCTTCATATCAATGGCTACCCCATTTAGGGGTACCCCAAAATGAGGACGATGTCCTCAACATGGAAGATCAACATCTGCCCTCCCAAATGAAATTCTCTTCTGCTCTCGTCCCAGCAACTGAGGAGTTGGTTTACAACTGTCCACTCCTGTGCGATGACTGGGATGTCAAGCATATAGTGGAAGGGTGTTTGCTATATCAATCTTTTGCAGGCATCCATCAACAGCTCCTGGAAGTTCACATATCGTCATAGATAGCAGCTACAATTTATCAATCAAAGAAGAGCTTTTTTTGAGAGCTCCTCTCTCGACTCTTTGAGGACTTCGAACGAACCATCTGTAAGAACCAAAAGAGATCAGTTATAACTTATTTACTATAAAAATTAAAAATTAAATATGTTAACATAATTCTGCAACATTCATACAGTTCTTTGAAAATTATAACTCAAAAGTAAAAAGTGGTAAAAATATACTCACATTATATAGAAGAGGGGATCTTTGGCTGTACGTAGTGGCGGCAACGGGTGGTGGTGGCACCGATTGGGTGCAGCAGCGAGTTATGGTGGTGCCAGTTAGGAGCGATAGCAGGTGCTGGTGGTGATGGTTAAGGGCGGCGATGGTGGGTGCTATCGAGGAAAGTTGGGGTGGTGCCAGGTGATGGCAGCAACGATTGGGGGTGGTCGAGCCTGGTGGCGGCATCAGTTGGAGGTGGTGTAGGCTGGTGGTGGGTGGGGGTGGAGAGTGAGAGTTGGGGTTTGGGGAAGAGCTGACGATGGGAAGAGGTAGTGGGTGGGGGTTGGGGAAGAGCTGACGGTAGGTTGGGTTGGAGAACTTGGGATTGGGGGTGTTGGAGGTTGGGGGGAATAGCCGATGGCAGCAGTTAGTAAGAGTTGGGAAAGAAGGAGAGAGAGAGAGGGGAGAAGAAGGCCAGAGTTGGTGGTTAGAAAAGAGCCGATGGTGGGGGTTTTGGGTTGGTTAGGGTTATGAATGGGAGAGGGGAGAAGAGAGTTTTGGAAAAAGAGATGGAAGCAGAAGGGGAGAAGAGGGTTCGAGAGAGAGATAGGAGTGGGGGAGAGAGATTCGAAGAGATGACAGGGGGGTGCATGGGGTGGCGTCACATCACAATCAATACGTGCTTTCTTTCCGTCGCATCTCTCTTTTTTTTAAAAAAAACATACCAGGTCAGCTAACGGGGTGAGAAAAATCCTCCATTTGCCCAGACATCCGTCTTGGAGATGCGCACCGATCCAACAATTGGAGAGTCGATTGGGTATAGGCTGGGATCTGATCGAGTGGATCCTAGTCTATCTATATATATATATATATATGTGTGTGTGTGAGAGAGAGAGAGAGAGAGACAGAGAGAGATTAGGCTTGTGAACCTTCAAGTTGAGTATTTTGCTACATGAGCTTAGTTTGAAAAATTGTTTGAGTTACTCGAGCTCATTGGAAGCTCAATAATAATTGAAACAAGTCAAGCTTGAACCCAAGTTGAGGTGGGGCGACTTGTGAGCTGCTTGGCTGATTTGCACCCCTGCTTATATTTCTTTGATTATGGGATGCTTGTTCGTTTAATCATGGGATCATTATCCCCTTACACAATATATATATATACAACTTCTTACTTATTCAAATTTGAAATTCAAAATCTAATCTAGATTATCTAACTTTTTCATATTCTATTGTTCTTTAATAACTCCTCATATATATTACATAGTCTTATTTTAAGCTGATGAAATTGTTTGCATGCACCCTCTTGTTTGATCAAATTTCCTCTCAAATTGGCCAAAACTTTATTCACAAATGTTGGCAAAATCTTTTAAAATATAGAAGAAATAGTTACAAATTATAGTTACACATGCGATCCACATACTCAACTCTAGCCTCCCTCCTTACAAGTGTTATAGTAGCTTATAACCCCATATGATGCATGGAATATGATTTTTTAAATAATATTTGATTTTTTATTTATCTATTTTATTATATCTATTTATATATATTTTAAAAACCCATAATATCGATGAGACACAGTGACTATAAGCATGGAAAATTAAAAAGAAAATAGAGTCTAATGATGCTTAGAGATGGAAAATTAGGAACCAGTGAGAGAAAAGAAACTCGAGACAGATAGAATTAAAATCAGAGTTTAGAAGTTCTATTTGCACCCAAACATCTCTCAAACTTGATCTCCCAAAGAGGAAGATGAGTTCTGATTGGACTCATTCTTCTTCTATTATATTTTTTCTGAAATAAGGATTTTATTATATTATCATCATGTGGAATTTGCACCCAAATCCCTCTCAAGCTCGATCCACCGAGGAGGAAGATGAATGTATAATTATGTATATTTTTTGGTACACCGAAACATGAATCTACTATATATAATTAAAATGAAAGATTTAATATAAAATAACTATCAGAATCAAATGCTGATGTCATCTTTTTCTTAATAAAAAAAGAGAGAGAACCTGTAGGCTTAGATGTGGTGCTCCCAAGCCTTGAAAAACCAGATGAGGAGCCATGATGTTGGCTCTATGAGTCTAGGATCGGTTTGGATCCTAGAACTAGGATCGATTTGGATCCTAGGGTGAAGATTCGGCCCTTCACATTCTTGAGGCCCAGTAGATTTGAGTCTTTAGTGGGCTAATCCATATTTGGCTAGATTTGGATCCAAGAAGATGAGAACATGTCAAGTCATGAGTGTACATAGGCTTGAATTGAGTGCAATCACATTGGGTTAGCCATAGAAGTTTTTGGGCTAGGATTTGATCTATTTGTATATGTGTGTGTGTGTATGTAATTAGGTCAAATGAAATAATAAGGGGAATGAAAAGAGCCTTTCTCCCTACCTCTCTCCTCTCTCTCTCTCTCTTGTTCTCCATGCCCTCCTCTCTCTTGAAAAAACCCTAGCCGCCCCTAAGGTTGAAGGTGGACGCCCCAAACCGTAGCGCCCCAATCCCTAGCACCTAGATCTTGCTGCCTCTCTCTTTGTGGCTGCCATCTCCTGCTTGAACGTCCCTTCTTGGTTGATTTTGTGCTGGTTTCAGATCTTCACACCCCTTTAAAAGATTCCTAATAATTGGTATCAGAGCCAGATTGATACCGAAGTATGCAATTGATATCAGAGCCAGATGGTACCAGGGTGCATGGTTGTCTAGCTTGCGGTGGTGGTGCTCAAGATTGAAGAAGATAGAGAAGACAGGCGCAATCAAGGTGGAGATTAACTACCAAAGATTGATCGATGCTATGTTGTGCAAGGAGAAACCATCTATCATGTAAGATACCAGTGGGAGCACAGTGCGAGGTGGAATTTTTGGTGGAGGTGGATTGGACACAAGATGGAAGACTCGAAAGGATAATAAGCGACGTTGCCAAGAGGCTACCCCGAGCAGGTGTCAGATCATAGTATATGGCAAAAATGAGATCGAACGGCCTATCTTGACTCTCATATTTGTCTATTCATGAGTAGCAGATATTTGCTTCAGAGCATGGGGGTGAGATCATATAGAAGCATTCAGAGTTAGGTGGAGGTCGAATATCGAATCGAGATGGAGATTGTTGAAATTTGGTACCTTGAATTTGATCCACAATAATGAAGATCAGATGTAGAGAAGTCTAGCATGCAGCGCATGATGCGAGGAATCTGGAATAGGTCTGAAGATGTAGGGCATGCAGGCCTACTACAGGACAGGGCCAACAGGCACATGCAAGCCCACGAGATGCACAACCCAGGCCCAAGCGGGCGGGCGGACGAGCATGGCCCAGGCAGGCATGCACCCTGTGCATGGGGAGCAAAAATCTAATGCGGTTCATGGTGGACCACGTGAGGGAGTCACGATCCATGCGAAGCGATATAGGGGCTAAAAATCATGGTGCATGAGCTGATTTGCACAATCCAATGGCCTAGAAAGTTCATAGGGTGTGATCTGATGGTAACGATCATGAGCAGGCATGATCAGGTGGGCAAGAGCATGATCGGGTGGCTAGAAAAGTGTGTGAAAGCGATCAAATAGCCAAGACATTTTTGGACTTCGATCAAGATTGTGACTTCAATCTGAAGTGGGTTTTGGCTCTATAAAGGAGACCTCACAGGCTGTGGAGATCAAAGCGCACAGCAGAACATCATAGGAAGATCGAGAGTGGGTCTTAGGGAGACTGAGGGCATCTCAGGGAGATCGAGGATCTCAGTGCATCTCAGGGAGATCGAGAGCACCTCAGAGAGACCATGGGCATCTCAGGAAAATCAAGGATCATCTCAGGGAAGGTTAGAGAGAGACCATGAGTGTGCCAGGGGCATCAACAACAGTCGAGAGTATCCTGGAATGATCGAAAAAGTGGCTTATAGGGGCTGAGACTGAGGCATGATGTAACGACTGAGAGCATCATAGGAAGTATCCAGGAACGTCGAGGATCCTAGTACAGTGGATCTGTGAGAGGGTCTCCTTGGGTTATCTTTGAGAGTATTGTATGGGTGAGTGCTTCTAAGTTGAGAGAGAGGGTTGCTATATGAGAGTTGGAAGTATGCGATCTCTTTTTTTGTATTTGTTTCTTTCTCATAAGTAAAGTTTTCATATCTCATGGAGGCAAGCTTTGGGCTGATCTACGTATTTAATTATGTATCTCTTTTATATTTTTTTTCTTTCTACTGCAACAAGTGGTATCAAATCTCTGACAATTGGTATTAGAGTTTGGTTGGATATGAAAGAGGAAAGGAGGAGTTCTTGAAGAACTAGGTACAGCACAAGACAGCAATCAAAGAGTCCTAGTCCCAGTAGGAATCCTTGTCTCCTCTTTTGGATGAATCTTCTCAGTGTTTTCAGGTTTTAAAGGCCTGGTGAGGACCTCTACAGATGGTAGAAGTTAAGAAGAAATCAGGTTGGGCGTGGAAAAGAAGGAGAAGTCCATGGAGCATAGGCTACCAACAAGAGAAGTCCTGTCACGTTAGGAATCCCTGTTTGCACCCTTCTTGGATCTTTTTCTTGCTGGTTTCGATATTTCAGATCTTGGTGAGGGCCTCTACATCTGATAGGAGTCAAGAAAAGGAGCCCCCTAACATCTGGTTGTGTGGAGAGAAAGAAAGAAGAAAGTTCTCCAAGAAAAAAAAATTTTGCACACCCTCTTCCGAGGTATACCTTCTCAAATCTGATCTATTTTTGTTGTGATTATGGTTGGTGCCAACCATGAGCAGCGGTTTGAAGATCGAGTTTGAGAAGTTTGATGAAAAGAAAAGCTTCTCGATGTGAAAGGTTAGAATGGAGGATCTATTGGTCCAACCCGAATTGGATCCAATCTTGGAGGAAAGGCCAGAGGATATGACAGATATACGATGGAGTTTCTTGGAAAAGAGGACATATTCGATGATTAAGGGTTATTTGGCGGACTCAATTTTATATGGCATGTTAGAGGAGAGGTTATCCAACGGATTGTGGTCGAGGTTGCATATCATGTATATGGGGAACAACATGTGCAACAAGTTGATGCTGAAGAAGCAATTGTATAGTCTTTGGATGTATGAAGATAGAGACATTGTGAGTCATATTCAGTGGTTCGACTAGAGGAGCATGGATTTGTTAAATCTTAGGATGAAGATGGAAGAGGAGAACAAAAGCTTGCTCTTGCTATGCATGCTGCCCGGTAGCTTTGATCTATTGGTGACGACCCTGGTGTATGGTAAGAAAATGCTGAATTATGAAGAGATAGTCTCAATTCTCAGATCCAATAAGCAGAGAGAATAGATGACAAAATAGAATATTTCCCAGAAAGACTTTATCATAGGGGAGAGGCCCAAGAAAGAAAAGGATAAGAGCGAGCACAAGGGACGGAACAAGTCTCGAAAAAATAGCAAGGAGGCAAGATGCTTCAAGTGTAATGAAGTAGGGCACTTTAAACGGGATTGTCCGCTTTATAAGAAGTGCAAGGGAGAAAGGGAAAGGACTGATTTTCTGAGTGCCATTGCTAATTTAGAGGAAGATTTTCTCTTGATGGTTTCGAAAGGATCCGCAGTGTGTGGAGGATCCAAAATGGCAGCAGTAGTAGTGGAAGAGCAGCAGGAGGCCCAACAAGACAGCATTGGGTAACTGATCTCGTTTTCAATTTTGTCTTTTGTAGATAAACGAAGAGGACTCGATATTCAGGTGGAGCACCATCTAGAGGTACCTCCACATGTAAAGGGAGGTTTGACACAGGTTCAAGGTCGAGGGGTGCAAGGGAAGGAGAAAATTTCAGCACCAGTGGCAGTGTCGCACTGCATAAGTCAATGTGGAATGTGCGGAAGTCAAAAAGAAATGGCTCTGAAAAGATGGTGTCATATTCATTGGTTGCAGCGAGAGGGGATCCTAAAATCTATGATGAGGCTGAGGCAAATCAAGGAGAAGATAGATGGGTCTAGAGCATGCCAGAAGAGCTGCAGTCCCTCCAAAAGAACCTGAAGTGGTGGTTGGTGCAGTTGTCCAATAGAAAGAAGCCTACATGACATAAGTGGTGCTCAAATGTAAGGAAGGATCTTCAGTCCAAGGGGAGGCAGACATCTCAAAGGCATCCAAGGTAGCTCTCAAGTTGGAGGATTTGGCATTGGCGATGGGGTTTGCATAGGATGCTGTCAGGATGCACGGTGACAGCAAGTTGGTGCAGATGGACCGTACGAAGTTTGCCAAGATTTTGGAATATCAAGATAGAGATTGTAGACTTAGGTGTGGTGCTTCCAAGCCTTGGGAGGCTAGGTGAGGAGCTATGGTATTGGCTCTATGAGTCTAGGATCAGTTTGGATCTTAGGGCTAGGATCGATTTGATCCTAAGATAAAGGTTTGGCCCTCCATGATCTTGAGGCCCGATAGATTTGGGTCTTGAGTGGGCAAATCCATATTTGGACTGGGTTTGGATCCAAGGAGGTGAGAGCATGTCAAGTTATGGGTGTATATGGGTTTGGATTGAGTGCAATCACATTAGGTTAGTCATGACAGTTTTTGGGTTAGGATTTGATCTATTTGTATAGATATATATACATGTAATTAGGTCAAATGAAATAATAAAGAGAATGAAAAGAGCCTTTCTTCCTACCTCTCTCCTCTCTCTCTCTTGTTCTCCGTGCCCTCCTCTCTCTTGGAAAAACCCTAGCCACCCTTAGGGTTGAAGGTGGATGCCCCAAACCCTAGTGCCCTAATCCCTAGCACCTAGATCTTACTGCCTCTCTCTTTGTAGCTGCCATCTCCTGCTTGGATGCCCCTTCTTAGTTGATTTTGTGCTGGTTCCAGATCTCCACACCCCTTTAGAAGATCCCCAACAGAACCCACCTCATGACTGTCCTCCTCCCCCCACTCTCTCACTCCTCCTTTACTTCACCCAAACCCAATGTCTCCTCCCCTTTCTCCCCTCATGCATTCTCTTCCTCCGCCCCCCCTCTACAATAAGAACCCAGTGTTAGGATGCGCAAGGATTTCATGCATGTAGTTCAAAAATTTTATAGTGAAAGAATATTAGATTAAACTATTTAATCTACAAATGCATGCATAAAATCTAATCTTAAAACTCTTACAAATGGATCTATGATATGAATTTACATACATAAAAATCTAAATTTAAAATAACAAGCATGTGAACAAAAATCAGCACACTGTAATAGATCTAATCTACCATTATTATGATTTCGAACCCAATATCTGAGAGTGGATAGTCAAACTCCATGATCAAGAATGTAGATCTAGAAGTCCTCACTGATCGCTCACAGATGCACAAGCGTCTGATCTTTATAGATGGTCCACACGAAGCCTTCAGGCCGATCAACCCTCCACGGGGTGCCAGCTCGCACAACCAGCTTCTGATGGTGAATCTGATTTGATCTCTTTCTTCGATCATCATGAATCTTTTCGATATCGAAGATAGATCAGAGGAGGTACTGCTGGAAGGTAGAGAAAAAAATAGAAAAGAACTCCTTCTTCCTATTTTCTTCTCTTCCAATCACTAGATCCAGAATCCTAGATCTAGAACTCACACCCACCCTTGATCTCATGCCCCACAGAGGTTATTTTTCTCTATTTTACATGCTCAACAAAATCCAATGCCCCCTCTGGTCGCACACCCTTCTCTCTTCTTTTTCTCATAATGAAAGAAGGTTTATTATTGATGCACAAAAGGATCCCATCCTTTTATGTTAACCGACATCATCAGATTAGGCAGGATAAGAGCAAGAGTTTGTTGCAATTCAAACACTTTTGAATTTCAATTAAACCCCATTTTTTCCTCATCCTTATCTGACCAAAAGAGGGGCCGACCAGAGGGTTTTGGGCTTGGAAATCAATCAAAAGCTATTCCTTTTTGTCGCACAAAACAGGCACCTTCACAAGGGCCGGTGGGTGGGTAGACAAGGATAAGGAGTTTGATTCAAATTCAAAGTCCTACTTGAACTCAAACACAAACTACCAATACCTATCCAAAGTGGGTGACAAAAGGGGAGTTAGCTTCTAGTTTTCTCATGCACAAACTAGTTTTGTATGATGAGATATGGTATGAGTCTTTCTGGGTGGTGCAAGGGAGAGAGTCCCATTCATCTAGGACTCTAGGGTTTAACCAATTAGATTTCTACCAAACACAATCCAATTAGACCCAAATAAAATATGATAGAACTAATCTAATTAGACTCTCATAACCTCAATTAAATCTGATCAAATCAGTAAATTAACTGAGCCATAGACCTGATCAAATCAGGATCAATTCTTCGTTATCAATTGGGTCATCTCATAACCTAATCAGACCTGACCTAATTGAATCCAATTCAATGAGACTTGATCCAGACTTTAATGCTCAATCAAATTGAGCTAATTAGTGATCTAATCACTAACTAATTCTTCATTAATGATAGAATTTTAGTCCAGTGGGACTCTTCACCAGAGTCTCGATCCAGTGAGACTCTTCAGATCAATCATCTAATTGGAGAGAAACTTTTAATGTGTGTGATCCTATAGGTTCGAACCTAAATCGATAGCATAGGAATATATTTCTATACTAATCAGAGTAACCATCTAGCAATGGTACCTGATATTTGGATAGACCGAATGTATGTAAAGTAACACTCAAGAACCTACTTGGATACAATTACTGTATAATTCATCCCTTTGACCCTTGATGCAAGAATGACTTGGAGTTTAAACTGTCAACTCCTAACAGTGCATCCATTATGTGTTTCAACCTAATAAATCCTATGACTCCTCATAAGAACTATCCTGATCAAGGTCTTACTAAATTGAAACACAAAATATTCTCTTCATTCTTTTGGAGTGATCAATTCTATCTTGACTCACACACCGACTTCACAAGTACTCAATTGTGCCCAAAAACTTTTTGACCCTAAATTAGAAATTCAGATAGTCTGGCACCAAAGCACAGTGAGTTGCTTGCTTGTCACCGTGGTGATCTCAGGTTAGAGAGACACTTATACCCATATCTCTTTGGAGTAACTTTTGACAGCAGAGTGCTCCGAAGTTGATCACGTTCAGTAAAATATACTTTCAAATTTTACCTGCATGCCATACCAGCATCTTCACACTCCTTGATTAAAAGGACAATCAATTTATATGGCATATAATGACCTATACTTGATATATCTATCATCCTAGTAATAGATATCATTTGATCACGAACTTATTTAAAGACTAAACGATAAATCTTTCTTTATCAATTTAAAATAGTCTTAAGAACTTTCATCATAACACGGAAGTTCGATATATAAGATGTACAAGCTTATGATAAAAATTATCAAATAAATATTTAATTAATAATTAATTCATATACAATTATATCAATAAGCATAACCGTCAACAGCTGACAATTGACTTTGAGATATAATTCTCAACAACTTCCACTTAGACTAAAGCCAATCAGTACAGCATTATATATCCATCTTTAATTTATGATCTTCGAACTCCTTTACCGTAAGGGCTTAGTGAATTGGTCGGTCAGATTCTCTTTTCTGTAAATCTTCTAAAGATCGACGTCACCTCGATCCATGATCTCTTGGATAAGGTGGTGTCACAGTAGATCATAAATGGACCATCAAGGGAGGGTGCCACTCCAAGCTCGATGATGAACTTCCTCAATCACACAGCTTCTTTTGCAGCATTAGATGCCGTGATATACTCTGCCTCACATACTAAGTTAGCCACTGTGTGCTACTTGAAACTTTTTCAACAGACTGCTCGACCATTTAGGGTAAAGATGTATCCTGACATATTTTTGTTATCATCACGATCTGATTGAAAATTAGAATCAGTGTATCCCATGAGTTTCAAGTCAGATTCTCCGTAAATGAGCCACTGATCCTTAGTATTTTTCAAATACTTAAAGATGATTTTTACAACCTTTCAATGATTCTCATCCGGATCTGATTGATATCTGCGCACTACTCCTAGTGAGTATGCCACATCCGATCTCGTACATGTCATGACATACATTATAGAACCTACTACTGACGCATATGAGATTCTACTCATATACTCATATACTCTCTCTCTTGAGGGGTTGTCGGACAATTCTTCTTCGAAAAAAAAATTTCATGATCTATCGAAAGATAGTCTTTCTTGAAATTCTCCATACTGAATTGTTTCAATATGGTATCTATGTACGTAGATTGAAAGAGTCTGAGCAATCTCTTAGATCTATCCCTATAGATCTTCATCCTTAAGATGTAGGCTGCTTATCCCAGATCCTTCATGAAGAATTATGATGACAGCCACACTTTTATTTTCTATAATGCAAGGACATCATTCTCGATTAAGAGAATATCATCCACATACAAAATAAAAAATACAATTACTAAACCATTAGCCCACTTATATATGCAAGGTTCTTCTCCATTCTTAACAAAACCATATATTTTAATCAACTTATCAAAACGTATGTTCCAACTCCGAGATGCCTGCTTCAATCCATAAATAGATCTCTGAAACTTGCACACCTTGAACTCGTCTATGGATGTAAACCCTTCAAGTTGTATCATATATACCTCTTCATTCAATTCTCCACTTAAGAAAGCTATTTTCACAATCATTTATCAGACTTCATAGTCCAGATATGCTACTATTGCAAGCATGATCCGAATGGATTTGAGTATTGTCACAGAAAAAAATATCTCATCATAGTCAATACCATAATGCTGATGATATTCCTTGGCAACCAGACGGACTTTATAGATCTCCACCATTTATCTGTGTCCCTTTTTCTTTTAAAGACCCCCTTACATCCGATGGATTTTATCCTTTTAGGTGAATCAACTAATGTCCATACATCGTTAACCTTCATGGACTCCATTTCGAATTTCATGACTTCAAGCCATTTCTCAGAGTCAGACCTCTGCATCGCATCCATGTAGGTGACTGGATCCTTACTGTCTCATTAAGCTCAATAGGATCTCCATCTCAAACCAAGAAATTGAAGTATCTGTTCAACTGATGCGGTACTATACCTAATCGCCTTAAGGGTGGTTCTATATTGGGCTCCAAATTTGATCTAATCAAATCCGATTCAAATTCAGTCACTAGTGTCAGTTCTTCTACCTATCGAACTTCGTCAAACTCGACTTTAGAGGTACTTGTTCCTTCACTAAAATTTTTTTTTTTCAAAAAGTATGCCTTACTGCTGAATACCGTTTGTTCAGCAGAAAGGTAAAAGTAATATCCCTTCATTTTCTTGAAGTACCTTATAAAATAACACTTATCAGATCTAGGTTCGAGCTTATTGATCTATAATCGTTTGACATAAGTCAAACATCCTCAGACCTTAAGGTAAGTGAGGTTCGGCCTACGTCCGACCATATCTTATATGGTATTTTACTAACTAACTTACTCAAAATATTATTGAATACAAAACAGACTGTCTCAAGTACATATCTCCAAAAAGAGATTGGCAGACTTACAAACCTCATCATGGATCGAACCATATCCAACAGGGTTCGATTCTTTCTTTCTGAGACGTCATTATGCTATGGTGTCTCTGGAGGAATCCATTATGAGAGAATCTCATTTTCTTCTAGATATATCAGAAATTCACTGAAAATGTATTCACCTACCCGATCATATCAAAAAATTTTAATACTTTTTTTAGTTTGTTTCTTTACCTCATTACGGAATTGTTTAAACACTTCAAAGGATTCAGACTTGTGTTTCATCAAATAGACATATTCATATCTAGATAGGTCGTCTATGAATGTAATGAAATAGCTATACCCTCTTCTGGCACTAATACTTATAGGTCCACACACATCACTATGTATTAGACCCAGAATATCATTAGCTCGTTCATCTTTTTCAGTAAAAGGTGACTTAATCATCTTTTCAAGAAGACAAGACTCACAGGTTAGCAATGATTTACAATCATTGATATTGACGATACCCTCTTGTACTAACTTATTTATCCTGTTCTTATTAATGTGATCGAGCCTACAATATCAAAGGTAGGCATCCATGATATTATCTAACTTAGAGCATTTATTTGGAGTGTACATTACACTCACAGGCTGTGACAAAATATAGATATCATTTCTTAATTATCTTCACATTATTATAACATCATTTACAATGATATCACAATTATCATTTTTTATTGATAAACTATAACCATCTTTGGCCAAAAGGCCAATAGAAATTATATTCATCAAGAAAGATGGACAATAGTGACAATTACTTAAAATGATGCTATTGAATTTGAAAATAAGCTCGACGACTCCTAAAGTCTCGATTGAAACTTAACTTTCATCTCCCATATTTAGAAATCTCTCATCGTTCTCAAATTTTCTACTAACCTGAAGTCCTGACAATGAATTACATATGTGAACTAAACTTTCGATATCTAATACCTAGGTAGTAGTATCATATATAGAGAAATTACAAGATATTATGATTGAGCACCTTGACCAGCAACTAATTGCTCATTTTTCTTTAGCCTATTTAGGTCATAGTCTGTCTGACTCGGTTCAGTCTTAAATTTTTTAGTTAGATTGGGCTTAAGACTAATGTTCAACTTCTGATACTGGATATCGAAGTTGGATCTAATAAGCTCATCACTATCAAACAGTGAGTGAAGCGATACGATACTGGCCATTTCTAAAAAGAAAAGAAAATACAGACCTAATTAGTATATGAATTAATTAAGTCTAAAGATATGGACTTTAGTCTAAAAATTATTTCATTATTTTATATGAATTGTTAGCCTCTACCTTCAATTTGAAGAATTACCTTAATTTTTTAGTGGGTACTAGAATCTACACAGATTACATACGGATCCGAGTATGGCTCGATCAATCCATGTGCATCTATGGATAAGTTTTCAATCAATTATTTTTTTAAATAATTTTTAGTAATTAATTTCATCTCAGATTTTATTTCGATAGACGATGGGCCTCCACTGAAAGTCTCGATTAGGTCCAACCATTAACATGAACCTACTCGATGATTCTAACTAATGAATGACCAGGTCCGAGTATGGCTCGGTCAATCCAACTATTTATCAAATAGTACAATAAAGTCATCATATAATAAATGATAATTTTATTATTCAAGAAAATACCATACGGATGGCGCTTGCAATGTCAATCAAAAATAATAGACCCATTATCAATTACCTTAATCGAAGGCTATGATCTAATTATCATCATAACCAGCTCATTTTATGTATCTAATAATTTAGAAGATTTGATTAACATAATTTAACAGAATTAAATACACAGACCAGCTAATCTCAATCCTTCCACTTACTTCATTAAGTCAGATTAGGGTGGACTAGAAATAATTCTATCCAACTGATAAGTCATCAATCCTTCCACTGACTTCACCAAATCATGATAAGGACTAAGACAAGTCAAACTAGGAGTATCTAAATCAGTCACAACTGATTTTCTAGTAAGCATGGATCAAACTCCAATTATTAAGCGATCTGATCAAAACATGATTTATCATGTTGGCTAGGTAAGTGAGATCGGTGGGAGGGATATGCCATTAACTCATCATAGACTCAATCTATGTGAGTAGCTTTCAATTAAAAACCATCAGTAAAGACTGCCAAACTTACTTTAGACACTAACTGGTTAATCAGTTTTAACTGGATCAACTTATGGATTTGGGTTTGACCGCTGAGCTTAAGATCAAAGTGTATTTAGGTCTAATCAAAGATATGGCCTCAACCAACTACAACTATTGTATTGGCTCTAGAAAAATTTTGATTTAATTTAATTTTTCTTCTTAGTCTATTTAATCTTTTATTCTAACCCTAAGATTTAATCCAATTAGAAAGATCTGATCAAGCTAACCCATAAACCCATCACCCATATTTTATGTGAATTACATTAGATCCTTAATTCATAATTCTAGATCTAATATATTTAACTTAATTCTTAATTAAGTTTAAGGCTATAGATAGGTGTTCAATATTTAAAAATAATTTTAAATTTTATAAAATATTTTTATAATTAATTTTTATGAATGATTATTTAGATCTGAAATTTGAATCTGCTCACCTCTGGATTAAGCCGACTCATCACAATGGGTCGACTAAGTTTTAAGACTTAGTTGACTCATTGATGATGAATTATAAATCATACTTTTAGTCTGTTTCATTGAGTCAGCTCAACAAAAATTAAGCTAAGTAACCAGAGACTTGAGTCGATCAAAACAAAACTGAGTCGACTCAATAGACAAACTATAATAATTACTATAATTTTATATTAAAATAATTCTACATAAATAATAATAAAATTAATCATAAATTATTTTAAAATTATTTCAAAAATATGTATAATTTTAGATTTTATTTACAATGATTAGATGTAACTACTTTCCATATAATGTATCGCATACATCATCCTAGGATTTCACAGAAAAGTAAATTTTTTTTTCATATTCATCTTCATAGGATATAGTCACAATAGCACCCCTACATATTATAAGAAGATCCAATTAAATAAATAAAAGAGAGATCTAATCTCTATTACTTCCTATGATCAGACGACCTAATGACAAATCCGATCCGATTACTTTGCTACTCAAATCATCTAATCTAAATAATTTAAAACTAATATAAATTATTTTAGATCTGATTATTATATTTTAATTATATTAAAATCAAATAATAATTATCATAAATAAATATTATATATTTTAATTTAAAATTAAATTTTATAAAGATCAATACAAACTAGGATAACTTTTTCACTATAAGGGATAAACCTTACAGCAGGACAACCTTATTTCTATTTGTATGATCCGATCTATAACTAATTTTAGATCTAAAATATCATATATAAAATTTAATCAAAATTAAATTATACATCTAAATGCATATAACATCATGTCATATAGAACCGTGGCTCTGATACCACTATTAGGATGCGCAGGAGTTTCATGCATACATTTCAAAAATTTTACAGTAGAAGAATATTAAATTAAACTATTTAATCTATAAATATATGCATAAGATCTAATCTTAAAACTTCTATAAATAGATCTATGATATAAATTTACATGCATAAAAATTTAAATTTAAAATAACAAGCATGCGAACAAAGATCAACACACTGTAATAGAACTAATCTACCATTATTAGGGTTCCGAACCTAATACCTGAGAGTGGATAGTCGAACTCCATGATTGAAAATGTAGATCTGAAAGTTTTCACTGATTGCTCATAGCTGCATAAGCATCCAACTTTTATGGATGGTCCACACAAAGCCCTCAGACCGATCAGCCCTCTGCAGGAGTGCTAGCTCGCATAGTTGACTTTTAATAGTAGATCTAATTTGATTTTCTTCTTCGATCACCTTGAATTTTTTCAATGTTAAAGATGGATCAGAGGAGGTACTACTGGAAGTTAGAGAAAAAAATAAAAAAGAACTCCTTCTTCCTATTTTCTTCTCTTCCAATCATTAGATCTAAAACCTTAGATCTAGAACTCACACCTACCCTTGATCTCACACCCCACAGAGGTTATTTTCCTTTGTTTTACATGCTCAACATAATCCCACACCCCCGCTGGTCGCACACCCTTCTCTCTTCTTTTTCTCACGATGAAAGAAGGTTTATTATTGGCACACAAAAGGATCCCATCCTTTTATGTTAACCGGCATCATCAGATTAGGCAGGATAAAAGCTAGAGTTTATTGCAATTCAAACTCTTTTGAATTTTAATTAAATCCTAACTTTTTTTTATCCTCATTTGACCAAAAGAGGGGCTGACTAGAGGGTTTTGGGCATGAAAATCAATTGGAAGCTATTCCTTTTTGTCGCATAAAACAGGCACCTTCATAAGGGCCGACGGATGGGTTGACAAGGATAAAGAGTTTGATTCAAATTCAAAGTCCTACTTGAACTCAAACCCAAACTACCAATACCTATCCAAAGTGGGTGACAAAAGGGGTGTTAGCTTGTGATTTTCTCATGCACAAACTAGTTTTGTGCGATGAGATATGGCATGAATCTTTTTGAGTGACGCAAGGGAGAGAGTCCTATTCATCTGGAACTCTAGGGTTTAGCCAATTGGATTTTTATCAAATATAATTCAATTAGACCCAAATAAAATATGATGGATCTAATCTAATTAGGCTCTCATAATTTTAATTAAATCTGATCAAATCAATGAATTAACTGAGCCATAGACCTAATCAAATAAGGATCAATTCTTCCTTACCAATTAGGTCATCTCATAACCTAATCGGACCTGACCTAATTGAATCCAATTCAATTAGACTTGATTTAGATTTTAATACTTAATTAAATTAAGCTAATTAGTGATCTAATCATTAACTAATCCTCCATTAATGATAGAGTCTCAGTCCAGTGAGACTCTTCAGCAGAGTCCCAGTCCAGTGGGACTCTTCAGATCAGTCATCTGATTAGAGAAAAATTTCTAATATGTGTGACCCCATAGATTCGAATCTAAGTCGGTAATATAGAAATAAAATTTTATATTGATCGGAGTAATCATCTAGCAATGATACCCGACATTCGGATAGGCTGAATGTATGCAAAGCAACACCCAAAAATCTACTTAGATACAGTTATCGTATAATTCATCTCTTTGACCTTTGATGCAAGGATGACTTAGAGTTTAAACTGTCAACTCTGAATAGTGCATCCATTATGTGTCCCAACCTAATAAATCCTGTGACTCCTTACAAGGACTGTCCTAACCAAGATCTTACTAAATTGAAACATAATGTATTCTTTTCAATCTCTTAGAGTGATCAATTTCATCTTGACTCACGCATCGACTTCACAAATATTTGACTATGTCCAAAAATCTTTCGATCCTGAATTAAAAATTTGGATAGTCTGACATCAAAGTATAGTAAGTTGCTTGCAAGTTACCGTGTTGATCTCAGATCAGAGGGACACTTATACTAATATCCCTTCGGAGTAACTCTTGACAGTAGAGTGCTCCGAAGTTGGTCATGTTCAGTGAAATGTACTCCTATATTTTACTTGCATGTCATACTAGCATCTCCACGCTCCTTGGTTAAGAAGACAACCACCTTATATAGCACACAACAACTTACACTTGATATATCTACATTCTAATAATAGATATCATTTGATCGCGAACTCATTTAAAGACTAAACGATAAATTCTCCTTTATCGATTTAAAATTATTCTAAAGATTTTTATCATAACACAGAAATTTGATATACAAGATGTACAAGCTTATGATGAAAATTATCAAATAAATATTTTATTAATAATTAATTCATATATAATTACATCAATGAGTACAATCGTCAACAGACTGATGATTGATTTTGGGACATAATTCCCAACATCTAGTTCGATATCATTATCATCGATGCCGGACTTGCTGGTCTCACCACTGCAATCCACCGTGCTGCCTCCTCCATCCCCTTCCTCCTCCTCGAGGCCTTCGATGCCATCAACAGTCCCGTTCATACAAATTCCCTCGATGGCTTCCTCCTCGATCCTTGAGGTGTTCGACGCCATCAGTGATTGCATCTACATCAACTCAACTATTTCCTCCAGTACTAGCCTTTCCTCTCTTCCCCCACTTATCTTTTTGGAATGCCCCATGCCCTCCTTCTTCCTTGTACGCTCCCTCTCAGGCTTGGAAGCTGCCAGATCTCAACACCCCATCGATTGGACATCTACCCCGAAATCCCTGATTGGAGCCTCTCCTTGTGTGGGGCTTTGTTAGTGAGGTAACACACCCACCTGTTTCCCCATCTCTTTCTTGCTATCACATGGATACCTCTGAGGCCTTTCAGTCCCTTTCTCCTAATGTCCTTAGCATTGCTCTTTGTTTCCCATTCGATAATGGCCTCCATATCTATTCCGCCCCCATGAGTTTCCTGTGCGGATGACACGTGGCGGACAGAAACATCTATGTTGATGAGAAGTGGGAGACAAAGACACTACCAACACATATGCCTCCATTTTAATATATATATATATATATATATATATATAAACTACCTTCTTATAAAAAAGATAAGCATTCATATAAAAAACATTTGCAAACTTAACCCATTTTTAGAAACATATGCATCCGCATATGCATTCACCGTCCAAACATGCGCACTTGCCCTCATTACTCAAATATATTCTTTGAGTGTATCTATTTGAGTGGGAGACCAAATATTTCAAAACTCATTCTTTGAAAATAAATAAATAAATAATGCT
Organism: Elaeis guineensis; assembly: GCF_000442705.2. Classification (NCBI taxonomy): domain Eukaryota; kingdom Viridiplantae; phylum Streptophyta; class Magnoliopsida; order Arecales; family Arecaceae; genus Elaeis; species Elaeis guineensis. The sequence continues at coordinate 90,050,918 of NC_026001.2, read as the reverse complement.
ACATTTAACATCATTATTATTTTTTAAAAAAAATCTAAAAATAAAAATTCTTTTTTATTCTTTTTTCATATTTTTAAAAATAGAAAACATGTTTGGCTCTTCTTTTTTTACAATGAGGGTTGGCGATGTGGCTGGCGATGACGAAGAGATAGAGGAGGGATGGGGCCAGTGACATGATCAAGAATAAGAAAAAGCTCAACATCAGATGGAGACTGTCTAGGGAGTGGTAGAAAAAATGAAAGTGGGGATGGAGTTGGCGACGCTATCAAGAACGAGGGATAGCTTGACATCAGATGGAGAGATGGTCAGTGGGGCTCGAGAAACTAATGTGGTTGGGTGAGGGTAGCAGGCTGAGAGCAAAATTGAGCGAAAGAAGAGGAGTTGGGAGGAAAAGAGTAAAAACACACTTTAAAAAAAGTGAAAATAAAAAATTTTTATTTTTATTTTAAAAAAAATAAAAATTATTTAAATAATTAAAAATAAAAATAGGATAGCCAAATATATTTTCTATATTGTATTCCATATTTTTGTTTACAAAAAAACAAGAAATAGAAAAAGAAAGTAGCAAATAGGCCCTAAATGTGATCAAAACTTGTATGATAAAAAGCCAAGTTATTTTTGCAAAAATTTCCTCTATTTAATTAAATAGCAATATAGTAAAGCACACTATTAGAAAATGATATAAAAATCTATTTCTAGAAATCAGCTTTTGAAGGGTAATTGTATCTACAAATTATAAACTCTTTTCTACAACAAGGTTTTTGAAGTCCAATTTAGAGAATGGGCTTTGTTCAAAGTGAAATTCTTTGTACACCACGGGTGGTGTACAAAGAATTTCACTTGTTCAAAACTTTCAACACCTTCAAAAGCATTATACTACAAATTTAAAATTTATTATTTTATTAATTTCTTAAAAAGTTTAAGTACTAACAAATTGTAGTGATTTAATTGGATGATAATATCAATAATTTATCAAAAAAAGTTGTTGGTTTCATTTGGATCTTGTTGGTTCTTATCCATATTTAAGCCATCCAAATAAATGAGTATAATTTATATATTATTATAACTAGATTTAACTAGCATTATCCAAGATGAATTTGATCACAAATGGGTAGGAACAAGTTTGCCCACAAGCTTAATAGGTCAGTATGTTTCGGGCAATTAGAAAGGCTACACAAGTTAGAATTAAGAATTCATATAAATGAACCAAAATGTTGTGGAGTGGAGCTTTGCTCAAGTCCGATTTGTATCTGTATTTATTTCTATACTTCTAATATCCGATTTGTATTTATATCTATCCAAAATAAATATGGATATAAATTCTTGCATCCAACTAATATCTATATGCATATCTGTTGGGACCATTCAACCGACCCCTTATAAACGCAATACGTTGATTAACAATCAGCTAACCGACCGACAATCGGCTATTATTAACCAACAATGGACAACCACGATGACTCAGTTAATATCTGATTGATGATCATCGGTATATCAAAATTACCATCCAATTCTCATTTGGATCTCCACCGACCTACTACTATTACCGATATATAGTTGGCTTATCTTCTCAACACATCTAACTGTTATAAACAGTTATCAACTATGTGTCATGATCATTAGTGGGCATAAACGATCCATTAACTCCATGATTATGGTCTGATAATTTAGCACCATAAAAAGTGAGACCACATGCTCGACGGTTACATCAGAATCATCTATAAAAGGAAGGTAAATGAGCAGCATGGGTAAAGCAATTCTGGACTGAAACTCTATCAATTCAAATATTCTTCATCTATTGTTCATCACTCCCCACTGACATAGGCATCGGAGGATCTCCGTCGAATATAATTTCAATTTGTAAGGACTTTATTTTGCAGGTGCTCCTCACCGGCGACAGGGGATTGGCTACAACAGATTGGCACATCAGGAAGGGAGAAGAAAATAATCAACCATGCCAAAAACCAAATCTCAACACTCAACGGGATCGATGATACAGTCTCTCCATCAGAAAGATGTTCCTCCCCCACCTCCAGTGGCAGAGCCCAGTTCTTCGCATCCTGTAGTTACAACGGATGCATAAATTACTGTACTTATGCAGCAAATGAAAGTATTAACAGAGATTGTTTAGAGCCTCCAACAGCAACAAACACAACAGCAACAGCAGCCGCTGATGGAGGAGCTGGTGGCTCATTCCATGCCATCTAAGCACAGCTGTCGTCCTCCATAGTGCTCACCTTCCTCTTCTCCAAAGCGGCGATCGTCTCGACACTCTCATCGAGATGAGCAGCCATGTTCTCGATACTCCCACCATGTCACCCATCATTCACGGCACTCTCCCTCTCCTTCTCATGCACATAGTATCAGAAAGGAGAAAAGGCCGCGGATGCCTTCTGCTTCTTCATCTTCAAGCTCTTCAAGGGGTTCTACCCATGGAGTTTTCCAGCAACGGCAGCTTGACGACTGTGAACGCAAGTTCAAAGAGATTGATCGTCAGCTTGTCCAACTTTAGATGGAAGGTCAGAAGTCCTCCAACGACTATCACTTCCATACTACCCAGCCTCTCTCTTAGTGCATCCAGGATGAATCGATTCTCTCTCAGTTCAAGATGCCACAGATGGAGCCATACGACGGCTCCACCAATCCGATCGATCATTTGAAGAGCTATAAGGCTCTCATGATGATCCAGGAGGCAATCGATGCCCTCTTATGTATTGACTTTTCGACAACTATTCGGAAGGCTGCTTGAACCTGGTATTCTAGGCTTCAGTCGGAGAGTATCAACTCTTTTGAGCAGCTCGAACAATCTTTCATGGTCCATTTCAACACTAGCCGAAGGCCATCACAGACATCAGACAGTCTCTTCTCTATCAAATAAGGTGAGACGGAGATGTTGAGAGATTTTGTGGCTCATTTTAATGCAGACACATTTGAGGTCAGGGATCTCAATGAAGATATGATCATATCAGCCATGAAGAAAGGTCTGAGGGGATCAAGATTCACCTACTCTCTAGATAAGACTCTCCCTCAGACCTATGCCGAACTTTTAGAGTGTGCGTACAAGTACATTCACATGGATGATGCTACTTCTGATCGATGCCAGATAGACGAAAAAGGTCAGAAGAAGAAACAAAAGAAGAGTGAAGCTCCGACCGAATCAAGTCGGCCAATTACCAATAAGCGAGCTTCACCTCGATGACGGAGTCCAAAGCCAAATAACTATGGCAGGTATGACTTCTATACTCCTTTTTCTATACCCATATATAAATCTTGATGGAGATCGAAGGAGAGAAGTACTTACAACACCTCCCACCAATGAAAGCACCGTCAAGGAGCTGAGATAGGAAGAAGTACTGTCAGTTCTATCATGATCATGGACGCGATACTGAACAGTATATCCAGCTCAGGGATGAGATAGAGGCCCTGATTTAATGAGGCTACCTTGAGAAATTCTGATGTTATCATCCGACTCAACCTCCCACCGACCAACAACCTCAATCGCAAGCTGAAGAGACACTCAACAATCGACCAATGGTGCGAGTAATCAACATGATCTTCGGACGACAGAAAAATTAGGGGGCAACTTTCAAAAAAGAGTCGACGAAGAAATGACGACTCAAAAATGTAATTATTTTTTCAAAAGAAGATGTTCAAAAAATACAAACTCCTCATGATGATGTTATCGTTGTCTCGATAACGATAGCAAACTATGATATAAAAAAAATTTAATGGATAATGGAAGCACAACAGATGTTCTGTTTTACTCGACTTTCTCTTGAATACCACTACCGACTGATCGATTCAAGAGAGTCTAGACGTCATTAGTCGATTTCACTGGAGATACGGTTATTATAGAAGGAGAAATCACTCTCCCATTAATCGTAAGAATTGAACCACAATAGAGTACTGTTCTTGTGACATTCACGATTGTCTAAGTTCCTTCGGCTTATAATGTCATACTCGGACGACTTGATCTTAATGCTCTGAGAGCAGTAGTCTCGACATATCATCGCTAGACTGATTTTTGATAAAAAATAGAGTCAGAGAGATGCATGGAGATCAACAACTTATCTGATACTGGTTCTTAGTTTTCTTCTAAAATAATCAACCTGAAGACTCTTTGTCCGTTGATAAATTTGACCAAAGAAAAAATGAAGAAAGAGGTGAACCAATCGAGCAATTGATTTTCATCCCACTAAAAGAAGAAGATCCTGAGAAGACGATCCAAATTGGATCACAGCTGTCTGATCCAGAATGGCAGCAACAAATAAGTCTACTAAGGGCAAACACCGATATTTTTGCTTGGTCTGCTACTGATATGTCAGGCATTCCTTCAGAGGTAATAACTCACCGGCTAAACATTGATCCAAAGGTTAAGCCGGTGAGATAAAAAAAAAGACCTTTTACACCTGAAAGGCAGAAGGACATCGACGAAGAAGTCGACAAGCTCCTCGCAGCTGACTTCATCAGGGAAGCTAATTATCCCAATTGGCTCACCAATGTAATAATGGTGAGAAAGGCCACTATATGAATCTAAATAAAGCTTGTCCAAAGGACAGTTTTTCTCTGTCGAAAATTGATCAACTGATTGACGCAATTTCTGGACACTGACTTCTGAACTTCATGGGCATCTTTGCCGGCTATAATCAAATTCGGATGGCACCTGAAGATGAAGAGCACACAGCCTTCATAACCGATAAAGACATCTACTGTTATAAAGTGATACCGTTCGATTTAAAAAATATCGGAGCGACTTACCAACGGCTATTAACAAGATATTCAAGGTGCAAATTGGATGAAATATGAAAGTCTATGTAAATAATATGCTGGTGAAAAATTCTCAAACTACTGATCATGTTCAGGACCTGGAAGAAGCCTTCAACACACTTTGACGATATCAAATGAAGTTGAATCTGACTAAGTGTGCGTTCGGGATAACTTCTGAAAAATTTCTCAGATTTTTTATGCGCAATAAGGAATCGAAGCCAATCTTGATAAAAAAAAGATTATTATCAATATGAAGCATCCTAGTTTCAAGAAAGAGAGACAGCAACTTAATGGAAGGATTACCGTACTCAGTCGATTCATCTCAAGATCGATAGAAAGATACTTATCTTTTTTCAAAATCTTGAGGCAAGCAAAAGATTTTTCATGGTCAGACAAGTATCGATAATCTTTTGAAGATCTAAAAAGATATCTGGCATCTCCACCATTGCTTACAAAATAAAAGGTCAGAGAAACTTTGTATCTCTACTTGGTGACTTCGATGGAAGCAGTTAGTTTGATACTTATCCAGAAGGATGAGAATCGAATTCAACAACCAATCTACTACACTAGCAAGATGCTTTACAATACTGAAGTAAGATATTCAAGAGCAGAGAAGATGATCTACGTTCTAATCATATCATCACAATAACTTCGCCCATACTTCCAAGCACATTCTATCATTGTCTTAACAGATCAACCATTGAAGATAATTTTATACCGACCTAATATTTCAGATCGAATGACAAAGTAGACAATAAAACTCAGTGAGTTTGACATCTAATATCGCCCACAACCATCGATGAAGGTATAAATTTTGGCTGACTTCATCACTGAGTGTACAATACCTGATAATAATCTTGAGAATGAAGCTAACGATAAAATAAAGCAAGCTACAACTCTCGAGCTTGACTTAACATCGGTGTGGGTACTACATATTGATGGAGCATCTAACACACAAGGTGGTGGAGCTGGTCTTATCCTCACCAATTTCGAAGGGATTGTAACTGAATATACCCTTCGATTCAACTTCAAAGCTTCGAATAACCAAGTCAAATATGAAGCACTCTTATCCGGCTTAAAAATTATCAAAGAGCTTGACATTGACAGTCTGAAGGTCTTCACCGACTCACAGTTAATTGCCAGATAGGTTAAGAGCGAGTTTGAAGCCTGAGACCCTATTATGATGAAGTATCTTCAGAAGGTGAAAAATCTTACGTCCACTCTAAATTATTTTGAGTTTTTTCACATTTCAAGAGCAAAAAATGCTCGAGATGATGCACTCTCATGACTCGCAACCACTTCTTTTAACTCACTGGATCGGATATTTGTCAAATACTTTAAACAGCCGAGTATTGATAAAGTCAAAAAAATACTACAAATCAATGATGAACTAAGCTGGATGGACCCGATCATCTAATACTTTACTGATGGAACTCTACCTACGGATCTCTCAAAAGCTAAATGACTTAGATGGACGGCCTCACAATATATTTTGATGAATGATCAACTATATAAGAGATCGTTCTCTTTTTCCTTACTAAAGTATTTGGGACCGACAGATGCCGATCATGCACTCAGAGAAGTTCACAAAGGAATCTGTGAAAATCACTTAGGGGGCAAATCTTTAGCTTATAAAGTCTTACGACAAAGATATTATTGATCCACCATGAATAAAGATCCAGCTGAACTTGTCCGACGATGTGAACTATGTCAGAAATATATAAATATAGAATACCAACCGATCAGTCAGTTGACATCAATTGTTACATCATGACCCTTCGTGCAATGAAAAATTGACATACTTTATCCTTTTCCTCCGACATCTGATCAGAGAAAGTTCATAGTGGTCGCCATTAATTACTTCACCAAATGAATGGAAGCTGAACCTCTGACATAAATCATTAAAAGTAAGATGAAAGACTTTATTCAGAAATCAATCATATACAGATTCGATCTACCACACACCATCATCACTAACAATAATCGATAATTTGACAATCAAAACTTCAAAGTGTTCTGTGCAAAATTCTATATTATGCACAAACTCACATCAGTCGGCCATCCACAATCCAACGGTGAGGTAGAAGTGATAAATTGAACAATCCTGCATGGACTCAAAACCAGAATGAATGAAGCTAAAGGCCTCTGGGTGGAAGAACTATATCCGATCTTATGGACATATGGAACGACTCCTCACATACCAACGAAAGAATCACCATTCAATCTGATCTATGAAACACAAGCGATGATCCCACTTGAAATTGGATTACCATCAGTAAGGGAGGAACAATACAGTGAGCTGAGTAATTCAGAATATCGGAGAGCGATCTAGACTACTTTCAAAGGTCCGACAATAAGCTCAAGTTTGGATGGCAATATATCAACAAAGAGTAGTCCGGTACTATATTGCAAAAATTAAATCGAAGATTTTTCATCCAGGAGGCATGGTCCTAAAGAAGGCAGAAATCTCAAAATTTTTGGACCAAAAAAATTATCTCCAAATTGAGAAAGACCCTACAGAATAATTGAAATACTTAGACCGAATGCATATCGACTGAAAACTCTTGAGAAAATAGCTATTCCTCAAATGTAGAATGCTGACAACTTAAAGATGTATTATCAATAAAGTTGTTCATATGTACAGTGCTCAGAATGAAACATTAAATTTCAGAATCACAAAAGTCTCAATCGATTACAAAGTGATGTTAGATCGATGAATGGATGATCAATTTCTATCAACTATATTTTAATTTTTTACTGTAAAAATTGATACATCGATTATATCTCGACTTTCACTGTAAAAGCTGATATACCGACTGTATCTCGATTTTTCACTGTAAAAGTTGATGGAACGACTATTTATACCAACTTAATTTTAACTAAGCAGAATACTATGCCAATACGATCCAGATCGAATTGAATTATATCGACTTGACTATGATCAGTCGAAGAATATTCGGCTTGCCACCATTTATCAAATAACTAGACATACTGACTTGACTACGGTTAGTCGATGGATGTTCGACTTATCATCATTTATTCTAATACCTAAAAGGTAAAGTATGTCAATTGATATTTAACTAACAAACAATTCTATAATTACTACTGAATATTCGACTAGTCAATCGATATTTGGTAATCAAAATACAATTCAACAACATTATCGATGCACAGAAAAGAAAGAGTTGGTATTTTGAAAATTTTTCTTTCATTCATTGAAATAAAGTTACAAAATTGGATCCAATGTCCAATTACAAAATTTCTATTACAAAAAAAAAAGTAAAAATATTACACCAATCACCAGTCATTGTCTTCATCTCCATGCTCCGGTGTAGCATCGACAATTGGAACAGCTTCTGGTGCAATCGGTGTGTTGTCTTCGATCGGTGCAGCCCCTTCTTCAGCAGCACCATCTCTCGAGCTAGAAGGAATGATGCTGCTCAAGTCCAGATCTGGATACAATTTTTTGACCATATCTCGATCATCCTCGTACCCAACACAATAAGAAGCATATCCACCTTCGAGAATTTCTTCCTTAAACTCTTCAGAATTTTTGAAGTTCTCGACGGCCAGACTCAGGACTTCTTTTGCCGACTTTGCTTCAGCTCTCGCGGAGGCCGACTCAGCATCGGCCAGTGCCAGCCTTTCCAAGGTGGCCCGATGCCTTCCACATTTGGCTTCAAGTTCATCAATGCATCCATCCCTCTCTCATCGAAGTCAATGAATGGAGTGCTTCTTGCTCTTGATCTGTGACTCAAGAAACAAGATATTCTAGTGAGCCGACTCAAGTTCGGCTCTGAAGGACTGTAGGTCGGCCGTCATTTGAGAAATCTGCTCTTGAAGCTCCTTCTCCTATTCAGTCGCCGTCTGAAGTTGTTCTATGGCAGCGATCTTTTCGACGGTGACGGCTGCCACCTTATCCATCCACGATGGATGAAAGTCGATAATCTTTCGATAGCCACTCTCAAGATCGTGCATGTCATGCGCCCACTGAAACAGAAGATAAGTCAAGTCAGATCAGATCAATATATATATATATATATGTATATGTCAGAGAACTTACCTTGAGTATCATCGAATAAAAGGAAGAAAATATTTCTGTAATAATTCGATTCTTTCTATTCTCCCGATCAGTCGGGAGAAGAGCAGCTTCGATGAGCCGCTTAGCCAATGCCAGATTGGCCAAGGCTGACTCACCTTCGGTGATCCAGATATCAAAAATGGTGGGGAGACCTACAGATGACCCATCGTCAGCTGAAGTCGCTGGCGCCTTCCCCCGACTTCCATCGACAGTCTCATGCTCGAGAACGCTGGGAAGTCAGAGCTTGACTGCGCCCGAGAGCATTCCACCGGAGGAATGGCTGGTGCAGTCGTAGATTGTTTTGGTTTGGCCGCGACTTCTACCCCAATCCGAACCTTAGCTGATGGAGCCACAGATGGCTCTACTGTAGCTCCATTGTTTCTTGCCATCTCATCTTCAACAAATGGCATCTCAAGAAGTATTGTTAGGGCCAACAATGCCAAAATTGGCTTGAAAATTGACTCCGATGGAATGTCAGATTCCCTTGCTGGTGTAAACAGAGTGGCGACCTGACTCTTCTTCGAGGTCAAGAAGGGCCAGCTTCGGATGCTGCCTTCTTCTTGGCAGCATGCAGATGAATGTCAGCAGACGATACTCATATCCTCGACTGCATGACTGCAATCAAAACAAAAAACTAGTACAGTTTGAAAACAAACAAAAGTAAAAAATAAATAACCGACTATGTTATACTTAAAGAAGTGACCAAACTAAGTCCGACATCGTAGAGAGCTTGTTCGGTCATCAGCTCTCACTGCGGTGAAATTGTCATGTTTTTCAGTCCGATGAAGTCTTTCCAATCATCGGCCTCCACCCGACTGTTCTCGTTGGGATCAGTCCTTGGGTCACCCCAGCACTAAGGAAAGCCCCAGGGAGAAGAAGAAGAAATGAAGATGTTGCCCAGATATGGAGCCCAAGAGGGGGGGTGAATTGGATCTTTTTAAAATTTTAAAAATTAGTGCACTAAAATAATATGCTAAAGTGTTTGAGTGGAGAGGGTTGATTTTTAATAAAAATAAATTCAAACACAAATGATAAGATTGCAAGTATAAGGCACAAAGAACAAGTAAAGAGAGGCAAGCACAATAAACACAAAGGATTTATAGTGGTTCGGTGCCAACCTTACACTTACATCCACTCTCTAAGTCCCTACTTAGAAATTCAATCCACTAAACGGATTACAAAGATTACACCATATCAGACACCTCCAACCCTTGCTATCCCAGCAAGAATATTTATTTTTTGGATACAAGCCAACCCTCAACAATCTGATTTAGGGTTCAGATCAACCCATTCGAGTTTTGGAATCTCTCAAAACTCAAAAACAATATGAAAAAAATAGGGTATAAAAAATTTAGCACACTATCCCCTTAAATAAACACAATAAATATAATAAAAATATAATACATAAGGAGAAGAAGCTTTTGCTGAACACCCTCAATGAATTTCATACTTAATTGCAGCTGGAGAGTAGTTGGTGAAGTGATTAAATACTTCTTTTCTCTCTTTAAGACTGATAGAGCTTTTTTCGGATTTGAACTTGAATATTTGATTCAAAACTTATGATTTTCCACTTCAAGAGAGCATTTATAGTCATAATTTACCCTTGAGAATGTCTTAGAGTTGGTTTAGAGCCATTGAAGAGTGTTTAATGTATATTAAATATATCAAAAATAGGCTAAAAACTAACCGTTACAAACTCATCCAGAATGGATCGTCCCAGGTGGATCGTCCCACTATGACTGAAAAGTTTCATGGGACGTCTCATTTGGCCAGTCTGAAAATCAGACTTTCTATTTTGATCTCAGAATCTCAAGGATCATCCCAGGTGGGTCGTCTCACTGCATGGGTCATCCTAAGTGGATCGTCCCACTGCATGTGATGAGCCAAAAAGAAGCGTGCCGGCTACTCAATGAAAAGAGATGACCCAGATGGGTCGGTCCATATTGTTGCAATCCAATTTTTCATGCATTTAAGATTTAAAACTTATCAGAATACTTTCAAATACTCTTAAATGGATTCAAATCAATTTGACACTCTCAAAAGGTTTTGAAAATTTTTCCAACTTGCAGAAACTTTAATTTTGATATACTTGATGAAGCTTTTCAAATTCAATCTTTTGGACTATCTGAAATATCATAAAAATATTTTCCAAAAATAAGAAACTCATTAATAGTCTTCTCGAATAGTTTACGATCATCAAAATTAATTCTTAGAGCAACAATCTCTCCATTTTTTATAATGACAAAATATTTGAGTGTTCATAAGATAAGTCAGAAAGCTCAAAGAACTTGGATTTGTGGAGCACTTGTAGGAATATGCCAAAGCTTAAACATGAAGAATCATAAGATACATATTTTTAATAATTTTAATATTTCAATTCATTTTGCTGAAACTCATTTGTAAAGGTATCAGAGTTTTTCTAAGGATTGTTCTTAGTCAGTTAAAATCTTTCTCTTTCTTGTATAAAATAGATAAAATAATCATTTTAATCATTTTGAAAAAAATCTCTCCCTTTCTTATGTAAAAAGTGTTCAATTTGTCAAAAAAAATTTTTATTGAAGTAGAGATGGTTCATAAAAGAATTTTATTTTTTTCTTCTTTATTTTTAATATCATAGCAATAAATGTGAAAAAAATATTTCTTTCTCTTTTTCTCGTTTTGATATCAAAGCAAGGATGAAACCAAGAATTAAAAGAGAAGAATTTGAAGTATTTTATAAAATCAAAAATAAATATATCAAGGTATTTTGGCATTCATGCAAAAATAAAATTATCAGAAATATCAGAGCACTCAAAAAAAATAGATATATCCGAGTAATTTTTTAAATAATATCAAAATGAGGATAAAAATAGATGTATCAGAGTAAAAAATGGATGTATCAGAGGTGTATCAGTATAAAATACTGTATCATAGTAAAAAAATTTAAAAAAATATATAAATTTTAAAAAATTCAGATAGACAATACACTACTTTCTCCATTATGATACCATTCTCCCCATTTTTGACATTATCAAAAAAATAGACTAAAGGGAGTAAGATTTTTTATGGTTCTATGTCAGGTATCAGAGTAATAGTGTATTCATTCAAGTATAACAGTCATTTATTCATTCATTCATCCAAGAAAAAAGAAGTGAATCATGATAATAACCTTATTCATTAATTACAACAAAAAAAGAGGTTACAAGAGTCATAAAGAACATAAAGCTCTCATACATCCAATCTACAAAATATAACTAAGTAACCTAATACAAAATGATGAAATCAGTAAGAATGGACATCGAGCATGAGATCTAGGTAAAAGATGATCAGCCTTGTCCTCGATCAAAGGGTCTGATCCGAGAGGATGATGTCGGAGGATGAAAAGCAATGGACTGAACAAAGACTGGCTCACTAGATGTAGAAGGTCTAGACTGAAGTTGAATCCTAATGGCATCAAGCTGGGACAAGATCTCCCTCACTGTAAGTCAGAGCCCATCTAGATCAGCAGATATGAAGTCTCAGGAGTCTCTGATGTATGTCTAAATCAGCTCAAGAGAAAAATGAAGCTAGCTGTGGAGTCTCTCTATCTCTTGAGCTAAATCATCCAGCTGAGGTGAAGTGGTGGTCAAAGTACTCGCTCCTCCCGATAGAAAAACTAAAATCTATCTGATCTCCCTCTCAATATCAAAAATTCTATCGCTGAACCTGAGTAGGAAGCTCTCCACACTCTCCAGTCTAGTACTCAGATCAGACAAGAGCTCTATCAGTGAAGATATCTGTGGCACTACAGAAAGGTCTGAGGAAGAATCAAAGAAAGTACTCGGTGGAGCCTGACGATACTGCTACTGCACCAATTGAAGGATCTGCTGCTGGAACTGATGAGACTGCTGAAGAAGCTGATTCTAAAATTGCTACAGCTGAACAGATAAGATCCCTGTCACTCTCTCAGCTAGCTGTCCCATATCAACATCCCCCAAGCTAAAAGTAGGCACAATACGGCTAAATGGAGGTACTCTGACTGAGGATCCTGCCTCAAACTCTGAAACATGATGATCAACTGGACTCGATCTGGACACAGGAGAGGATGGACCCTCCCCCTCAGCATGCTCCTCCTCCTCCTCATCATCCTCCTCATCGACTGCAGCTGCATGGCCCTTGGCCCAATGGCCATCTACTCTGACAAACCTTATGCGCCGAAGGGAGTGCTTATTATAGGTGTCAGTGTATGACAGTCTACAGATAATCTCTCCCTCAAAACTCACTCCAAACTTTCTAAAAATCACAGTGAGAGCCATGCCATATGGCAAGAGAGCCTTGGATCTGTTCAAGTCCTCTCTCATGGCATCGATCATCAGGAAAGGTAGGTTTAGGGGAGTCTCAAAAACTACATGGTGCATCAGATAAACATCTCTACCAGTCATCAAATCATATCTTCTCCCTCTGGGGAACAAAATTCTAGACACCTTGTGGTGGAGCAGCCTCATCTCCACACTCAGATCCTTGGTTTCAATTTTCAGAAAACATTCCATATCATCTCTCTCAAGAATAGTTCTAAGTCTAATTTTCTTTTTAAGTAGCTCATCTAGGCAACTACCCTCATAAAACATCTGAAGGAGTCTACTTAGCCTAGGTGCATTTAAAATGATTTGGACCCCCTTCATAGTAGATCTCAAAATACCATCAGAGAAAATCAAATTTGAGTAAAATTCCTTGACTAAATCAATATACACTGGCTCGGATAAACTTAAGAAAAATTTTCATCCTTGCTTAATTAATTTTTCTCCAATAGAAAAACCATCATACCTCAAAAATTTGAAGTCTACATTTCTACCCAAAGCAACCTTCCTTGCAGATAGGAGAATCTTACCTGGAGTGATCGGTGGAGATGCTTGGTTGGTTCTTGTGCTGCCTTCTTCCTCTGTTCCTCAGCCTTCAAAGATCTAACCGACTTCTTTCTCTGCGGCAACCTCATTTTGGGGGCCATGTCCCAAGGAGAGAATGGATAATGGTCAAGAAAATGAAGAAGGATGTGGATTGAAGTAAAACTAAGAGAAAAAGATAATTTTGGAGAGTTTCTCATGGATTCTATGGGTTAGAGTTTGGAATTTGGGAAAATCAAGAGAGTAAGCTGTGAGATCAAAAAATTTGAAGAGAGCGATCCACGATTTTATGAGATTTTGAGGTTTGAAGAGATCTAGAAGGAGATTTCTAGGTTTGGAACAAGAGGGAGAGGAAGGATTTTGGGATTGGAGATACCCCAAAAGCCTATTTAATGGAATAGAAAATGGATCAGCTTAAATGAAATACATTTGCCTGATCAGTTGGGACGTCCCATCCAGAAAAAATTCAAATGATGAGAAAAAAATTTAAAAAAAAATTCAAAAAAAAATTTAAAATTGATCAAATCGAGTTGAGATGATCATAGAAGTTCAGATAAATTTTGATATGATTTTTGATTGAGTATTTCAACGAAAAAAATCTGAAAAGATATTTGAATAGCATTGATGATTTTAATTATTTTGAAAAAATCTCAAAAAAAAATAGATGACTCCCAAAATTAAGATAATGATGTTAAAAAATTTTAGAAAGATTTTGAGAGTAAAATTATGATTAAAATTTAAGCAGAAGGATCTAAGATTCTCAATTTCCTTCTAATTTCATAAAATTTATTTTTATTTAATGCTTTGGTAAAAATATCAGCTAATTATTTTTCAATGTTTATATATTCAAATGTTATATCATTTTTTTGAATATGTTCTCTTATGAAATGATGTCTAATTTCAATGTGTTTTGATCTAGAGTGTTGAATTGGATTTTTGGTCAAATTGATGGCATTAGTATTATCACATTTTATGATGATATTTTTAAGTTCAATATCAAAATCTATGAGTTATTGCTTAATCCATAGGATTTGAGTACAGCAACTTTCAGCTGCAATGTATTCGACCTCGGTCGTAGATAATGCCACTGAATTTTGCTTCTTGCTGAACCAAGAGATTAAGTTTACTTCTATAAATTGACAAGTTTCACGAGTACTTTTCTTATCTAGTTTACATCCAGCAAAGTTTGCATCTGAATAACCTATTAAGTTCATAGAAGATTATTTTAAAAATCAAAGACCTAGGTTTTGTATTCCTTTTAAATATCTAAAAATTCTCTTAACAGCATTTAAGTGAGATTCCTTAGGATTAGATTGATATCTAGCACACATACATACACTGAACATTATATCAGGTCTACTAGTAGTTAGATATAATAAAGAGCCTATCATGCCTTTATAGAGCTTTGAATCAATATTTTTATCATGTTCATTTTTTTTTAATTTACAGAAAGGGGTCATAGGTATACTTACAATTTTTGAGCTCTTCATTTTAAATTTTTTTAATAGTTCTCTTGTACTTACTTTGGGTGATGGAGATCCCTTCTTTCATTTGCTTAATCTGAAGTCTGAGGAAGAAAGTAAGTTTTCTCATTATGCTCATCTCAAACTCTCCCTGCATGAGCTTGACAAACTCTTAACACAAATTTTTATTAGTAGATCCAAATATAATATCATCAACATATATCTGTATAACTAGAATTTTTTTATTTTTTTTTTTATAAATAGAGTTGTCTCAATTTTTTTTTTGAAAAACTATTTTCTAATAAGAATTTACTTAATCTTTCATACCAAGTCCTAAGAGCTTGTTTTAAACTATATAATACTTTATTTAACTTAAATACATGATTTGAAAATTTATGACTTTCAAAATCTGGAGGTTGTTCTATATATACTTCTTCAGTAATATAACTATTTAGAAAAGTACTCTTAACATCCATTTAAATAATTTAAAGTTCATAAAACAAGCAAAAGTAAGTAGCATTCTTATGGCTTCAAGTTTAGCAATGGGAGCAAATGTTTCATCAAAATCAATTTCTTTTTGTTGATTGTATCCTTTAGCAACTAATCTTGCTTTATTTCTTATTACATTTTCATCTTCATCTAATTTGTTCCTATATACCTATTTAGTTCCTATTATGGGGTGATTTTTAGATCTAGCAACTAGTATCCATACATTATTTCTTTCAAATTGGTTTAGCTCTTCTTATATGGTAATTATCCAGTTATGATCTTTTTCAGCTTCATCTATTATTTTAGGTTCTAGATGTAAAATAAAAGCTACATAATTACAAATATCTCTAAGTAAGAATCTAGTTCTTACTCCTTATATCGGATCATCAATTATTAATTCTTTAGGATGATTGTGGACATACCTTCATTTTTTTGAAAGATTACCTATATCTTGAGGTTGTTCTTGAATATTCTGATCATTGATACTTTCATCCAATTGATCTTTATTTTGCTCATTTGAGTTATTGAAGATGAGTTCTTTCATTTCATCTTCTATGATACCTACATCATCAGCATCCTCTCTCTTTCTTGATGGAAGATTATTAGTTTCATCAAAAATAATATGAATTGACTCTTCCACTACTAGTATTCTTTTATTGAATACTCTAAAAGCTTTGCTAAAAGTGGAATAGTCAAGAAAGATAGCTTCATCAAATTTAGCATCAAATTTGCCTAAGCTATTTTTGTCATTATTCAAAATAAAATACCGACAACCAAAAATATGAAAATAACCTATATTAAATTTTTTACCTTTCCATAATTCATAAGGTGTTTTCTTTAAAATAGGTCTTATTAAAGCATGGTTTAAAATATAACATGCTGTGTTAATTGCCTCTATCCAAAAATATTTTGGGAATTTACTTTCACATAGCATAGTATGGACTATTTCTTCTAGGATTCTATTTTTTCTTTCAATAACTCTATTTTATTGTGGTGTTTTAGGTGCTAAGAAGTTATGATCTATGCCCTTTTCATCATAAAATTTTTCAAAATTTTTGTTTTCAAATTCAGTACCATGATCACTTCGAATAAAAATAATTGGTAAATCTTTTTCATTTAAAATCTTTCGACAAAACTTAGAGAATGCAGAAAATGCTTCATTCTTAGAAGCTAAAAATAAAATTCAAATAAAATATAAAAAATTATCAATAATTATAAAATCATATCTTTTTTCTCCTAGACTAGTTGTCCTTGTAGGACCAAATAAATTCATATGTAAGAATTCTAGAGGTTTAGAAGTTGAAACAATATATTTAGATTTTAAAAAAAAATTCTTGTTTGTTTACCTAATTGATATGCATCACAAATTTTGTCTTTATCAAAATTAATTTTTAGCAAACTAAAAATCAAATCTTTTTTAATGATTTTAGAAAGTATGTGCATACTAATATGTGCAAGCCTATGGTGCCAAATCTAACTAGTCTCATTAATTTTAGTATTCATGGTCATAAGATACTACATATTTCATAAGGATAGATCATCCAAATCAACTATGTATACATTGCCATATCTATGTCCAATAAATCTAATGCTAACATTAGTGGGATTAGTTACAATGCACATAGATGATTTAAAAACTACATTATAACTTTTATCACATAATTGACTAATACTTAAAAGATTATGCTTAAGACCATCTACAAGTAATATATTTTCAATACAAGTGGAGGGAGTGATACCAATGTTACCAAAATCAATGATCTTTCCTTTGCCATTATCTTCAAAGGTGAACATCCCTTCATTCTTGACTTTCAATGTGATGAATTGAGATTCATCACCAGTCATGTGTCTTGAGCATCCACTGTCGAGATACCACTTTCATTTTGTTGCTTGGGATGCAAGACACACCTGCACACATGAAAATCAACTTTTAACCTTAGGTACCCAAGCTAATTTGGATCCTTTGGAGTTAGTCACAATGGTTCTTTTTGAAATTCATATTTTCTTAATATTTCTAGTATCAAATTTATTTGATAAACATTAATAAGCTTTATTTTCTATCTTACCACATCTAAAATAAGTAATATTTAGCAGTTTTCTTGTAGATGCATTGACAAAAATATTTTTTAAAAATTTTTGCTTTCTTAGAATGTTATAGCCAAGTCCGACTTTATCATATACGGCTTTTTGACTGTCAATGATCATCTAAAGTTTATTTGAACTTAATGTAAATCTGTCAACTGTAGGTTTTAACTTGGTTACCTCTTCTTTTAGTTTTTGATTTTCTTTTACAAGAGTTTTATTTTGACTAAAAAGTTCATCTTTTTCTTTTATTAGAGACTAATTTTTTAGTTATAATTCTTCATTTTTTTTATCAACTTCTTCTTTTTCCTTAGCTAATGCATGGTTTCTTAATTTCAGATTTTTATTTTTTGTTCCTAATTCTTTTAGGTCATTCAAAAATTCATGAAAAGCTTCTAACAGTTCATCATAAGAAAATTCATTTTGAGTTTCGGGTGTTACCTCATTTGCATGTGCCATAAGGCATAGGTTGGCTTCTTCATGAGATTCTTCATCAGTGGTGGAGTCATCACTGTTGCTCCATGTAGCCATCATGGCCTTCTTCTTTTTGAACTTCTTTTGGCCTTTCTTGAGCTGGGGGCATTCTAATCTGAAGTGGCTCGACTTCTTGCATTTATAGCAGATGATGGGCTATTTTTTTCTATTTCTTTGCTCGGCTCCTCCTTGACTGATGGTCTTCTCTTGGTCTCTTATCTTTTTCTCCTCATGAAGTGTCTAAATTTTTTAGTAATCAGGGTCAAGTCCTCATCTTTCTCACTATTATCTGATTTTTCTATGTCTTCTGCTTGAGCTATCGACTTGAGAGCTATGGTCCTCTTTCTTTCGGTTTCCTCCTCAATGTATTACTTCATGGTCAGTTCGTAAGTCATGAAGGATCCAAGCAGCTCCTCCAATGATAGAGTATTCAAATCCTTGACCTCTTGAATTATAGTGACTTTTGCCTCCTATAATCTTAGTAAAGATCTGAACACTTTTCTTACAAGATCACTATTAGAATAATATTTATCAAAACTTTTTAAATCATTTATGATATCAGTGAAATGAGTGAACATTTGAGTTATTGATTCTTCAGGTTCCATTTTAAACAGTTCATAGTTGTGCACAAGCATATGGACTTAGATTCTTTTACTTGGTTTATGCCTTCATGTGTGACTCTAATCTATCCCAAATCTCTTTAGCTGAGTTGCATATGGAAATTGAAGGAAAAATCGCCTTTTTTCTGTGTAGGATCTTCCAGATTTCATCAAATCTGGGGCAGAATAAATTTTAAATTTTTATCCTATGCTATTTCAGATCTAATATCTATTAGATCTAATTTTATTATCTGATATTTTAATTTCAAAATTAAATCTAAAAGTATGAGAAACATAGACATACCTCAAGGATAATCTAATTACCCTGTAGATGATCGCAGCACTGCCTGAGGTTCTGATCTAGCCACGCAAGCGCCTGGCCACTACCAGTATCCACTTAGGTAGGATCTGGAACGTCTTCTCCTCATGAT
Organism: Elaeis guineensis; assembly: GCF_000442705.2. NCBI lineage: Eukaryota > Viridiplantae > Streptophyta > Magnoliopsida > Arecales > Arecaceae > Elaeis > Elaeis guineensis. The sequence continues at coordinate 90,031,673 of NC_026001.2, read as the reverse complement.
TCTACTCTCCAAAAATTAGATCAATATCTGATTTGAAAGTACTTCAGAACTTCTTCTGAAGTTGGAGCAGCAGCCTATCGAAGATGTCCTGCAGCCTTCTGTTCCAGGCGTCACCACGCCTTGCACCTATGCCAGATGAACATCCAACTTCTTGGACGTGAAGAGGGGAGAAAGAAGAGCAGGGAGGATATGGAGAAGAGGGGAGGGGGTGGCAGCCAATGGATTTTTTGCATAAAACAAGTTCTGCCCCGAAACCCTAGGTGCAGCAGGGTTTATATAGACCCTGTATGCTGCGCAGTGCCACATCATTCGACCAATCAAAAAAATTTTAATAAATTTTGAAAAAATTTTGATTGGTGGAGTGATGTCATCTAATCACATCAGATAAGAATCCCCATGCTCTCTCCTATGTTGGCGCCAACAATGGATAGGCTCAAATAAGGTGGCGCCAAAGAGTCCAAGTTTATCAGGACTCTTTGGTTCTTATCCATTTGGGGCGCCCACTTAAATCCAATTGGGCTCATGCCATAATCTGATTATGGCACCCAATTTGATTAGGTTTAGGCATGTGGACACTCCACAAAAATCCTCCAATAAGTCCTCTTCAGTTTAAGACCCATATGTCAACTTTTGACAGATGTCCTAAAATGAAATTGGCAGGTTCTAGAAATTAGCAGGTGTTGTCTTAAATTCATCTCATGAATTAAGACAAGCCTTTTCTGAGCTGGACAAGCTT